>NC_077233.1:6439474-6739474 GCF_027887165.1 Monodelphis domestica
GCGCGCACCCTTGCACGCACACCCTTGCACACACACTGCACCTCCGCCTGATCTTACAAGACAAACTCCTCCCGCAGTTTGCGGCGATATTGCTTTTTCGGCTTCATGGTGTTGAAGTAGGGAAGCTTGATGACGTCTGGCCACACGGCCGGGCAGGGGCTCCCGCACACTCGGCTAAAGGACAGACCAAAGGAGGGAGTCACTGTTCGGCGGGGCGGCCCGGCCTGAGGCTCCCCCCACGGGCCCCCCCACCCCCCCGCAGTTTAACCCCTTTCCCTCCGTCCCAGAGGCAACAAGAAGGGCAGAGGCCAGGCCAGTGCGTGTGGGCGGGGCAGCCCCCCCACGTAGTTCTCCTTGCACACGGCAGGACTCGCACTCGCTGCCCTGGGTTTCCAATACAAAGAGACGTGTCCGTCCCCACAGAAAAGCGCTGCTTGGATTTTGCCAGAAACGGTTCTCAGAATTCAGTTTGTTCCTCGTCCGAAGGGTCGAGGTGGCGTGTTTCTGGCCTCCCTGGAGCAGGCGCGAGGGAAGCCAGGAAGAGCCGAGTTCCGATCCACCTTGGACCCGTCCCAGCTGGGTGACCCCAGGCCAGCGCACAGAAGCCCCCGGGGGCAAGTGCCAGGAGAAACACCCCCCCCACGTGACGACAGCCCGCTGCGAGGAGCTCCGGGCGCAGGGAAGAGAGCGCAGGCCAAGCCATGGAGCCGGGTTCCGATCCTGCCCTGGGCGAACTGCCCGGCCTCTGTGAGCCTCAGTGCAGGACCCCAGGGATGGCGTGAGGACCTCGGGGCTAACCTTTGGGAGGCGCTGTGCCACGTGCAAAAGGCCACGGCCACGCCCCACCACCGTGAAGTGTGCCCGGACTGCTGCCGAGAAAGGCTCCTCTCGCTGGGCTGTCAGGCGCGCCCAGTCGCCCCCGCCCGGCCCCCCACAGAGCTGCCGAGGAGCAGGCGGCCCCCACTGGTGCCGCTGCCGTCCCTGCGTCCCCCGACAGACGCCCAGCCCTGCCCCTGCCTGGACCCGACCGCGAGGGGCGGGGTTTGAGCCTCCACCTTCCGCCAAGCAAGGGGGCGAAGCCCAAACACGGGCTCCGAGTGCGAACGCTCCGAGCTCCGCCTCGAAGGGTTACCTGATCAGCTCCAACTGCGCGAGTTCCTGGTTCGCCTGGAATATGGGTTTCTTGGTGAAGAGCTCGCCCAGGATGCACCTGGAAGACACGGGGCGCCGTTAGCGGAGGCCTCCCCGGGCTTGCCGAGCAGCCGCGGGGAAGGCGGCCTCTTACCCGCAGCTCCAGACGTCGATGGCCGGCGTGTAGCGCTCCTCTCCCAGCAGCAGCTCCGGGGGCCGGTACCACAGCGTGATCACCTTGTTGGTGTACGGGCGGCTGAAAGGCAGAGAGGAGACATCTGAGCGACGGCCCTCCCGCTCCAGGACAAGCCCAGCGGGCGGCGCCCCGACCCTGACCCTGTCTGACCCGCCCTCGAGCCGATCCCGGCTGAAGGGTCCGAGTGCGAGAGGAAGCCGCTCTGGGGAGTCTGGTGCGCCCCGCCGGCGCGGCACCGCCAAGAGCTCCCGTCGAGTCCGCCGTAGGCCGAGGCTCCCCGGGGTGAGCCCGCAGCAGCGCCGGACGTGCGACTCCCTCCAACCACGTCCAAAGGGCTCCCCTCCCCCCACGGAGCTCCGCAGGCGGGCTGCCGGGCGACACCCTGCACGGAGGTCAGAGGCGCCGCGCCAGAGGAGGCCCCGAGGACGGGCTCCGGCACGGCACCGGAACAGGCCCCCGGCTGCGACCCCGGCGCAGCGCCTGAGGTACCAGGCGGGCGTCCAGAGATGGGCCTGCCTAGAGGGCGCGGCCAGGAGGCCTGCTCAGAGGGAGCCGGGCACGAAGCAGCCCGCGCGAGAATGAATCGAAGGCCGAGGCTTTGGACAAACCGGGGGGCCGCCGGGCAGCTGGTCACGGGGCGGACCGTGTCGGGAGGTCCCGGGTTCCCGTCTGGCCTCAGACACTGCCCAGTGGGTGACCCCCGCCAAGTCCCTTCACCCCCAGGGCCTAGTCCGGACCGCTCTTCTGCCTCGGAGCCAACACGGTGTAGATCACGGCGTTTGGGAGGGAAAAAAGGAACAACCACAAGCCGGCCAGCAGGGTTTGCTCCGCTGGACGAAACGAGGCGGTCAGAAAGAGAGTGTGAGCTGGGGGGGGGGGGGGGGGGGGGGGGGTCGTCCTGGACCGCAGTCATCACTGAAGCACTCCCGCCGCCGCCCCCAGGGGGCCTTTCACCGAGTCTGGCGAGCCCGGGGCCCTCGGCTACTACTGGCGGGTCAGTAGAGTCATGGGGGGGGGGGGGGGGCTGGAAACAGAAGCCTGGTCCTCGGGGACAGTCGCTGGCGGCCGGACTCAAAGGCTCACTGCTCTCTGAGTCCTGGCTCTGCCCTCCACCCTGGAACGAGACAAGGGGAGCGGCGTGGGGCACACGGGAACCCCTCAACAAGCCTGGCCGGCTGGCGAGGTCCTCTCTGCAGCCCTGGCCAAAGGGCCAGCCTCTAGACAGTGCCTGGGTCCCTTAGGGGATGCGTAGAGAACTAAGAGGCAAAGACAGACAGGGGAGAATCCCCGCCTAAGGACCAGGGAAAGGAAGGCACAAACAGGGCAACAGATCAGGTCCCAGAGAACAAGGAGAAACAGTCGTCACAGGAAGGTCTAACCAGATCACTTCCTGACTGGCAGGGGGAGGAGCCTAACTTGAGCAGGAAGGACCTCGCCCGGTTGCCAAGACTCCCAGAGAGGCCGGGCAAGGACACTGCAGGTGGGGAGGAGCAGAGCTCGAATGGGTCAGGCCGGAGGAATCTAGAAAAAGGGGCAACGAGGAAATGCCAGAGGCAGACACAGGGCTTCCTGGCAACAGAAAGAAGAAATGCTACTAATTCTTAAGTTATGCAAGTTTTTCCCCCCACAGTAAATGGATACCAAAAACTTTTTAAAAGGATTAGCTCTATCGGACAGCCGATCTTTTCTTTTTACTCAGTATTTCCCAGCATTTGTCCCTCATCCATCACCTCTCCATCTAACACCAGGCAAAAGCAGTCAGTCATTCACTCACGTCTGGCCTCTTCACGACCAACGACCGGAGCACACCAAGCCCTTCTAGCCTCTCAAGTCCTGTGCAAGCTCCTGTGCTCTGTTTCCAGGGCTCGCTATCTGTCCTCAGCTTTTGCCTTCCATCTTTCCCAACATCAGGATCTTTTCCATGGAGTCCTGTCTTCTCATTAGATGGCAAAGTGCTTCAGCATCAGTACTTGACCTTCTAGCAAACAGTTCAAGTCAGTTTCTTTAAGCCATGACTGACTTGATCTCTTTGCTATCCAAAGGACTCACAAGTCTTCTCCAGCACCACAATTCCAAAGTGTTGATCCTGCAGCCCTCAGCTTTCCTCAGAGCTGAACTCTCACAGCCATTCATTGCTACGGAAAGGCTAGCCTTAACTATACAAACCTTGGTCAGAAAGGTGATATGTCTGGCTCTTCCGGGTGCTGTCCAGATTGGCCATGACTTTCCTTCCAAGGAAGAGACACCATAGGCTGTGATCGTGGAGCCCCAACACTGCTTCCAATTCTTCTCCATCTCTTTGACAAGAAGTGAGAGTTGCCAAACTTAAGTTTTTGGGTGTTACACTTCAAGCCAGCTTTCACACTTTGCTCTCTCACCCTCTACTCTTTCACCAAGAGGCTTCTTAATTCTTCTTCACTTTCTGCTGATATCTGAGCCTGTTGCTATTTCTCCCTCAGCAACCTCCATTCTGGTGTTTGATGCATCCAGCATGGCATTCTGCATGGAAGTTAAATAAATATGGTGATGGTTTACAACCTTGTCATCCTCCTTTCTCAATCTTACACAAATCATTTGTTCCATATTTGGTTCTAACTGCTCCTTCTTGGCCTGCATACAGGATCCTAAGGAGACAAGGAAGATGGAAGTGGTACTCCCATCTCTTTGAGGACTTTCCACATTTTGCTGTGATCCACACAAAGGCTTTAATGTATGTAATAATGTAAGATTTTTTTTTTCTGGGAATCCTTGGCTTTCTCTATAATCCTGTGAATGTTGGCAAATTTACTCTCTAGTTCTTCTGCTGCCTCTTCAAAAACCAGTCTGCTTTTCTTGGGAACCAATGCTAAAGCCTAAGCCTGCAGAGTCTTAGGCATAGCCTTGTAAGTATGGGAAATGAAAAATGTGATTTTTCAGTCATAGGAATATCCCTTGGTATTGCCCTTCTTTAGGACTGAGATGGTAACTGGTCTTTTTCAATCTGTTGGCCACTGCCAGCTTTCCCAGATTTGCTGGAATATTAAGGACAGCATCACATTCCCTAGCATGATTGTCAGCAATGCTTCCTAAGGCCCACCTGACTATTCTCCAGGTCTAGATCACTAACCACACCATCATGGCTACTGGTGATGTTAAGACGCTTCTTGCCACTATATAATGCCAAAATATATTCTTGCCATCTCTTCTTAATTGCTTCTGTTTCTGTTAAGACCCTATCATTGTGGTCTTCTGTCATGACCATTTTTGCACGAAACATTCTTTTGCTCTAATAATTTTCCTGAAGAGATCCTTTATCTTTCTCCTTCTTTTGTTTTCTTCTTCTTTGCATTGTTTATTTAAGAAAACCTTAAAAACTGCCTTGAAGGCAGTTGGATAGGTGAGTGGATTGAGAGCCAGGCCTAGAGACAGGAGGTCCTAGGTTCAAAACTGGCCTCAGACACTTCCCAGCTGTGTGACCTTGGGCAAGTCACCTGACCCCCCATTGCGGGAGAGGGAGAGAGGGAGAGAGAAAGGGGGGTGGGGGGAGAGAAAGAGAGGGGGGGGGGAGAGAGAGAGAGAGAGAGAGAGAGAGAGAGAGAGAGAGAGAGAGAGAGAGAGAGAGAGAGAGAGAGAGAGAGAGAGGAGAAGAAGAAGAAGAAGAAAACCTTCTTATCTGTCCTTGCTATTCTCTGGAATTCTGCATTCAGTTGGCTATGTCTTTCCCTTTCTTTTTCTCCTCAGCTATCCTCATAAGAAGCCACTCTGGCTTTTTCTATGGGATGTTTTTTGGTATAGCCTCTATCGGGAACCTCCATCTATAGTTCTGCAGACCCTCTGTTTACCAGACCCAGTCCTTGAAATCTGTTCCTCACCACCCCTCCTTCATATTCGTAAGGGATGTTATTTAGGTCTTATCTATATGTCTGAAGGTTTTCCCTACCTTCTTTAGTTTCAGTCTGAATTTTGCATAAAGTAGGTCATGATCTGAGCCACAGTCAGCTCTAGTCTTGTAGCTAATTGTACAGAGCTTCTCCATCTTTGCTGCAAAGTAAAGAATCAATCTGATTTCAATATTGGCCATCTGGTGATGCTCACATGTTGTCACCTTTTGGGTTGCCCCAAAAGAGTATGTGCTGTAAGTGGCGAGTTACCTTGACAAAACCCTCTTGTTCTCTGCCCTCCTTCAGGGTGTTCCCCAAGGCCAAGCTTGCTCGTTATTCCAGTGCTCTTGATTTCCTACTTTATCAGTCCACTCCCCTAATGAATGTCACATCTTTTATCGATCTGGTTTCTAGAAGATGCTGTAGGTCTGGCCCCTTCAGCTTTAGTGGTTGGAGCACAGGCTGGTATCACTGCGATGTTGCATGGTCTTGCTTTGGATTTGATCAGAGAACATTCTGTCCTTTTGAAATGACACTCCAGAACTGCTTTTACTGACTCTGAGGGAATCCATGCTGGTTGGTCCGTGTAGTGATCACATGAATTAAATTCACCCACTGCCATCCATTTTAAGTGCACTGACAGAGCAGACAGTAGCTTCTGGCATTACTCTCTGGAAAGGTGACAAACACAAAAGGAATATTCCCAAACTGCAGTCCTAGACTCAACTTCTATTAGACATCTTTCTAAGGCAACAGTCAGACATCACAGATGGCTTACCAACTAGTTTGACCCTGATCTGCTTCATAGACCGGGTGACTAGGTGGTACAATCAGGAGGACTTGAGTTCAAATCTGGTCTCAGATACTAACGAGGTGGTCAAGTCCCTTTCGTGTTTACCTCAGTTTCGTGTCTAAAATGGGGATCATACCAGCACCTTTACTGAGGATCCCTTGAGATGATACTTCTAAAGCATTCAGCATGATACCTGGCACACTGTAGGCACTACATCAATGTTAGCTATTACTATAAGTAAGTTCTCTCCGCAATGTGCTTAGTCAGATACTTTGTATAAAATGGGTTCAGTTATAGCTGCTGAACTAATCCTCTTTTGAAATACAAACTTGGACAGAAAGCCAGAAAGATGTTTCTCTGTCTGAAGCTACACAAGGGAGCATCCGCTTGACTTGTCAGTAGAAGGGTAGGGCCATGAACTCAAACTAAACTTCAGAAGACAAACAGAAGCCCCCAACAGGACTCCCGAGTTCAAAATGCCAGGAAAGAGGCAGAGGAGACTTAACAGTCAAACGCAATCCAAAAGAAAAACTAAAAGTAAAAATATCTGGGCTTTCTACAAATATAAGCCTTAAACTTCCTGCTAACCGCAGGAAGAGACATGATGACAACACAGTCTGACCTAGGGTCCCTTCTAGCTTTGGGGCTGTTGGCGCAGTTCTTGGGTAGTTGGGAACAGTCTAAATTAAGATTTTCGAGCAGTGGGCCTCAGAAAAGAGGGAGAAGGAGCATCAAACCTTAACTACAGATCCCTTGCAGGACACACAAAATGACTTCAGCAACCACATTACTGTATTAACATGATATATGTTCTACTGTATTTTTTGTTGTTGTTCAATATTTACAACTACTTCTTAATCTTGTTCAAGCCCCACTCAGGAATGTTGATCACACAATGGAGTGTGTTTAACACTTCAGCCTTAAGAGTACTTTTTTCAGGCTGAGTCCATAAGCACCTACTTAGCACAGGCACTGTGCTACAGGGATACAAGACAGTCCCAGCCCTCAAGGAGCTCCCAGTCTAATGGGGGAGACAACAAATAAACAACTGAAAACAGGGTAGGCTGTAGATAAGATGGAGAAAATAAGGAGGAATCCAAGGTATGAACGACTCTGAAGGCCAAACAGATTTTCTTTTTTTAAATAACCCTTACTGTGTTTTGGTTCTTAAGCAAGGTTAGGCAATGGGGGTTAAGTGACTTGGCTAGAGTCATGCAGCTAGGAAGTATCTGAGTTCTAATTGGAACCCAGGACCTCTCATCTCTAGGCCTGCCTCTCAATCCACTGAGCCACCCAGCTGCCCTTACAAACAGATTTTTATATTTGATCCTGGAGGGGCCTGGGAACCACTGAAGTCTGTGGAATAGGAAGGTTACATAGATGGATTGGCATCTAAGAAAGATTTGACATCTGAGTGGAGGTCAGACTGCCCCTCTATTCTTTCTCAGCCACCAGTCCTGAAATAGTTATACTCCTCTCCATTACTCATCATCAACTCTTGGCTCCTACGTCCCCTTAGCTTACCATTTTATCAGGCGTTACCCAACCTCAACCCTCCATTACTCCCCCATCCACCTTCTCTGATCCTATTCACATGCCGGCAAATACAGCTGAAGAAAATCATGAAATCATGCTGGCAGGATCTATGATAAACTCGTGTTACCTAATCCCATTGGGCCTCACTATAATGAATCATCAATTCAGTGTATCACTCTTCAGATGGCTGATCTATTCCAAACCTTCTCATCTCTCCTCCAGCCTCCTATGGCACCTGAACTCTGTGCAGAGAACATTCCTTATATAGCTTGAAGGCCATTTGCCAAGAGCTCCCCATTTCCATCTCCTACAAAGCCTTCTGTTTAGCCCTTAAAGCCCTTTACAACATGGATCCTTACACATACCAATGATCCAGTGACAACAGCTTTCCTGCATTTCCTCACCCACCAATGTCCCCAACATACACCTTTTCACTTGCTCTCCCATCCCAGGAAAGTTTTCCCTCCTCATGCCTTGCCATCTCCCTTCAAGACTCAGTGCAAATTCCATTTTCTGTGAGACATTCCCCTCTGATATTACCTTTTCTCCCCCCAAAAAACATACACACACGTGTACATGCGCACATCATAAAGCCTGGTACAGAGGAAACACTAAGATTCTTGTTAGCAGGACCTAAATTCACCTTCTAGTTCTTTCTTATTATCCAGGTGAACTTTGCAAAGCACGTCTCCCCTCCAAAATCTCAGATGTTTCCTTTGTAAAATTAGGGCATTCTTTTAAATGCCTTCCAAGTCTAAACTTAAAGAGTTAATAAGCGTTATTTAAAAATAAAACCAAACAGCAGAAAATGTTCATCACATGCTGGCTACCTGTCATATTCAGCCTCTCAACTACATGTCCAATAAAGAAATCCTAAAAATTTGAGGCCCCATTTATTTCTGACTAAGATCAACTTGGTTTCAAAGATTTTTCCGGCTCAATCTCCAGAAACTTCACAAGGTGGCGCTATCATCCCGCAAGGAGAAGAAGGTGCCACTCAAAACAAAAACCTAACCATTTTGCAAGGCCAAAGTTAATGCCAGTTTCCTGGGTAAGTGGGGCTGCCTTGGGCTCTTGAGTCAAAAACCAACAAATGTCCTATTGCTATCAACTACCGAGGAGAGGAGGCCAAGGGTTTGTCTGCATTTCTCCCATGTTTCACCCCTTCTCATCTTCATTTCTTCCTTTTTTTTCCTTCCCATCTCACTTGTCTTAATTGATTAAATCTATTAAGTACTAGATATGTAGGCCTCAGGTAAATTTATTCAAAACTCTGTAAAAATACTATAAAGCAGCGGTCATCAAAACAATTTGGTACTGGCTGAGAGACAGAAAGGAGGATCAGTGGAATAGACTTCTGGTAAGTGACCTCTGCAAGACAAGTCTATGATAAGCCCAAAGATCCCAGCTTTTGGGACCAAAATCTACTATTTGATAAAAACTGCTGGAAAAATTGAAAGACAGTGTGGGAGAGATTAGGTTTGGATCAACATTTCACACCCTACACCAAGATAAACTCAGAATAGGTGAATGACTTGAATATAAAGAAGTAAACTATAAGTAAATTAGGAGAACACAGAATAGTATACATGTTAGACCTTTGGGAAAGTAAAGTCTTTAAAACCAAGAAAGGGATAGAAAAAAAATCACAAAATGTAAAATCAATAATTTTGATTACATCAAATTAAAAAGGTTTTGTACAAACAAAACTAATGCATCCAAAATTAGAAGGGAAGCAACAAATTGGGAAACAATCTTCATTACAAAAACCTCCAACAAAGGTCTAATTACTCAAATTTATAAAGAACTAAACCAATTGTACAAAAAAATCAAGCCATTCTCCAATTGAAACATGAGCAAGTGATATAAATGGGCAATTTTCAGATAAAGATATCAAAACTATTAATAAGCACATGAAAAAGTGCTCTAAATCCCTTATAATCAGAGAAATGCAAATCAAAACAACTCTGAGGTATCACCTCACACCTAGCAGATTGGCTAACATGACAGCAAAGGAAAGTAATGAATGCTGGAGGGGACGTGGCAAAGTCGGGATACTAATGCATTGCTGGTGGAGTTGTGAATTGATCCAACCATTCTGGAGGGCAATTTGGAACTATGCCCAAAGGGCAATGAAGGACTGTCTGCCCTTTGACTCAGTCATAGCCCTGCTGGGTTTGTACCCCAAAGAGATAATAAGGAAAAAGACTTGTACAAGAATACATAGCTGCACTTTGTGGTGGCCAAAAATTGGAAAATGAAGGGATGCCCATCAATTGTGGAATGGCTGAACACATTGCGATATCTGTTGGTGATGGAATATTATTGTGCTCAAAGGAATGATGAACTGGAGGGATTCCATGTGAACTGGAACAACCTCCAGGAAGTGATGCAGAGTGAGAGGAGCAGAACCAGGAGAACATCGTACACAGATGGATACATTGTAGCACAATCGAATGTAATGGACTTCTCCATTAGCGGCAATGCAGTGATCCTGAACAACTGGAGGAATCTACGAGAAAGAACACTATCCACATTCAGAGGAAACACTGTGGGAGGAAAAACGCCAAAGGAAAACAACTGCTTGGTCACATGGTTTGATGGGGTTATGATTGGGGATGTAGACTCTAAATCAGTGGTTCTCAACCCTTCTAATGCCGTGACCCCACAATACAGTTCCTCATGTTGCAGTGACCCCAAACCAAAAAATGATTTTGGTGGCTACTTTAAAACTGTAATTTTGCTACAGTTATGATTCGGAATGTAAATACCTGATATGCATTATGTATTCTCATTGCTACAAATTGAGAGGTTGAGAACTGCTGCTCTAAATGAACATCCTAATGCAAACAACATGGAAATACGTTCTGATTAAGGACACAAGTAATACCCAATGAAATTCTGCGTTGGCTACAGGAAGGGTGGGGGGAGGAGAAGGAGGGAAATAAAGTGAGTATTGTAACCAAAAATAATAATAATTTTTTTAAAAACTCTGTAAAACATCAAAGTAACACTACCAGTTGTCTAGGTAAACCCCTCATCTGCAAATGAAGAAATGGAGCTTGGCACCATTAGTGAAGTCTCCAGTACCAGTCAATGGCAGGGCCAGGCCTGAGTCCAAGACTGCTTCCTCTGCTAAAGGTACTGCTATTGTGCCACCCCCTGCCCTATTATTGATGTGCAAATTGACTCCATGTTTCAATACCCTATCACTGACTTTATGCTCTGCTTCCCTGGAATATTGAAACCTTTCCTTTCTCAAACAGAACTGAGTAGTTCTGCCTTCTATCCCCCATATATATAGTTCCCTTTACTCATCCCACACAAAAGGCAGTTTTTAAAGCCTTGTTTCCCTTTGTATTACTGCCAAGCTTGGCTTGTTCTGAGCCATGGCTTTTCTGAAAGGCTTATCCCAGGGCTTTCCTTCTTAGATTCCTCTTAGGTTACCCTGCACGTGACCTTTAACGATGCCAAGCTGGTTCGTAAGTTCCTGAGCATCCAGGCTCTCTTCAGATGGTTTCCTCTCTTTAACTCACATTTCTGAAAAATTTTCCTTGAGTAGGCTCTTCCTTTGGTATTTTACACCAGGAGTTGACAGGAGTCCAGCTGAGATTTAAAAGGTCAACAACTCCAGCCTGACCACAATGGTAAGTGGATATAGAAAATATATCTTGCAAGTGGTCATCAAGATTTTTTTGAAGTTCACTAGTAAAGGGAAACCCATTGAAAGCAGCTCCTGTCATTTGAGCACAACCTTCATTATTAGAAAGTTTTTCCCTTCAAGATACCTAAATCTCCCACTGCTCCTACAGCTCTTCCTTGGAACCAAAGAAAACTAATCACTAATCAGAAAATTTCAACTCCCCCCGCCCCTAACCTTTCCCTTTAAGTTCTACATGAAGAAAATCCTTTATTGGTATTGAAATATATTTTATACCAATTTTCCCTTTCCATAGAGCAATGTGACTTCATTTTCCTAAGCACCCATTTCTGCAAACTGATTCCACTTTCTATTCTCTGAACCCTTTGGAGCCTGCTCTGTCCTAATCTAGGATGGCTTAGACTCTGATCAGTTTGCAGGAGCTCCCCATGCTCTGGCTCTGGCGGAGGGAAGGCTCCAACAGAAACATTCAGGCAGATCAAGTTCCCCATCACAATTACACCACAGACCCACGGCAGACCTTCAAAGTTTCTCTAAGTTGTTAATCTCATCCTCCTGGCCAATGTAGTCTCTAAAGGTTATTCCCACATTAAAATTCTTTGTTTCCCCCTCCAATGATCATCATCAGAATACTCTGCCCCCCTTTCATGCCAATAATACATCTTTTTGTGATGCAATGAAACTTGATCTAATCTGCCTATTCTGAGCAGGACATAGTCGTTCATTTCCAAAGTTTAGTCATGACTTGGTGAAGATGAAGAAGAATCTGTCTCCTCTCCCCATGTACTCCAGTTTATCCTCCATATTCTGCTTGATGTCTATATAGACAAGGGAAGTATTCCTTAAAGTTCCTGTTCTCACATACTGTCTCCTGTGAATCACTGGGGTGCTTTCTCCCTCTCTCTCTGCAGTATCTGCTTTTGAAGAAATGTGCAATGTTCTCAATCATCCATTTTCAGTTAAAAAGTCTCTTTAATCAGATCTTCAAATCTCCACACAAACATTTTTATTTATGTTTATTTACTTTGCAGGTCTTTATTAGTTATAATTTTCCAGAGCCAAGAGTACGTCATTCATGTGTTTTATGTCCTTATCTAGAGACCGAGATTCCCTTCTCCCAACAATATCTTTTCCATCAAATATTGTTCAAAACATATGATTAGCAATATATCAGTACCCTGAAACTTTTGAAATTTTTGAGTCTAGTGGTTCATGTGGTGGTTTAGCAAGTCTTGGCAACACAAAGCCTGGCCAAATGGGATCTACTGTGGCCATCTAGCATAATGCCAATAAGCAAAAACTTGTTGCCCACACTTCTCGCTTCCCAAGCAGTCCTGGTGAATGTCCTCTGTCCCCAGCAGTACCAAAGAGGGTTAAGGCCCAGGACTTCCAAAAGGCTCACAAGGGAGAAGGGGTCCTTTGGCACCCCTTCTGACACCTCCACATTCTTCTACCTTTGGACTTCCTGAAAGAAGCTTCAGTTGCCTTCAGTCCACCTGGCTCCTGTTCTCACTCTTCTACCTTTGAAGCACCTCTTCCATCTTTTGAAGGACATTTAGTTCTATTCTCCAGGATAAGCTATAGATTAGAGACTATATTAGATAGAGACTATAGATAGGAATCATTTCTTATTCATTTGACTTTCCTAATTTTCTTCCTACTTCTGCCTCTTACTAAACTTTGTTCTCACTTAAGCTCAAAATATATTTGTAAATCCCTGTCAACCACAGTGCCTTATGAGGAAATAACAGAAAGAGACTCTAAGATGCCATAGTCGCCATTTCTCATAAGAGAAATCATTCTCCCATATTCTTTAAACTGCCAACAATAAAACTCTTCCCATGCCATGCCTGGTAGAAGCTTTCAGCCTTTTAAGCTCATGAGACAGAAATAATTCAGAACTGAAAATATCAGGAATGAAGAGTATCTGCAGAAATGAAGTTATAATTTAATATCAACAGAGTATTCTGTTAAAAAGAAGTGTATATTCCATAGTTCCACAGGAGAATTTTTCAGAAAACTTGAAGACATATATTTAAAAAAAGCAAGGTGACGATAAAGGATTCCTGAAGAATAGTTGTGTTTTAAAGGAAATCTATAAAAATATTTCCCTTCTATAAGTAAAGCATTTTATACCAATTTTCATGAATTGGTCTAAATTTAGCACATAATTCTTTAAATTGTTTTATTTGGGGATTTTGGTTTTATCTGAGTAACTCTTACAACAATGAACAATATAGAAAAGTTTTGCATGACAATGTATGTATAACCCAGATCAAATTGCTTACTATCTCTGAAAGGGGGAAGGGACGAAGAAGGGAGATAATTTGGATCTTATAACTTTAGAAAATGTAGAGGGAAGCTGGGTGGCTCAGTGGATGGAGAGCCAGGCCTAGAGATGGGAGATCCTAGGTTCAAATCTGGCCTCAGACACTTCCCAGCTATGTGACCCTGGGCAAGTCACTTGACCCCCATGGCCTAGCCCTGACCACTCTTCTGCCTTGGAGCCAATCAATACACAGTATTGACTCCAAGACGGAAGGTAAGAGTTTTAAAAAAAGAAAAAGAAAAAGAAAATGTATGTGGAAAATTATTACATGTAATTGGGATAATTAAAAAAAAAAACTTTTTAAAATAAATTCCGTGATTCTAATAAGGTAAAAAAAATTTATTAATGAATTTAGAACCTAAAAGGAAATGTTGGAGGATAATTTTTATCTGGAAATTATTAAATGAAAAAGAGTCATTACGTTACCTTAATACATATTCTGTTGTCAAGAACCTTATAAAGATAATTACTACGATAGACTACACACCTCTTGACCAGTATCTCACATTTATAGTTTGTAACAGTTTGCAAGCTACTCTGTAAAACCTAAGAGAGGTGGTGTGACCAGCATTAAATTTCCTAACACCCCAATGCCCTCATGTCACAGCCCTGCTTCAATAATCCTGCATGACCTCCTGAGAATCTATAAATGCCACAACCTGTCACTCCAAGCCCTCTACAATCAGGCTCTAACCTACTTTCGTGGTATTCTCCCCCCCACCCCACCTCCTCTTTCAACACACACGCACACAGGCACACCCCCCCTTTTCTTCCTTGAAAGCCCATCTTCCCTGTAACCATCCAGGATCCTGCCCAACTCATCGCCACCCCCACTCCCTTCTTGAATCTCTCCAGTTCTATTCCATCAGCCTCTATGACTAAGAATAGTTTTGCTTGTGGTGGTATTTTTGTGAATGTCCCACCACCACAAATGAGTCCTCCAGCCCGGGGACTGCCTTCTTCTGAGGGCAGCATTGTGTCTCTACCACCTTGGTACAAGCCTTGGTGGGACTTTCATAAAGTAAGTGCTGAACAAATGTGCAGTTAACTCAACAAAGACGTAATCTCAGAGAAGTGACTTGCCCCCTCACCTGGAGAGTAATTAGGAGAACCAGAACTCTTAGCTCCCATCTTACAACTCTCCAAGTTCAGTCCTTTGGGTCCCTACAATAACCAGCTTCTCATGCTCAATGCATTTCCCATTTTAAACTGAAAAAGGAAAAAAGGTGGACATACATTATAGCTTTATCTCGAATTCCACTGAAATATATTTTTCTAACTAGACCAATGAGTATCTATATAGAGAATGTTAAATGGAAAACCATAATTAATTCACAGTTCATTTGCATTTCTACTAAAACAAAAAGAAAGGATATTCCATTCAAGCAATAAACATGCAGTGTAAAACTGAAAGAAAAAAAACCACACACACACACACACACACACACACACACATACACACACACACACACGCGCACTCGGTTCTTACAGGAAAATGGGGAAATTTCAATTACCAGCAAATATGACTGCAATCAGAGGCCCAAGGCTCAAACCTCACCCCTGATACCTACCTGAGCAAGATCCTTAAGTTCCCTAGACCTGGGAATTTGGACTGAATGGCCTCTGAGGTCCTAACTTTTGAAAGTCTATCCATGAATCCTCCTTATATATGGTTTTCCCCTCATACTCTACACTCTCTGTCAGAAGACAGGGGTAAACAAAAGAGCTGACTAATGGGATTCGTTCAAAGATTGCAAGTCTCGGAATGCCTTGGAACAAGTGCCCACTCAGCACCATTTCCAATGGTTTCAAATGAAAATAGTGCAATAGAAGGCCACAAGTCTTACCTCAGATTTAAGCCCCCCTCTAGTTCTTACTAACTATGCGACCCAGGTCCAATTCCCACCTGAGGGGATTATATTTCCTTATGCCAAAAAGGAAGATTAGGAGGTCCTACCACAGCCCCAATCGACTCTAATACTGTTAGTATATAAAAATGGATATTCAGAATAACAGGTACCACAAGACACTGAATCCAAGTTTCAATTCTTCTCAGTAAGTATTCTAATAAGTCAGGAAAATAACACTGTATTTTAGATACACTTTCAACAAGAGTTCAAAATGGCATCCTTTTAAAAATTTTCATTAACTAAAATTTAAGCCACATGACAGCAAGGAATCATTAAAAAAAAAGGGGGGGGGGGATGCTATTCTCCCAGGCTACCAATAAAGTTTGACAACACGAATTAGGGAGATAGTGAGAAGAATTAGAGAATTGCTTTCTCTAAGGCCACAAAAGAAAAAATTGTTAAAAATCAAATCTTAACTAACTTAAGAGTCTAAAATCAAGAGATTGTGTCAAGTGGCTACAAGAGAGGATGTCCCTTCTCGCTCCGGGATTAAATTCAAACTAAGAAGCAGTGATTCCAAGGCTAAGAATTTGTTTTCATCATTTACTTATCTGAAATCTGAAATTCATTCCACTTAATACCTTCCAAAGTTTTCTTTTGCAAACCCATGTCATTTCTGAGAATTAATGAAGAAATTGCATTGAATAGTTTTTTGGCTTCTTGAAGATATCAAAAAGAAAATCCACATGATTTAAGATTCAATTAAAACAGCTCAGAAATAAAACACTATCTTTTTTAATATCCTAAGCATTTTAACTTAGAGGGAGCACCCAACCATATAATACAATTCATCCCAGATCTTTTTCCTATGTTTAAGCTAACTGTATACACAAAATGTTAACATTAAAAAACAAACAACAACAACAACACCTCCCCCTCCCCAGAAACATTGATTTCAAATAAAGGGAAAAAATAATCTTAAATGTGTCGGTATGTAAGGAAAGCAAGAAACAAAATCTGAAAACCGGAACAAAATCAACACTTGGGGCATATCCTGTAAAAGAGAGAGTGGACACAGTAACTCTCATCACAGTAACACAAGGACCAAAAGTTATCGACCAACAAATATTCCGTTTATTTATTTAAACATCATTCAGATAAAAGTATGCAGGTAATAAATGTAAACTTAAATTTTTTTCATTTGTAGAAAGTCAACTTTATTTTGACATGCTGAATGAAGCATTTGGTTACAATTAGACTTTAAAGTGACTGACTTATGGTTTCCCAGCTTTGGGAAGAGCCAAGTCTTTATAAACCAAAGCAATGAGACTTGAATCGTCCTACAAATATTTGGGAAGGAAGGTAATTGGATCACTAGGAGCCATCTCTTTAACCCCTGACCTACACTGCATGTGCTTAGTCAGGAAAAGGCACATCTTGGTTCTGGGGTCTTATCTGTACACACATGCTTATCAGGAGAACTCTTAAAATTGGACCACTAAGTTCACAATATTTGTTGTACTCTTACCTTTCTTCTGAGCTATATAATCGAGCAAGTCCAAAATCTGCTAGCTTTATCTGCCCTCTAGGGGAAAGAAGAGGTAAAATGAGAAATTGCATTAAAATCAACTTGGTTGTTAGTTATCTATTCAAATCATATCACACAATGCAAATGACTATAGCTGGAAAATACAATCAAAACCAAACTCATGAAAACTACCTGGAGTGGCGAGCCAATTAACCAGGCAACATCCCTTCCGGGGTCTTCTTTTTCCCAACCCCAAAACGAAGAAACCAGATGTTCTGTGTAAAGCTCAAGCACTGCGTAGGCCCACTCTCTCGGGACTATTTCCCACTTCCCCTCAGGGTCATCTGTCCTCACAACCTTATTATGAATATTATGTACAGAGACCCCACCTGGGCAGGTCTTTACAGCACGGATGTTAGGACACACTAAAAACTTCCAGTGATGTTTCCAAAACTGGTAGCTATCACATGATTTAGATTTAGGGCCAAGAAGAACTATACTAGCTGCCTCCTTCAGGCAACATTTTTAATCCTGGCAAAGATTTTCATGAACCATTTATAAAATTCAAACAAATTGTGTTATTTCACACCCTTGCAATGACCAAGTACCTATACCCAAAGAACACCCTCCCAGGAAGGAGTGCCATGAATGAGATTTTTTAATTTTAAAATAAAAACCCTTACCTTCCATCTTAGAATCAATACTGTGCTATTGGTTCCAAGGCAGAAAAGTGAGCCTAGTTGCCCAGGCTCACAGGCCTGGTTCTCAAGCCACCGAGCCACCTAGCTGCCTCCAATGAGATCTTTTTTTTAATCTCTAGAATATCCTCCTACATAAAACAGGTACAGGCCAGGGAGCTACATACGCGACTCGTCCCAAAGAAAAGGCCCCATGGAACCCTGGGATCACAACAAGACAGCCCTGCCTCTGAAGTCTGAACTTAAGCCAGCGAGGGCAAAGCCCTCTAAACTGCAGCAAGCAGTGACAAGGATATATCTCCAGGCCCCTCTTGGGAATTTAGGAGATTTCCAGGGACTCCTGCTCTGAGAATAACTCTAGGACACGAGGATCTCCTCAGAGGTTTCCTCAGCCCCCACGAGAGATGCAGGTCAGCAGAATGCTTCCAGGGCTGGCCCAGAAGGGAGTCAGAAACTTCAGCACAGTTCTCTCCCTCTAAGAGGTCTGTCTGAACAAGGCCAATGGTGCTCTGAGCCTGCCTCTCACAGGCAGCCCCATAGCAGGGATGCAAGGCCAAGACCATTGGGGTCAAGGATCAATTTCCATTTCATTGTCAGGGGGACACAAAAGAGAAAGGAGAAGCATCGAGTACATGCTTTTCCAAACACCAATTCTTTCATTAGTCATCTCTACCTGAAAAGGCTGGTGGTCTAAGATTCCTGTTCATGTTGGACAAGTCACTGGCTGACTTAGAGCTCTAATTCCCCAAAGCAAGGAATAGAAAGTGTTGGACTCTCAACCTTGACCAGCCTTCAGGGAACACTTTCAGCCACCATCTGTGAGCAGTCACAGAATGGTACTCTCAAAAAATTGTCTTATTGGACACTTTATTTTAAAACCCTCGCCTTCTGTCTCAGAATCAATACTATCTATTGGTTCTGAGGCAGAAGAATGGTAAGGACTAGGTAAGGGGGGTGAAGTGACTTGCCCAGGGTCACACAGCTGGGAAATACCTACGGCCAGATTTGAACCCAGGACCTCCCATCTCTAGGTATGGCTCTCAATCCACTGAGCCACCCAGCTGCCCAATTGGACACTTTTAAAAAGGCCTTTTCCCCCCCTCTAAATACATACATACACAAATATGTGGCTCAAAAATTGTCATACCTATTGTTTAGCAGAATATTTGAACACTTAATATCTCTATGTAAAAAGTTCTTCTTATGGCAATAATCCAAACCCTCCATCAGTTGTCTCATGAATGACTTTATGTGATTTTCGTTAAAATGAACCAGGCCTGATTCAAGGAGTCCCATCAGGTCATGGTCCATGTATTCAAACACCAAATAAAATGCACCTAAGAGAAGAGGAAAAGAATGAACAAAGTGTTATTTGTCTGAATTTATCATAATCTCCTCAATCAATCCCCAAGCATTCAGTAAACACCTACATACGATAAGTCAGGTTCTGTGCTAGCTGCTGGAATTCCAAAGACAAAAAGCTCTCTCTTAAATCTAGTTCCTTGAAGTGAACCTCGTTTGCTGTTTATTCAGAGTCCTCTCCCTGGCCTGACCCCCTTCCCTCCTTTGGATACTTCTCTCTCAACTTACCAGGATCCTTCTGAAAATGTGGGGCACAAGAGTCCAGACTGATTCCCAGCAGGCCAAGATATTAGCTCCCTCAGTCTAGATACAAGGCTTTTTCCAAACAGAGTCTAACAGTAACTTTCTTGGCTAATATCCATCAAATCTGCACATCATACAACTGTTTAGCAGCATTTCCAGCCGTAACTTGGACACTTTTTTAAACCAAATATGAGAATTTAATTTCACCCTCATTAGATTTCCCTTAGAGAGGCAAGGTGGCCTAGTATGTACTGGGCTGGCCTTATAGAGTCAAGAAACAAGAGGTTCAAATCCTGCATATGTGCCACACTCAGGTGGACTCCACTTGCAAGTCACAAAACCACTTCGTGCCAGGAACTGCTCACATTGGAGTTCCTTATCTGAGTAAAATCTGATCCTGATCCTGATCCCAGTCCAAAAAATAAAGAACCCAGTCACTAGATTTCCTCCACTGTCAATAGTTTGTTGAGGTCTTCCGGGAGCCAATTCTAACAGCCAGGCTAGGGGGGCTCCCCCAGAACCCTTTCCCTGCCATCTAACTTGACATCAACGTAGTAATCATCATTGTGAGTCCAGCTATTCTAATAGTCCTGAATCAAAGCTAATGTGTTATTTTCCAACTGGTTTCTCTCAGGCTTGTTCACACAGCCACATTAGGAGACTTTTCATAAGACATACTCAAGTCCAGGCACATTTTTTAAAGACTATGGCTAAGGTTCAAATTATGTTTTCCTGAGAAATGACTGTGAATGGCTGTGCTGGGTCAATCAATGTCCTCATCGTGATGCCACTGGTTGGCAGGTCGAACCAACCAGGCTGAAAGGGCTTTAGAAATACCGAGCAAGGGGGCAGCTGGATGGCCCAGTGGATGGAGAGCCAGGCCCAGAGATGGGAGGTCCTGGGTTCAAAACTGGCCCCAGACACTCCTAACTGGGTGACCCTGGGCAAGTCACTTAACCCCCATTGCCTAGCCCTTACCACTCTTCTGCCTTGGAACCAATACCCAGTGTTGATTCCAAGAAGGAAGGTAAGGATTAAAAAAAAAAGAAAGAAAGAAAGAAATACTGAACAAAGACTAGCCTAACTCGGTTCAGAGAAACATGCCCCCTACATCAGCTAGAGACTGCTACCGGTTTCACCCACAACTCCAAAAGGTTAACCGTGTCCATCAGTGTCTGTGGAGAGACTAACCCCACCAACAATGTTGGATCCTGCCTAACACAGTAAGTCCATCAGGCAATTGACAGGCATCGAGTGCTTTCTATGAGCCCAGCACTGGGCTAAGTCATGGCAAGACTTTTGTCTGAGAGAAGGTGCCCTCGGGCCAACTGCTCCAATCAGAATCGAGAGCTGATTAAGGACTCCTTCCTGCCCTCCCACATGCACATACAGGTCCAAACGTGGCACGGGACAGTCACCGACCCATGTGCCTTTACACTGCCAAGTGCTGATTGACATAGAACTGGGCCATCTCTTGTCACACAGCATAATAAAACCCTGCGGCCAAAGTGGGGACAGAGAATGTGCGTGCCCCAGGCACCCTCTGAAATGGGTTTTCTCTGAAATTCTCCTGGAAGCCTGGAGGTTTCAGAGGGGACTGACATAAAAATACCTCCATACCAAGGAGGAAGACATATTTCTTGCACTACAATTCTATACTTTCTATTCATCGGTCAAAAAGTATTTATGAACCATGTATATGCCAGGCACGTTGCTAAGGGCTAAAGACACAAAGGTATCAAAGGATCTCATTATCACCAAGTTGGCATGGCAGATGGAGAGCAAGGCCTGTAGCCTGAAAAACCTATGTTCAAATTCAGCCTCAGGCACTTCCAGCTATGGGACCCTAGGCTTAGGGTCTTAGCCTGTCAATTTTTCATCTGAAAAATGGGGATGATAATAGCCTTATCTCCCAGAGCTATTCTGAGGGTCAAATAAGATCATATTAGTAATGGACTAAGCACAGTGCCTGGCACATAGTAGGCACTACCCACAGAAACGTTAGCTAAGATGGTGATGATTCATTGGGGTGGCTCTGTGCCTTCCAATGGTGCAGACTGGAATTCATCATGCTTTCTCATCCTACCTGATCTCTCACTAAATCCTCCAGCTCTCTTGATGCTGCATGAATACCAATGGACCACCATGTGGGTCATGCTCTCATTTCTCTGCTGTTCTCAATACAAAATTGACCATCCGCCCCCTCCATCATATAGATCCTCAACAAAATCCTTCAAGTGACTTTGAGAACACTCAAGACTCCCTTGATACTATACTACAATGTATTTACACTCATCATTTTTTCAGTGATCTGAGTGACTAACAGCTCTAACTCTTGGAAGCCAAGAGCTCCCTGATTTGAAGGTATCCATAGCCTGACACTCAAGAGAGCCTCTCAGTTAAACAAGATTGCCTTTTGTTGCTAGGGAAACTCACTGATGTCTGAGCCCTGCACAACTTGCTATAAGCTTTCTTCTTCCTGCCTCCATGTTGAATCTAGCTCACTGGCATGAGCAGGCTATCCAATATATATTTGCCGGCATCTTCTATTTCTTCCATTTAAAGCCTTATTCATCATTTCCCTCATTTTATTTTTGTTGCCAAGGATGGCTGTTGAGGTGAGGTAGGAAATAAAAGTTATATAAAAACAAGAAATGTCAATAAAAAATATTAAGAAATTTGTCTGGGAAAAGGCAGAGTTAGAGAAGGGGAGCCTCTGAAAAATGGAGACAAAAGTGATGGGAAATCCAGAGAGTCGGCCAAGTCCTATAACGTTCTTAACAGCCATAAGATGAAGAATTAAATGAATTGGAGCAGTCTGATGGCAGGGGAAGCCATCAGACTGCTCCAATTAAATTCTCTTTTATTCAGAAAATTCAACCCAGGGGAAAGAGACCCACACCATCTAAAGGTAGCAGTAAGATACAAAGCTTGACCCAAATTGGGTTCATACAGCCCAAAATACTTGCAAGACTCTTGGTATAGGTAAGAAGAAAAGAGAGATCGACAAACACTTTTCTGACCCCATCTGTCCAAGCACTAAGGGATAGTTTTCCCAACTCAGAGAGATTTCTATCCCACTCACCCCCCAAGTCTCAGACACTGTCCATTTTGTGTTTTGCAAGAATTATTCTAGTTCATTTATTCATGTTACTAATAGCTTTATGTCTTAAATACTTTTGCTATTGGAAAACATATAAATAATTTTTTAAAAATCTGTGCCTTTTGACTTTCTGATTAATGAAGAATATTTTTTAATCTATTAGGATTATGTCAATCTAAGATTAGATGAATGTCACTTTCTTTGGGGAGATGCTATCCTATCTTCCCCCCATCCACACCTTTACATTCTAGCTGCACTGAGTTTACTTATGCAAAGCTCTTGAATTTTAAATACTCCAAAATCAATTTTACCTTTTAAGGCTTTTTCTGTCCCACAACTGGTGCTATTTCCCCTATCAACAGTTGGGAAATAAGTAATTTTTCATTATTCTCTAATTTTTTTATGGTGAGACTTTTTAATTATTTAGACTATTGTTTTATTTGGAATGTTGTATACGCTGTTAAGACAATTATTTCTAGGTCTTATGCTGTCTATTGTCTATCAACAATTTTCTCATCCCTATCCCCTATCCCCCCAATACCAGAGAATTTCAATAATTACTTTGTATAATGGTTTGGCCTCTAGTAATGCCAAGCTTCCAACAGAATGGTGTAATGAAAGGAATGTCCAATTACCCATTAAAGGCCATGGGGTTCACACCCCATCACTAATGTAACCATTGAGTGACTGGGTCAATTTGAGTTACTTCTTAAGAGTCTCAGCCTCCTTCTCTATAAAATGCAGGAGTTGTATTAAACACCAAAAATCTCTTGAACATCCCCGCCACCCTTTCCTTCCTCCTTTTAGACAAGGGTCCTCAAATAAACAACTACAGAATCAATGTCCACATCATAGCGCTTCATATTTTAACTAGGGTCTTTTCTAACTTTCTGTGGAAGTTCTGACACTCTGAATAAGAGCTATGTTTTGGTAGGATAACTCCCAGATACTTAAAAGCATTTTTGTCATCCTAAATAGAATTCCTTCTCTATCTCTTCCATCTATAGCCAACAGACGAAACACTGGATTTCTATGGATTTATTTCATAACATGATACTTAACTGAAGACTTTGTCCAGATTAAATTGTTCCTCAACTCTCAAATATTCTACAGGTAAAATGTCACATCTGCAAATAATAGTTCATTTTACCTAGACTTACTCTTAATTTTTTTCTAAGTTTTTTGTTTTATTGCATGTAGCTTACATTTCTTACGGTCTAGGTCAAATAAGAGTGAAAACATGAGGTATAATAGTTTCTTAATGAGAAGAGGTACAATGTCTCCAATTACAAAAGCAAATGTACAATGATACTCACAATCACTAATCCTCATATTACTTAAGGAAGCCATTGGTCTCCTCTCAGTCTTTAAGTTTACAAAATAGCAAAAAAGAAACTGCATCTTAAGAGAGGCTGTGGATTCTCACCCACTGTTGGTGCTGCTACAAATTGATACTGGGATAACTCAAGATGTTACTAACATCAAGGGGAAAAAAACCTCTTGTTTTAGAAAAAGGCATAGCAGCAATATTTTATGATTAAGAAAATGAGGATTGAATTAGAATAAACAAATCAGAGGGCAAAATAAATATCTAGTGATTGGAGATAGGCTAAAAAAACTAATTTATTATCTAATGCAATCGTATCATAAAGAATAAACTTAGTTATTTTGTGAACCTCTAATTCACTCACTCATTTAACATGGAACTGAGGCTGGAGAAACTAAGTGGTCTCAAAGGTCTAAAGCAGTAGAGGTGTAATCTGAACTGTTGACAGCAAGGCCAACTCTTTTCTTTGCATCACATGGCCTACCTCCCCAAAATTCAAGTAGCTGGGAAGGCAACTTACACCAAGCAATGCATGAGACAAAAAGGAATATAAACAATTGCTTCACAATTTGAGTAAATCCACAATAGGGAACTACAAAAATCCAGACAAACACCAAGGCCAATGTAAGTACTATCCAATCCAATTAAAATAAAATGCTACCTTCTTTCTTCTTAAAAATCCAGAAGCTGTTTTTTGGGACATTGCTTTTTAGAGTCTAGGAATTTTTTGGGAAGTGTCTTCTTAAATAAAATATCCTTTTTAAAGGAAGACAGATGCATTGAGGGATATATGGGATGGACTATCCTCCAAATGGGGTCTGGACAGAAGACATTCTTCCCCTCATGTTTATTCCTATGGGGGTATTTATGTCAAATGAGCTCTTTAAGTGGTTCAAAACTGTTTAGAAGGTTCCATAACATTCTGGGACTTGAGTCAATCTCATCTCTGAAAAGGAGCATCTGAAGGAATTCCTCTTCTTCTGGACTCTGCCCTGGGCAAATACCTTTGACAAGCCTGCACATCTATACTTTATGCTTTCTTTCCTATCTATAATCAAAAGGTTACCATTTATGTCTGATGCTGAAAATCTCATATGACTTTAACATATAAATGTCACATTTATAGGTTTCAAAGCATCATTTGATGTTACCAAATTAAATGCTTTCTTAAACAATTAACACAGTGCACTTGCTTACTACACAGTGTATTTCCCTGGTCTACTAGGCAGAACTAAGAATGATGGTAGACTCAGTGAAGAGATCAGTTTAGATCACATGTTAGCTACTCCAAAGTAGAATGGGTTTTTTCCAGAGGGCAATGGGTTCCTCCTTATTGAAGGTCTGCAGGCACTTTGTGGGACACGGAAGAGAACAGAAAACGCATGAAATTTCTATATAGACAAAAGCCTTTGGACTTTTCATAGTCATACTTTTCAAAACACTTTCACCTTCCTCCCCGATGTTCACTTCTTTATGAAGTCGCCAAGTATCACAATCAAAAGAGTGAGCATTATTAAGTGCCTACTACATGCTGAGCACTGTGCCAAGTCCTAAGTTTTAATTCTTTAATTCGGAGTATCTCATTCAAGTTCCTTGGAGATTCTTTCCTGATCTTCTGCATCAGAAATTGGTATAGACAATATCATACATACATGTTTAAGAGCACAAGGAATTAAGGTGACCATAGACCCCAAGGAAATCAGGTTTCTATTTCTCTTTAGAGATATAATAAAAGCTGATTCGGTCCACCCTTGTATTTAATCTCCCCACAGAACCTGACACAGAAACAAGGGCCATTCAGAATTCTTCTGTTTCACAGATCATCACCTGCTAGTCAGTCTAGGAGAGACTATTCACCTCAATGCAATTAAATGAGGCTGGTTCTGAAACAGCAAACATTGTCTGTAGTGAGCACAGATTCAAAGTGTTTTCAGCATAAGAGAACTTTCCAGGGCAAGGCCCTTGAGAAATCATAAGAATCTCCATGCCGTAAAAAAATAAAATCTAAGATTTTTTTTCTAGTTAATATGTTCCCTTATGAAAAAGAAAACTAAGAAGTGCCTCATCTTGGAATCTCTCTGGATCATGCACCCAACCTGGCTAGGGCACACACAGTCTGTCTTCAAGTAGACTGCCCCATCACCACCGAGAACAAATGTGGAAACACAGAGAAGGCCCTGGGGATGTACCACCCAAATTAGCTCTAAGGATGAGACCTTCTGATACTGGATCAAATATGAGTAACTTCTTCTGCTAGTCCCAAACCACAGTGAAATCCCTGATGCAGAACTACAAAAAGACTGTTCTGCAGATGAAAGGCAAGGCTAAGTATGGTATCAGAAAAGCCAAAGTATCGGAATATTTGCAGGTGTCTGAAACAGTCATTAATCAGATGACTGAGGGAAAACAATACAAAAAAAAAAGAAGTAGTTAAGTCTCATCGAATATCACTCAACCAAAGGATAGAGATGGCCATAAAAAGACAAGATTAACAACTTCAAATACATAAAATGAGAGGGCTTTTGCACAAGCAAAAGCAGAACAGCTAGCATGAAAGAAAAGACACTAAACAGGGGAAATGTCTTAGCATCAAATATCAGTGACAGAATTCTGTTACCTAAGACACCTAACATGTAACTTCATGGGCATGTGTGATTGGATATAGACAATCATTTCAAACTGCTGAGAGCAATATAAAAGCGTGTTCCACAACACCAATGAGAGAAAGGCAAATTAACAAAGCAAATTGCCACATGTCACAAAAAAAGAAAACAAAACATGTGGCAGGGAACACAGGAAGACAAGCACATTAATAAAACTATTGGAAGAGCTCAACCTCTTAGAAATACCATTTGCATTTATGAAAAAACAACCATAAAGCCATTCTGTCCTCTGAACTAGAAATTCCACTAGTGGAATATAGTCAAAGGAGGTCAAAGCTAAAAAATAAGTACCAAAACATTACACTTTTGGGGTAGTGAAAAACTAGAAACAAAGTAAATCTCTATTGACTAAAGAATGGCTGAATAAACTATGGAATATAAAAATTAGAATATTGTTGAGCTGTAAGAGATATTGAATTTCTTGAAGGGATTTCAGGGAAATATGGGAGATAATATGTAAAGGGATACAGAAACAGAACACTATTCACCCTGCCTGCAAAAATATAAACAAAAACAATAAAGCAGAGCCCATTTATTTTACTGCCTTATCTTGACCTTGGGGAGCAAAGAAGGAAATGTCCCAACAATAGAGGGAGGAGACTAAAAGTTCAGAACGTTGCCTACAGGGCGGGTTGATTTTGTTGAATAGTTGTCTCAAGGAAAAGGGAACTGGAAAAGGTATATCAGGAGAGGGCAAGGATATAAAACCAAAAAGCACACTAAATTTCCCTTTTTATTCCCATTACTTTCACTTCTTTCTATCAAGTCCTCCTCTGAGTCCTCCTTTGGCACAACAGTGACCCTGAGATCCCTAAGGCTCTATCCGGGTACTATCATGGAAGAAAGGTTTCAAAGAGGATCCCAAGAGCAGCCTAAGCTAACCCAAGCACATCTAGAGATGCTCATGAACAAGAGGTTGATCACCAGCTGGTACCATCTTGGGCCACAGCAAGCCACAAAAATGCCAAGTATTCCAAGAAGCCTTCAGCCCCACAATGGTCTTTTGCTTCCCCACTGACAGAGGCCAAGTGGATTGAAATGGGAATGACAGGTGTTAAAAATTAGAATTTTAAGCTTTCCTAAAATATTAAACTTCAGCCATCCTAAATATTAAATGTTTGTCTAATAGCCAACACAAACAGAATACAGAATCAGAAGAATCAAGTCACATCATTCTTGGTATTCTTGGTGTAAAAGAAATTGGATGTCAAAAAGATATCACAATTAGGATGATTCGCTGGTTCACATTAGCAAGAATGAAGAAATTGGGTAGAATGGGTTTTTTTTTGGTCTATTAAAGACAATAAGGATTATCATTTCAAGGGATACTTGGTAATCATGATGAATGTAAACCAAAAGATCATCACTAAGAGAACTGTAGTTTGCACATGAGAATATGCTGCAGAGGATGAAGAAGCCAAAAATCTGCAAAGAACTTGACAATATCCTCAAAACCAACAAAAAATATGATTTTTAATACCTGGTAATTTCAACAGAAAGGTCAACATAAAAGAGTAGGGAATGTAATGTCATATAACAATGTCAGAAAACAAGACTTGAATCTAGGAAACCAAAAAAGGTCAAAGGTTGTAAGAGGGCTCAATACTTCCAAAAGAGAGTTGGAAGGCACATGACTTAATGTGAAACCATTTTAGCACAGGAAATGACTGATTATAGATAGGTTATAGATAAAGGACTTTTATCAGATATATTTACCTCCAAACTATCAACTATTTAGAACCAGGATTATCATCATATAAAATCATTTTCAAATTACAACAAAAGGTAAAATGTCAGCAGAAAACGTTGTGAAAATCTGCAAGAGACTGAACTATCTTTAAACAACTTACTTATTTAAAAAAAGGCAAAAATATCCTGACCATGGTACCATTACCACAAATTTTTGCAGAAGTTTAATAGAAATGGAATAGTTTCCACAGCCAGAAGGCCAAAGAAACCACCTTGAATAGAAAACAGCTGACCTCTCTGCTAAGTGAAATGAGGTAGAAACCAAGGGCAAGACTATTCAGAATAAAAACAGAACTGTAAAGCCCAAAGGAAGGAAGAAAAAAAATTATGAGTAATAATGCCTCACACAAGGAAATGCAGTCAAAGAGAAAATTAGTGCCAAAAGAATTTGCCCGGAGAACCATCAAACCAAGAGCATTTGGATACAAGCAACAAGACAGCAAACAGAAAAGTGGATTAAGTCCTTTGCCATTTCTATACTATTTTCCATCATGAGTCACAAAGGAGTCACCATGTTTGGACCTTTGCTCTCGATCCTTGATGTTCTAGAGACCACATAGGGACTGACAGTTGGAGAACCAAGTCGAGAGCAATAGTCACGCCAGACCAAGTAGACACACTAATAAGGACATGTTACTGGAGATACAAATACTATTTCCAAGTCTCAAAAGTGATGAAATATCAGGAAATATTCCTGAAATATGAGAGAGAGCGAGAGAGAGCGAGAGAGCGAGAGAGAGAGAGAGAGAGAGAGAGAGAGAGAGAGAGAGAGAGAGAGAGAGAGAGAGAGAAAACAAGAAAACCATGGATATCATTACTACTCAAAAAACCCAGAAACTACAAATCAAAATACCTACTTCTTTCTTGTCCTTCTAAAACTGAAAAGAAATCATGCTTGTCTAGATAACCTTCAAGAAAATATAAAAATGAAGAAAAAAAGTTTTTACAAATGATTCTTCAGAGCAGAAAACTGTGTTCTACAGCCCTACAACTGGATTAAAGTACTACAGAATTATCACCCTGCTGTGTTAATTAAAAGTCTTAAAGGCTCTCTCCCCCAATAAGAACAGAATATTTACTTATGATTAAGAAGTTTGTATATTAAGATCATACCAGATGCCTTGAAAAAAGTTAAGAAGTAGCAAAAAGATTAACATCAAAGAAAAGCATTTTTAGTAAAGGAGGACAGAGGAAAGCAAGGCATCCAAGAGGGATAACTGACTGCCTCCCCGTCCCCAGGACCCTACTAATACCCAGGAAAAAGAAAAGTGGAAATGTGCAGGAGACGAGCAATACAGGAATGAATCTTAAGCAAGATGAACAAAGGGCTAATATATAGATGGTGAACTAGGGGCAAAAGCTATGGGAATTGATGAGATTAACAAGTGGATTGAAAAGCAAGAAGAGGGCCAAGGACTGTGTCACACTGTACCCACTGAAGTAATTAAGAATTATCATTTTAAACTGCAGAAGAGTTTTGACCTCCATCATAGTTCCATCAATCAATCAATAAAAACAGTAATCAGCATTTACATATTGTTTCATATATAGAACCCCACTTAATCCTCCCAATGATCCAGGAAAGCAGGTGCTCTTATCCCCATGTCACCAACTGAGACTGAGAAAAACGTAAGCGGCGTTCCAGGGTCACATAGCTAGTAATGGGCCAGGGCAGTATACAAATTCAGGTCTTCTGACCCCAAGTTCAGCATTCAATTGTTTACAATCTGTTCTGGGGCAGGTATCATGGGGCACTGGAGCTTCAAATACAACAAACCCAATGATCTCTACTTCTAAGGAGTGTACAATGGGGGGTAGGGGAGGAGAACACATGACACTACAACACAACAAGGAGGTATCTAGTATAAAAAGAATATAAAGAGAATAAATACAAAGTAGTTAAATATGGTAAGAGGATTCAAGTGGACTGGAGGATCAGAAGGCTTCCCCTAAAAGGCAATACTTCACAGTGATTCTCTGAAAAGGATTCTTTGAGATGAGCAAGGTCAGAGATGAGAATATGCTGGTGGGAAAGAGAAGACCAAAATGGGGCCAGAGCACGGAGAGCAGAGGGGGAGTTAGTGTCCAGCAAGGCTGCAATGACTGAAAGGAATCAGATTATGAAGGGCTTTCAAAGTTAAACGGAGGGAGTTCAGCATTGATCTCAGTAACAACAGGAACCAATGGAGTTGTTTGTTTAGTAAGGGACTGGCATGATCAGATCAACAGAAATGGGTGGGAGTGGCACAAGCCAGAGACAGGTGACAAGTGATTGAAAAGTAATTTGCACCTGAGAGGTACGAGCCCTGATCCAGAGAGCTGGAGTTACCTTAGGTATGTTCATAGGCTGACGCTCCCTATCTAGAGATTCAGAAACACTGCAGATGCCTGAAGGCTTGGAGCAGAAGAGATTTGCTGAGAGTCACAAAGCCAACATGGATTTAAGACCACAGATGCTCCAAGAAAGAATTTCCCTATTGGTTTGGCCAGAAGCTCAGGGCACGGCCCCATCTGATGATAAATCCATGAACTGAACATGAAGCTGTATATCCATGCGGCGTCTGCTCCTCCTTGAAGAGTTCATGGACCAAGCCAGGGGAAATCTCTGGACAACAGAAGGCCCAGGAAGGCAGGTGTTCGAGGGAATGGCCAGGGAGAGGGTAGAGGCTGAGAAAGCCACATGGGTATGATGAACTTTGAGAACAGGAAGGTTTCAGGAGGAAAGCGGCCACAATGGAGGCCAACAAGAAGCTGGAGAGGAAGAAGGTGACAGAGTGGGAGAAGAGAAGAGACTTAAACCTGACTGATCAGTGAGAAGAGTGTGCAAGAGCCAGAAGGCCTGAGCCCCTGGAGTCTGGAGATCAGAGAATAGGAGCTGAGCACATGTTCTTTAACCAGGTATGGGATTATCATCAACCAGTGGCCTCATACTAGGCTGAATACTTCTAATCATATCATCTGATCTCACCTTGGCTTTCCAAGATGCACAAAATTCTGCCCTCATTCTCCTGAATAGTCCCCGAAATCACTAAACCAAGCCTTCTTTTCTCCCTTTAGTCCAGCATAACACTCCCCATATTACTCAGGAGATAATCTGTCTCAAATTTCATATTAATACAGAGGTAGAGGCTTCTAGTACTCTGGCCTTTCCCTCTAGCCCCATCTTTTCTGTTCCAGTTCCTTGAAAGATGTAAGTCTTCTTTCCTCCATTCTTCCTTCAGCCCTTTGCCTGCTTTCCTCCTATTTCTTCTGAGAACTTCCTCAAATAATCACCTCTCTTCTTCATATCTTTCCTCCCCATTCTACTCCCTGGACTGAGGGAGCCCTATAAACAAGTCAATCCTACAAAAAACACCGGCCTTTTGCCATTCCCCCAAGTGGCATCTCTACACCCCAGAGTCAGGCATAAAGTACTTAGTAAATGCTTGCTGACAGACCTCTTCCCTTGGACAGCTCCACACCTATAAGACTTTGGGGCTTTATGTTCATTACTCACTCGCTTTTCAACCAATACCTGCTCAGATGTCCTATTGACATCTTAAACTCAGCATATCCAAAATAGTTACCATTTCCCCTCTAAACCTGTCCCATACCCCCTCCAAACATTTCCATTTCTATAGGGGCACTAACATCTTTCCAATGACCCAGGCTGGTCAACTTTGGAGCATTCTTTTATATATAAATCCAATTCAATCCTTCACCAGAGCCTGAAGATTCTACCTCATAATTTCATATCTATCCCCTGGTCTCCACAAACACAGCCACCACCCCAGTCCAGGCCCTTATCACCTCAACTCTTAATTAGCATCCCTTCTTCCAGCATTTCCTCTCCACATAACTCCCAAACTAACCTTCCTAAGGGACAGTTCTAACCAGGTTATACTCCTTTGCTGAGAAACTTTCAATGATTTCCTATTGCCTCTCTGATAAAATACAAATTTCCTCAGTAAGGTCTAATTTAAGGTACTCCACACCCCAGCTCCAACCACCCTTTTCAGATTACTTTATATCATTGCCTTCAATTATCCAATCTACTTTTTAGCCAAACCAAACTACATAAACTATTGACCTTGGTGTCCCTTCTCTTGGTTGTGAGCCTTTCGCAGGCTGTCTCCACTTGTTCCTCATCTCTATAAAACTTTTAGCATTCCCATCTTCCTTTAAGGTTCAGATGAAAAACTATCTTCTCCCCTAAAGTCTTCCTTGACATCCCAGCTAAGAATAATCTTTTTATTTCAATTGGCCTTAACTTATAAAGAGTACCTAGTATATTTTCTCCCAACATAAGCTCTTTGAAGCAAGAACTGTTTGGATTAAAATACTCAGAACCTGCCCTAATGTCTTGTTTTAAAAAAAAAAAAAAGAGAGCACTTAAATGGTGTAATTTTGCGGGGAAGAGATTCAACTCATCCAATACCTTGATTTAACAGATGAGGAAACAGACTCAGTAGCATTTTGAACACGAGTCATTCCTTTGCTACTTATACTTGGGTTTCTGTTTTGTTGGCAAAAATAGAAATGGAAGACAATTTATCAATCTCCTATGGGAAAACTATGGTTTTGAAGCCCACAAGAGACTACCACAACTAATTAATACCAATGCAAAAATATAGAACAATTTTAGCAAAGAAGCTACAGCAATTCACTTACAAATTATTCACTAAAACCAGTTTGGATTTATACCAGAAATGCAAGAATTACTCAACATTAGGAATGTCATAAATATAATAAGTCACATAATTGGTGGTAGTCATTTAAAATTATATGAAAATTATCAGTAAGATCCATACTTCCAACAAATACATCACTGATATGTTATCTATCTGAAACCAAGGGCATTATTCATAACAAAGAAATACCAGAAGCTCTCCCCCAAAAGAAGAGGAAGAAGTAAAGCAAGCCTCTACCTTTACCATTCACAGGTCACAGAGCCACAGAGTTAGAGCTGGCAAAGATCTCTGCAGTTACCTAGACAGATCACTTCATTTTAGAGATGAGGCAACTGAAGATCAGAAGTGAAAAAAGTGGCCTTGTCAGGGCCACAGAAATGGCAAAGTCCAAGTCTAAACGTAGGTCCTTGGACTCTAAGCCCAACATTATTTCTATCGTATTCTACTCTCCGGCATGCAAATTCCATTTGTGTCAATCTATTAGAAATCTGCCTGAATATTTAATTGACTATTGTTTATAATATTAAGGATAATATGAGGGGCCTTGCAGGTCAGCAAGTTGTGCAATTCAACTACTACCAACATATGAATTCCTTCCAGTGTGCACAGAGGAGTGACAACACTTTTTTCCTGTAATGCACCTACCCTCATGACTCAGTTGAATTCATTCAACAAGCCCCCAGAAAGTAAGTGCCTGCCAACTACGTGCAGGGTGCTGTACTTGATGCAGAGCATCCAAAGACAAAAATGAAAATCCTTCTTAGACTCAAGGAACCGTTTCATTTTCAAACCACACACATCGCACTGACTAAAACACCTGTCTTTGATCACTTTCTAGCCACAGACCCTACTGCCACCCACTAGTCAGATCAGAAAGGGTCAATCAGCTGTGGCTTTCACCTATAAACTAGGCTCTCAATTACTTGAAAGCAGAGATGTTCGTTCACACTGCATCATCTGGACTCAAATTTAAACATCCTCAGTTACTCAGCCAGTTCTTGGATGGTATCATTTCACCATCTCGGTCACCTTCTTTGGGGCTTTAATTACGTCTTGTCAATTCTCCAGCACTTAGAATTCCCAACACTGCACCCCAGGTCATCCATAAATGGGCTGACCAACACAAAGGCTATGTCCTTTGACTGAGTTAAGGCATCATCCTGCCATGAATGAAGCCTAAAAGATTAACAGCAGAGATTTTTTTTTCAACATTTAGTAATGTTTGCAGGCAACTAAAACCTGTAAGCCGATTAACATGAACTACTCTCTGTCCGTGTACCCAAAATTCAGAAGTTCACTTTTAACCTTTTGTACATTCTTGTTTAATTTGGCACAACATTCCAATGTGTCAAGATTTTTATTACGACTTGATTCTCTTATCCAGTGAATTGTCAGTCACAAATTTGATAATATGTGATCAATTTCTCTGAGAAAAATATTTAACATAACAGGACCACAGACTGGAGCATATAGCACAACACTTGAGACCTCCTCCCCCACATCCTCTCAACATTAAAAATAATCAATTAAATTGATGCTCTAAGAAGAGTCATCCAACCAGTTTCAATTCCACCTAGTATCCAGCTGTTATCCAGCAAACATTTCTCCCTATTAGGACACCATCCAAGGATATCATGAGAGACTTTATCCAGATGAAGTTCAGACATACTATGTCTATAGCCTTCCTCTCCTCTAACCAACTAGTAATAGAGACCCTGTCAAAAAAGGAAATGAGGTTAATGTTAGGGAGTGAACGCGTTTGTGTGTGTCTACCTATGTAAACACGCATTCCTTATAGCTCTAAGACCTTGACCTACAGCTAATTCTGGGGTTCTCTTTGACCATCTTACTACCCCCCCCCCCTTAGACAAGCAGCACTGGGTAAGCGGGGCTTCTAGGCCCAGCTTATCTCCTACACACCTGAATGCCCTTCCTCCTCCCCAAAGCCACATCCCTCCCTCTTTGCCCAAAGTCTAAACCAGCAATTTACCGTCACAATTAAAGTTTATCAAACCAGTCTTCCCAGTTCCTTCACCTAGCTCTGTATAGTTCTAAGTAGGGTAACTATGTTAGAGGACAAGAATACAAATGACATCATCAATGCTTTCAATATCATCGTGATTAACACAAAGAACGTTCTAATGGTCTCTACCTCAAGCAGTGTCCCAGCCTATTCTGTGTCTAACAAAGCTGAACTAGAATATAAATTGTACTTGCCTGAGTGCTGGTTCCTTGAAGCAGGGAGCCCTGCAAAGCAAGAAGGAGGAAGAGGAAGAAGCAGTGGTCACAAAGAGCCAGCAGGGCTTCATCAAGGATAGGTCATGCAACACTAACCTTACTTCCTTCTTAAACAGTGCTACTGGCTTGGTGATCAGGGGAATGATGTAGATAAAATTTACCTAGAATTTACCAATGCATTGGACAAGGTCTCTCATGCTGTTCTTGTGGAAAAGATGGAGAGATGCAGGCTAGACAATCATACAGTTGGGTGGATTCAAAATTCACTGAATGGCTGGAAGCAAAGACTACTTAATGGTTCCCTGTCAATTTGTAAGGAGGTCTTGAGTGGAGTGCCCCAGGGATCTGTGTTGGGCCCTGTGCTGCTTAACCATTTTATTAATGACTTGGATAAAGGAATGGATGGCATCCTGATCAAACTTGCAGATGACACAAAGCTGGGAGGGAGAGCTACCATGTTACATGACAGAGGCTGAGTTGAGAAAGATATAAAAAGACTAAAATGTTCAGCTGAATCTAATAAGATGAAATTTGATAGTGACAAATGGAAGTTCTTACACTATGTGGGAGAAACATGACTGGGCAGCGATCTGAAAAGGATCTGGAGGTTTTAATGGACTGCAAGCTCAGCATGAGTCAACAGTATGACATGACAGGCAACAAGCTAATGTGATCCCAGACTAGGATCGTGGCAATCCGGCTATCCTGTCCTCATCAGACCACACCAGGGTGGCTCAGTGGCGGGCACCCCATGGGAGGAAGGACAGTGATAAGCTGGAGAACACACAGAAGCGGGCCAATGAAGAGTGGTGACAGGACTTGAGACCATGCCATGTGAAAAGCTGATGAACCAAGTAAGAATTCTTGGCCTGGCAAAGAGGTGGCTTTTTTGGGAAATGGCTAGCTGTCTTCAAGTGTCTGCCCAACAGCCATCAGAGGAGGGAAGTGAGATTTGCTCTCCTGAGCCCCAGACAACAGAATAAGAAACACAGGTTAGAAGGTGAAAAGAGGAAGTGAAATCGGAAGTAGAGGAAGTGAAGTTGAATATAGAAAAGCTGTCTTCATCCTTAGGACAAGCAAAGGAAAGATAGGGTTGGCTGCCTTGGGGGAGAAGCCTTCCCTTTCAGCAGAGGTCTTCAAGAAGCAGCAGCATGACCAACTGCTGCCTAGATAGTGGAGGAAGTCCTTAGGAAGGGATAAGTCGGTCTGTTCTTTTAAACCCTGAAATTCTGTGATAGGAAAGATTTCTCATATTTTTTCCTGAGGGTAAAGCTAGACCTGAATACAATTTGTTGGTGATTATATTTTATGAATACTAGGCTTGGAGTCAGAAAGACCTGAGTTCAAATCTGACCTAAGTTCTGGCTAGAGGTTACTAGCCAGGTGACTACGGGCAAGTCACGTACCCCATGAATGCCTCAGTTTTCTCAACTATAAAATGAGGATAATAATAGTACCTCCTTCCCAGGATTAATGTGAGAATCAAATGAGATATTTGTAAATGTTTAGCACAGTGCCTGACACATAGTAGGGACTTAATAAGATGCTTATTATCTCTCATTCCCTCTACACTTTTTATCTTGTCAATCCACTCAAATTTTTTGTTCTAAGAAAAGGACTATATACAATTTTATTCCTGTGTCCTGGGTGTTAAAACTCACAAGCATTTATTAAGTGCTATGTGCCTAGCACCATAGGTATTCAAAGTAATTTTACTGCAGAAAAAAATAGATGGATTGATCAGAATGACTAAAAGTTTCCAGAAGCATAGGGTGCTTCCACACAATCTATCTATCTGATAAGCATTTCTCAATGGCTACTGGAAGCAAGACACAGGGATCATCCATCCAAAACTGAAGCCATCTCTGCCCTAAGGAGCTTCTATTCTACTAGGATGATGCAATATACATTCAGGGAAGTAAATCCAGAGAAAGGCAGAATAAAATGGGGGATAGAGAGAAGTCACACAAAAAGAATCAAGAAGACTCTCAAAAAGAAAATGGCACTTGCAAGTGTGAGGAAGAGACTCTAGAAAGGCCTAGATGCAAGAGATAGAATATCACACAGGGAAGATGGTGGCATTCACAGAGGGCATGTGAGAATAGTTGTAAGCTAAAGCCAGATGGCTCCAAATACCAGGCCAGGGAGTTTCTATTTTATTCTAAAGGCAACAAAGAAGCTTCTCTAGGAGGGAGACCCAACAGCCTGACAGTCTTCCCAGGGCTTTAGTTAAAATGATTTTGGCAGGTGTGGAGGAGAGAAGGAACCAAAAGTGGGGGGCTAAGATGCTTACACTGACTGAGCAAAAATGGAGGAAGGTCTCAACTCAGAAGTGCTGTCTGAGGGGGAAAAAGGAGAGATGGAAGACAATGTGATGGAAGAGAAATCAATAGGATTTGGAAACTGACTGGACAAGAGAAATGATAGGAGATGTAATGGTAAGAACGGTGCTAAGATGGAAGGAAGGAAGGATGGGATGAGAAGCTGGCTAAAGAAACTGACACAGGAAACTCACCACCAATGTTGATGCTAGCAAGATGTGTAGAGGAGCAAGGGTAGATACCCAAGAATCTACCTAATCACGTGGCATCATCTTACAAAACAGAGGCAGGAGAGAACCATCTCAAAACTGGAGGCAGAGCAGGCTGGATCTGGCTGGTGTCTGTGTTACTTGGAAGAACACAGAAGGGAGAGGGCTGCTATCAGGGGATGTGATGCTAACGGTTCTGTCTGCCTTCACACTGCAAACAGCAGAACAAAAATGTCTGACGGCAAGCAGCTAAATGCCCTGGAGGAGCTCAAGTGATCTGACCCAGATTAAACTACTGAGTCTCAGCTAATGAAAGCAGAGCTCCTAGCTGTGTTGGCCTCATAGCCAAAGAAGACAGAGGGAGCACAAGGGGACTTCAGACCTGTCCTGTCATCTATCCACAAATTGAAGGCCAATGATCATGACTTGGATGCCTGGAAAAATTCTCCATCTCTTGCCAAATAAGCCAAGATTAGAAAAAGCCCACACTAACCTTTCTTGGCAGAGCTATTAAACTGGGCAAGGGAACTGCAAGTTCACATGAGCCAGCTGAGTGACACAGAAGCCAAGAGGACAGCTCCCACTGAGGGTAGCTCTGCTCTGCCCCAGCCAGACTACCCTTGGGATGATGTGTTTAATTTTGAGAGCCACAGTTTAAGGAGGACATTGCTAAGGACAACCAGGATAGGGAAGGAGGCCTGAATCTATGTCATGAAGCCAGGCTGAAGGAGTTGGACAAGATTCATAAGATGACTTCCAGGTGTTTAAAAAGCTATCACGTGGAAGAGGGATTTAATTTGTTCTCTTTGGACCCCAAAGGCAGAACCAAGAACCACTGGGGCTAGATATGTGGGAAAGCTTTGTGATACTGAGAACTGTCCAAAAGTAGAATGGGCTATCCTCTTTGAAGATCTCTCAAATTAAAGATGGAGGAGCACTCAAAAAGAAAGTTATATTGAGGACACTTGGATTTGGGTTAGATTAGATATCCACGGAGGTTCCTCAAAATTGGAAATTTCTGGATGTTACAAACTAAAGTAACTAGAAGCCCCAAAGTGCACTGCACAAAAAGGGATTAGTTGGAGAAGGAGCAGGTTGAAGGCAATAGATAATGAATTTCATTTTGGAAAGAATAACTCTACAGCTGGTTGTATGGCAGTCAAGTGGAGGAAGGAGACCAGGGTTAAAGCTGTAGTCTAAAAGGTTGTATGCAGAGAGCTAATAGGGGAACTCATTGATGGGACCAGCGCAAGAAAAAGTATAGAGAGAATCCGGGTGTACAAACATACTTGAGATTTCCCCCCTCAAAGAGACTGAAAAGTAGTGATCAGACAGGTTAAGAATGGCGTTGAATGCCAAGGAAGGCTGGTACACTGAGAAGGAAAGGCTGACCACTATTAAAAGCTGCACTGATCAGGAAGAAGCAGAAAAGAGTAATGGATTTAGTCACTAAAAAGCTCATTAACTGATTATAGCTAGAGAACTAACAGCAATTAACCCCAAAGTGGACACTATTCACAACCAAGATGAAACCCAGAGAAGATGAGAAAACCAAGCACTACCCCACTACCCTTTGTTGCAAAGGTAGAAGAGTGTAGAATATAGCAAAGACTGGCATACACTACTGAGACTGGTTCATTTTATGAAATTCTTTTCTCTTTTCCTAATTTTTGTTGTAAGGGATGACTCACAAGTAAGGGAGAAAGAAGTCCTATGTTCAAAAATGAAGGTGATGTAAAAAGCAGCCAAATAAACATTTATTAAGCACCTACTATGTGCCAAGCACAATGCTACATGCTAGAGATACAAAAAGTCAAAGACAGATCCTGCCCTCAAGGAACTTGAAATCTAATGGGAGAGACAACATGCAAACAAATATAAACAAAGCACCAAATGGAGAGGAGAAAACAGAAATTGTTAACACAGAAGGTGGCACTAGAATGAGGAAGGCTTAGGGAAGGTTTCCTGTTAATGGAGGGGGTTATGTGAGACTTGAAGGAAACCAGAGAAGTTAAGGTAGAGATAAGATGGTAGAGCATTCTAGGCAGGGAGACAGCTCAAGAAGATGCCCAAAGTTGGAGGGAGGCCAGTATCACTGAACCAGAGTATACGCAAGGGATAAGGTACAAGAAGACTGGACACATGGGAGGGGGTTAGATTACCCAAGGGCTTTGATGGGTGCCAGAAAGTCTCTGGAACTGATTAAAGCAGAAGTGGGGAGTGGAGCAGTTAATTGGAATAGCAATAAAAAGATTTTTTGCAAAGAAATTATAAGTAACCGTGAAGAGAGCAGGCTCAATTAACTAACTGGTTGGGAAAGAGCTCCAACTCCTAAGGGCTAAAAAGTGAGAAAACAGAGGGAAGTGAGCACAGATGGCTTTCCAGAGGTCTGACTCTTTAAAAAAGAAGAGCCCCAGGATGAGAGGAGGAAGGATGACATAGAGAATGCAGAGACACAGAAATGTTTAGATTCGAAAGAACTGACCAAGAGGCTGAATCCTTAGCAAATCATCAACTAGGGAGCAGAAGTGACCGTGATCGGCCATGGAGTTTGCCCCTCTCCTTTACGTTAACTCCAGCCACCTGGGGGAGAGGCACAGCATTCCTCACCACTTCCCCTTGATATACAATCCTGAATTCCCAAAATCTTTAAGCAGGGCTCATGGCCCAGATAAAGATCCTCTCTGTCTTACATACAAGTCATGCCTAGGACACATGGACACATGCCAGCAACTTCTCCCAATACAGCCTAATATGAGGTAGTTCACAATTAGGATGTCCCCCTCCTTTTTTAAATATAAAATGAGTTTTGTCCTGTATCTCACCTCCTACCTTCCTGCTAGTCTGTCTGTCTGTTGCTCTCGCTCTCCCTCCACCTCTCCTTCTCCCTCCACCAACTTATCCAAGATGTTGGCCAGATTGTCCATCTCTAACACCCTTCTCTCCTCTGGCACAGGCCCTACAACTGGCCTCTCACCTCCTATCTGTGCCACAAACAAGATTCCTGTTGGCCCTGGGCATTCTCTCTGCTGTCCCCCAGGCCTGGGAAGCTCTCCCTCCTCAGTTCAAACTAATGACCTCTCTGGCTTCCTTTAAGTCACAACTAAAATCCCATCTTGGGGTGCAGTAGATAAATGGCTAAAGAGCCAAGGCTAGAGTCAGGAACATTCCCAAGTTCAAGTCTAGCTTCAGACACTTCCTAGCTGTGTGATCCTGGAAAAGTCATTTCATCCTGTTTGCCTCCATTTCACCTGTCAGATGAGCTGGAGAAGGAAATGGCAAACCACTCCTCTGCCAAGAAAACCCCAATTGAGATAAACAAGAGTTGGACATGACTGGACAACAAAGCCTCCCCCAATCCCTCTTCATTCTGGTGGTTTCCTTCTTTTAATTATTTTCTGTTTATCCTGTATATAACTCACTTTGTACTTATTTATTTGTCTCCCCTATTAGACTGTAAGCTCCTTGAGAGTAAGGATTGTCTTCTGCTCCTCTGGATATCCCTCACACCTAGCCAGAGTGCCTAGTACATAGTGGGCACTTACTGTTTACTGACTGACTGAATTAAGATTTGCATGAAGAAATACATCAATTCCATTGTCTGAAGATCTTAATCCCATCCTCCAAGAAAATATGCTCTTGGAATTTGGGAACAAAAGTGGAATACAGGGTCTTGGGGGCCTCAAATGTTACATCTGACACCACTGTAACCTTAGCTGAAAGCCACTTCCCCTCTCTCAACTTCATGACATGAACAGGTTATTCTTGCTATTTTTTTCTGAATATAATTTGTTTTTTGTTGGAAAGATGCTAGAGAATCCTCACTCAGAGTTAAACTACCACATTTTGTTGGTCTTGAACTGGGAGTATATGGAAGCCCACCATTTGTACAGGATCCCGACTGCTCCCACCCCCATCCAGCCTATTCCTGCTGAGCCCTGGCAACTGCCTCCCAGAGAGAAGAGAGTCCAGTCTAAGGTTCTGGCAGGCCTTGACTCTCAGGTGCTTAGCGCCAGACAGTCCTGGGAGATAAGAAAGCAGTAAAAAGCTGAGCCAAAGGCAGGAGTGTGCTGTTAGAACTTTTCCATCCAGCCCTTCAGAGGTAATAAAACCCTTCAGCACTAGCTAAAGTAGGTCACTAGAAGTAAAATGAAGAGCTGGATATATGGCCACTAGGATCCACTTCAAGTGGCCTGCAGGGCTAAGCACATAGGTGACCTGAGTATGATGATGGGCCCCAGAAGGGCTGCTGATTAGGGTTTTGCTCCTCTCCAAGGGATCTGATACTAGAGAAGAAAGGGCAATGCCACCCCATCCCATCTTCAGCCTCACACATAAAATAAAATACACCCACCACCTCCCCCTCCCCAGCCAAAAATGCAAAGTATGGATCTTTCTTGCAGAAGGTACTTAATAAATGCCAACAAATTTAACAAATTATTTCTTGATGAATATTTACAACAATATGGAGATCTGAAAGAACTCAGGTTTATGCCTGACTTTATAAAAGTTTGTCATCAAACCATTCTTTCACCCTCCACTTCCACTGGCATGAAGAAAGGGAGGAAACAAGCATTTATTAAGTGCCCACTGTATGTCAGACACCACTCTAAGCACTACGAATACTTCATCTGATTGCCACAGTATCCTAGGAAGGAAGGTGCTGTTATTTTATCCATACTTTACAGAGGAGGAGACTGGGGAAAAGTAAGAGGATTTGAATTCAGTTCTTCTGCCACCTACTGAATGAATTATAACATGTCCAGATGGGCATTCTTCCTATAAATAAAACCAGAAGATGGGGAAAAGCTAAAGCTTAATGTAGGGATAGCTACTAGGTCTTCAGGGAGGTAAAGAGAAGAGCTGGCAGAGATGCCTAAAGATAACAAGAATTCATTTCGTGGGCCTGTAGTTCTCTAACCTTGCAATGTTCATGGTGGGCCTTGCTAAGAAGACCTCAACCCTTTTCAATCTAACTTCCAACCTCATTAGTCAACCAAAATTAATTCTTGCCAATGTGACTAACAGGGAGGGAAGGGCAGGAACAGCTATTTATATAGTACCTACCAGGCACAAGCCCCTGTGCCAAGCACTTTTCTCTCACTTGATTCACACAACAACCCCACCAGGTATGTGCTGTTGTGATCACCATTTAATGGTTGAGGTATAAAGGTGTGGTGACTTGTCTAGTGTGTAACTGGAAATCTTGTGCCTTTGAACTAGATTTCCCAGAAGCCCACTGACTTCTTGTCATTGGGTACTGATGTAGACAGGGAGATAAATTTGCTGGGGTTCCTGGTCTCCCTCTCTCTTTGCTTCCTATCGGCGACTGTGGAGGAATGGGGTTTCTGAACAGGTAGATTAGCCATGGGCACATGGTTTTATTTTGCTACTTCTAGTGATCATTAATAAATCTTAAAATACATAAATTTGAAATTATTATAGATCAATTTTAATTTTTTTCAACAGTCACACAGCTAGGAAATGTCTGGGGCCAAATTTGGCAGGGCCTATCTCCACTAGGGGCTGCTGCTCTTCATTGCCAAATCTGACAGTCAGACTTCCTCCTTCTAACTGCTGTCCTGGCCTCTTTGGGTGTTCAAGGTCCTCTCCTCTGGTTCATGTTTCCTCCTAACCTGGCCTTACTCCAGCTCCCTGTCCATAGTCCATATCCCATCCCTTAACTGTGAATTGCTGACTTCTGTCCTGGGCCCTTTTTCTCTCTCCAGTCCCACAGGTTTCACTATTTGTTCTATGCAGCCGACTCACAAACAGACAGATGCAACAAGGGGACTCTTCTGCACATTCCTCCAGCCCCAGTGTCTCTGGGAGCCTCTTTCAAACAGTGTCCTGGAGACATCTCACACACCACGAGTCCAAACTAGAACTCTCATCGCCTTTCCCCCAAACTCAGGCCCTGACTCTTCCACACCTTCCTCTTTCTGTTGACTGCACCACCATTCTTCCAGGCCCCTGGCATCACCCTGGAACGCTCACTCGTGTTTGCCCCATCCACCCAGACAATTAACTGCCAAATCTCACCCTTTCCACCTCAAGAACACCTCTCACACCCAACCTCTTCTCTCTTCTCTTGCAGTTAGTTACCCCTTACTTCAGGTGTACATTACCTCTTGCCCAAGATGAGCAAAACAGCATTACACCAAACTAGTCTGTCAGTCCCCAGCTACTCAAGGCCAGCTCATTGCCAAAGTGACTGTGCCACCCTTTACTTGAACATTGTTTGGCCTCAGGATAAAATTCAGCTTTTAAAGCGCAACCTCACCTGGCGTCACACTATCTTTGCAACCTCTCTCCCAATTGGGCCTTTTCTTTCTTCCTCACTCTCAACACTCCATCTCTGGGTTTGATGCCAGGAGACCATACACAGAACACATTCTGCCCTCAGCTGCACCTCTAAGAATCCTTGTCTTCTTCCTTTAAGAGGCAGATCCTATACTATCTTATTTACAAATTCTTTTCTGATTCCAACTACTGGTACTCTTCTTCCCTAACTCTGTATTGATCAATACTCACTCAGTCCTGGAGAAGTTCAACTATCATAATACAGCTGTCATAACAAGAAGAATAAAGAGTCCAAACATTACCTTTGCCAACAAAACCTGGGCCACTCTACTGTAGAACAGAGTTCAAAAGATAATTAATAAGGGGAGCTGGGGGGCTCAATGGATAGAGAGCCAGGCCTAGAGAAGGGAGGTCTTGGGTTCAAATCTGGCCTCAGATTCTTCCTAGCTGCGTGACTCTAGGCAAGTCACTTAACCCCCAACTGCCAAGCCCCTTACTGTTCTTCTTTGGAACTAAAAACAGTATTGACTTTAAGATAGAAGGTGAAAATTAAAAAAAATTAACAATATTGTTTCACAAAGGTAAAAATTATTTGGTAGACAAGCTTGGTAAGCATTCACACGAAGAACAATTCTAAAGAAAACTACACAGAGGACAAAAATCAAATGACCAAATGGTGACCTGTTGTCATTTTCACATCAAAGCTTTCTTTCCTCATTATTCCTGGCAGTGCTCAGCACACTCAGCCCCTTCTAAAGAAGGAAGCAGAAATGGATCTCCAAAAGTAATGATGACCCTGACCAAAGAGTTCCAGTATAAGTAGCTGGAGATCCAGGAAAAAGTATATGGGAAAGGCTTTTCAAGACATCTCAAGAAGAGGAAAATTCCAAGGGAAAGGAATAAATCACAAGTGGCATTACCCTCAAAATCAACAATTACAAAACTAAGAGCCTGGCTCCAACCCTCTGGAAAATACCCACGTAGGGCCACTTCTGGGACACCTTGATAAAAACCTCAATAGGTGCCCCTCAAATCACTTTACACAATTCCTTACAGACGACCACATAATCTAGCAAATAGCTGGTGGGAGGAGATAAGGATACACCATCCAGTAGGATTTGTCTGGAAGACTAAAATAGCATTTCATTTGGTCAAGCAAAAACAACCTTTAAAAAGCTTTCTGCAAAAAAGGCAAGGTCACACACATAGGCATTCACAAAACTTTAATCAACACTCCTGGAGTTATCAAAATGGGGCCTAAAACAAGAAGACATGCATGCACCACAGCTGTCTCTTTACCAGACGTGGAAGCCATTGTCCACACAATCCAAATAAAAATGAGATTCAATAGAGAAACAATTCTCCAGATGTCCCTCAAGAAGAAGCGCTAGCAAGTGGCACCAAGCTGAATGCACAGAAATTTCAGAGTTCTACCACCACTCACAAGCCCAGCCAGGGGAAGGAAAGTGAAGTGGGGAGAGCAGGGACAGTCCCTGGATGAGACTATGCAGTAGAATGGGAAATTAGTTCAGTGAAGTTCATCAACATAGAGATGATGAGAACTGGACCCAAGATGGAACAGAAGGAAGGATAGAAAGAAGAGAATATTATACCTTCTCACGCCTCCACCTGACCATCTAGCATCTGACCTCACTGTGCCTGAACTGTTCTCTCCAAGGCTCCCAGAGACATCTTAAGTCCAATAGTCTTTCCTCAGTCTCCATCCTTCCTGCCCTTTCAGCAGCTTTGGAGACAGATGTCTGGATTCTTAACCCAAGAAAGGCACCACTGTCCTTATAGTCAGAAAGAGCTGGATTCAAATTCCAGCTTTGAGACAGTAATATCTGTACTTACACTTTTGTTTTATTCTGGTTGACAGTGGCTACTCTTGTCCTGAGGGCCTGGTTTATGTTAAAATAAACTGTGATGAAATGTGGAAAAAATGTAAAGTTTGTGCTTCCCCCCTCCAAAAGGGTAAAGTCAAATGCCACTGTCTTTTATATTTACTTTCTGCACACTATTTCATAAGTGAATCAGATGGTTGATTTTTGTCACTAAGTAAAAAGTAGTTAGGATATAAACTTCTATAATAATAAATAATAATAATAATAATAATAATAATAATAATAATTTATTACATGGCCCTGCTCTCTCTCTAGTTCTTTCCTACCTGTCTGATAGTTCTTTTTTGTCTCCTTTCCTAGATCATTGGCTCCTTAACCCATATTCTAGCACTCATCCCAGCATCACCAAACCAATGCTAAACGTAACCTGAAAACAACTTTGTCAGGACTTGCCTTCCCACCTAAGCTCCACTGTTTCGGCCTGTATAACCTTCACCAAGGCACTTACCTCTCACTTACAAAATAAGAGGGATTAGACTAGGTGCTCTCAGGGTTCTGACCATCTCCAAGTCAATGGTCCAATGATCTCTACTGAGATGTCACCTTAAACCCAATGTGTCTAAAATCAAGCTCTTCATCTTCCCAGACAAACTACCCCTCCTCTAAACTTCTGTATTTCCATCAAGGCCCTATTACCCTTCTATGAAGGACATGGAAAGCAGTGTTCCAGTTCACAGCCAGGATGAGATTCTAAACACATCGACAAATCTGCCAAAGTTCAAATAACACAACATCAGAAAATAGTACTCTCTGGGCTAACCTGGGAACCCAAGTCACTTAATACCATGAATGGAAAATAGCATTCTGAGATTTAACCAAGACTTACAGGCCCTTACAAAAATCAATTGTCCTCTCTGGATCTCAATTTTCTCCTCTTTAAAAAAATGGGGTTTGGACCAGGTGTCCCAATGGCTGAAGAATAAACTTTAATACATCAATTTGTCCCCAAACTGGTAGGTGCATCCTATTACAATGAGAGGCTTTCAAGTGAGAAACTCTTTTCTTCTGGCCTCAAGGCTGTTGCCTTCCCCTCCTCCTTTATGGAGGTGAATGAGGACATTGGGAGGGAATTCCCTCTTTCACCCTTCCTTTTTGCCATGTATGTCCATAACATTTCTCCCCTCAATTCCATTCCTCCCCCTCCCTCCTTCCGACTTACTCATGAGATACACTTCAAACTCTCACCCATTTACATCCTCTAGCTGGCTCACTGTCCCTCCTCAGCCTTCTTCTATATACATGGCAGCACTCAAGCCAGAAAGGAACTGTTGTATTTCACCTTGTTACCTCCTCAACCTCAATGATTGCTTCTTTTTGCCTTTACTACCTAAAAAGATTGATCTCTATCCATCTCCATTTCCTCATCATCCATCATTTCTTGCTTAAAGCCCTGTGATAGGATTTCCAATCCTGCTTGACTTCTCTCTACAAAGTTAGTAATAGTTTTCCTGATCAAATTCCAAGGGCTCTTTTTCCTTCCAACTCGATTCAGCAAATATTTAAATCTGCTTGGTCTGAACAGAACCCTGGCAAGGGTCATGGAAGCCTTCAAAAAGCCAGAATATTTGATCCCTACTTGTCTGGCATGTGGACAAGTGACATCCCCAGAAGCTTCCTTCTTTTTTTTGCTTCCTAAATACAACCTCCCTCTAGACTTTAATTTTTCTTTCAACCCTTTGATCTCCATTCCCCACCCCCTAATCTTTCCTGACTCCTCTTTATCCTCCCCACACACCCCCAACTAGAATATTCAACTCTCATCCCCCTTCTCCAGCTGACTCTAGAACATTTCCATTCAGATGTCTACCCTCATCTAGAATGATCATGTCCAAAGCTAAAGTCATAATGATTTTTCCCCTAAAGAGTTGTTAGTTCAAATCACTTTTTCTTCCAATAAGTAACCAATGAGTATGGGCAAGTCTAACTGGTCACACAACCTCAGGTGTCCTCTCATTCCTCACTTAGCTGCCACCTTCCCACTTAAGGACCTCCAATAACTCCCCATTACTTCCAAGATCAAGTTGAAAATCCTCTGTTGAGCATTTATAGGTCTTCATAACTTCATAATAATTTTAGCTTTCAAGTCTTATTATACCTTCCTGCCTTCTACACACCTAATTCAACTAATACGGGTCTATTTTCAACTCTTCATACATGACACTCTACCTTGGTTTCCTTGTTTTTTGCATTGGAAGCTCCCATGCCTGTAAAAATGCAGATCTGAACCCCAGACTTCAATCCCCAGAAGTACTTGGTACTTCCCAAAATTCCCTATAATTTCACCAGAGTCTCCACCTGGGCAAGATCACAATTTAGTATTTAACGGGCTCTCTGCCTCCCAAGAGCTCTCTCTCTCTCTCTCTTCCTCTACTCAGACATTGCAACATGTAGTAAGTAGGTTGTGAATAATCAGCCCTACGCATGTGGCTTACTTTGTATCCTTGATTTCTAATAATCTTTAATAAACCTCATAAAATATAATACTTTTATTACTAGAAACTAATTTTATTTTTATAGTTAATGGGCAACCACTAGAGTGGATGAGAACTTCTCAAATTTTTTTTTTAATGAGATAGCCTAGATAATGTTTTTCTAAGCCACGTTTCTCCAAGGCTTTTCAGCAAAGCCTCTTGACACAGCTCACTCCTGTTGCCCGGCTCCTGCTGCCTGTTTCTGCGCTCCAACAATCCGGACCTGCTTGACCCAGATCACTCTCCCGGTCCCGACCCACCTGGCTCCAGCAACTCTGGCCTCCAACCCAGATCGCTCATTGCCTCAGGCCCAGCCCCAGGACCCAACCTGCTAGTAGCTGTCCCAGTTTCTTCAGGACTCACAAACACCAGCTGGTAAAAATGGGGGGGTTGTGTTCCTCCTTAGGCTACAGGGACCACAGGGGAGGACAATGAGGGGAAGGAAGAGACTTTTCCAAACAGGAAGTTACAAGTATGGCTTATTTAAAAGGGTATCTTTTGAGTGAACTGGTTCTTTTACTTATCTCACCTCAGATTCGGGGGAGAATTCAGCTCCCTGCAACTCTTTGGCCCAATTTGAGATTCCAAAAACCCACCCTCACCATAGGGAGGCAGCTCAGTGGCTCAGTGGATTGAGAGCCAGGCCTAGAGACAGGAGGTCCTGGGTTCTGATCTGGCCTCAAGACACTTCCTGGCTGTGTGACTCTGGGCAAGTCACTTGAACCCCATTGCCTACCCCTTACCAATCTTCTGCCTTCTCACAATAGGCATCTAAATGGATACTTAATTAAAAAAAAATGAACTCTAAAGAGACTGGAGGTTATATTTTTAAGACATTTCAGACTCCAATGTTTTATAAAAATCTCTGTATTCTATTGCATTTTACTGATTGTTTTTGTTTAAGATTTAATTTTGTTGGTTTTAAGTTCATATATTAATGTATTCAATAGTATTCTGTTATATTGAATCATTTTAATGTACTGGGATTTAACTACAGTTATATTCTGTTGCTTTTCCCCTATAACTATACTGAACAAATATTACAGAATAAGTCCATATATAAAAAAAGCCTTTTCTATTTTTGAATTTGTAAATTGTCACCTAAATGACAGATAGACTTCATAAAAAACTGGTTACAATTGTATAACAACCTTCGAAAAATTTAATGAGCTAAATATGGTCTTTTAGACATAATTTTTATATTTTTTTTCCAACAACTCTAGTCATTTTGCCTGCCACTAACAGTAGGTAAAGTCCATTTTAGTAGCTGAAGTGAAATACAATTATAACCCCCACCTCCCACATTTATAAAAATGTGAATGGATGGGACATCACAGTCTCATACCAAAGGAGCTGGGAAGTTAATCCCAGGGCATTATACCCTTCTGGATGACTCCAAAAAGAGGAGCGCCTCTCATTTATAACTTTTCAGCTCACTTTATCCAACATCAACAGTACAGAGGTTTGGGTTTTTCCTAGACTCCTCTGCCACATTTTTTTAAATGATATCTAGATTTCGTGATGATGTTCTAGACCCAAATAAGTTTTACTTTGTTTAAAAATATGTTTGCCAAGGTTGAAACATTGCTACACCTGAAAAACTTGTGACAAGTATTCATTTTCTTTAAATGTCATACAGCAGACTCATGTAAAAAAATGATAATGGGTTTGTTTGCTATTGTATTGAATTGGGCTATTGAGAATTTTGGGGATATTGATACCTACATATTTGTATACTGTTCTTTATTTAAAAAAACTGTTACCATAGTGGATCATGGCCAGGTATGAAGAGGAAATGGATCTCATTTTTGATGAGAAACCTTTGTTTTCTATATTTTCTTAGCTGACATAGTGTGTCAGTGATTATAAGCTATATTTTTGAATTTAGAAACTCTTTTATTATTATATTTTGCTTGTATGTGCAATATACTATTTCAGTTTTTATTTTTCTCTCTTTTTTATATTTGAAACACATCACCAGTATTAAGAAGATTTTAACTTTTTTGATTTGCAGTTATATAAGTTTAAAATACATTTGCTATAATGTCAATGCATGCCCCAAAAGCTTGAGACTGTAAAAATGATGCCACAAATTGTTTAAAATAAAAATTATGGGACTTTGCTCCAAGACAAGATATACAAAAGAGCCATTGCACAGGGCCAAAGAAGCACAAAACTAAACCTGAATTGTGCCAAAAGAGCACACAGGTAAAAAGGAAAAAAAAAAGGAAAGAAAGAAAGAAACCAATCCAGGAAGGATTGATACACTCCTAAGCCAATACAAAAGCTTGAACCTAGTGTGAAGACTCAAGGTTGCGACGCTTAACAAACGTCAAGATGTAGGCCTTCCTTGTATCCACACTCTTTCTGAAAATACTTAGATAAGTACCAAAATTTGGCTCCTACCTGGCTCCTATAATTTAGTCCCTATTCTGTCTTTCATAATGTGGCAACTTTCTGTAGTCCTGGCTACTGACTAGGTAAATGCATCATTGCTTAGATAATTTTAATTAGGCCCTGATTCAAGGACCTGTTATAGATTTATTTTTCCTTTACTTGGAATTTTTATACATAAGTCTTTGATAGTCTATATTTCTCCAGAAATTATCTTTTTTTATTTGGATCTTTTTTGTTTTTTTATTTCTTATGCCATTGATTCATATACCTCATACCTCAGCCATGCAAAATCCCTGTGTTTTTTTCAATCACCCTCCTCAAGGGGGGATGTATAATAATAATAATAATAATAATTATTATTTTAAATTGCAAAAGTTTAAATTCCTTTTGTGCGAGTAATTTTAGGTTAAGAAACACGCTACCTCTCCAAATCCAGAAACTGAACTGTTTGGAGAAGACACCATGAAGATGCCTACACAGACCCCAAGCTGCACAAGAAAGATCAAGAAAGAACTTTTGGTGTGGTTGATTGAACATTTACTTGTATGTATACTCTTATGCCAAAAGGGACTGTCCCCTAACTGGCTTTTTGTCAATGCGCCTAGCAATCATTGGTTTTGTTCTCTTTCCCTTTTACCCACAAATTATTGCAATCTTTAAGTTGATTATGTTTCCATGATCCTTTTGGAGAAACTCGTTTCCCAATACAATCACAGGGGGTAATATAAAAAATGGAGATTTGAACCCCAGACTTCAATCCCCAGAAATCCTTGGTACTTCCCAGAATTCCCTATAATCTCACCAAGTCTCCACCTGGGCAAGATCACAATTTAGTATTTAACGGGCTCTCTGCCTCCCAAAAGCTCTCTTTCTCTCTTCCTCTACTCAAACATTGCAACATGTAGTAAGTAGGCTGTGAATCTGCTAATCAGCCCTAGGCATGTGGTTTATTATTTTGTATCCTTGATTTCTAATAATCTTTAATAAACCTCATAAAATATAATACTTTTATTACTAGAAACTAATTTTATTTTTACATGCCTAAAATGTTCTGTGCCCTCACTTCCACCTCTTGGTTTTCCTGACTTTCTTCAATGTTAGCTCGAATCTCACTTTCTGTAGGAAGTCCTTCCTCATGCCCCCAAGTTGCTATTTATTGCCTTTTCTGGTCAGATCGCCTTTATGGCATGGATGGATCTTCTATGAGCCTAGATATTTTCATGCTGTCTCCTTCAATGAGTCATGTGCTACTCAAGAGCTGGAGCTGCTTTTTGTCTTTCTCTGTAGTCCTCATGTTTAGCAGGTGCCTGATACATCATTAGGGCTTAGTGAAATGCATATTGGCATGCTGCCACAGAACTTTATTGCCTAATTATCTTTACCAATTTGATGAGCCCCAGATAAAACACCTCAGAAGGCCAAGATTTTAGAGCTGGAAGGGGTCTTGGCCTTAAACCTAGCAATTTCCTCCATTACAAGGCATCTACTTGAAATGACTGCTAATAATCCACTTCCAGCCTCAAGTGTTCCATTTCACGTTCTTCTAACTGGGTTAGCAAGAGTTTTCTGTTTTGCTTTTTCCTAACACTATGCCTATATCTGACTTTTGTAATTTCTACCCATGGCTCTTCTGGGTCTGAAAAAAAAAAGATGAATTACTCTTCCACATTACAGTCACCTAAATATTTCCCAGACATGTTCTCCCATGTCCTCTCAAGGCTAGCTATTCTCAGAGTTCCTTCAACCAATTATCATATTTAATCTGGGGTCCTTCTCTATCCTAGTTGCTACTTCTCTAGCTCTAGCCAGTTTGCTGATGGTCCTTCCTGAAACATGGCACCCAGAATGGAATATGCTATCCTAGAAGTGGTCAGACCAAGGCAGACAACAGTAGAACCACCACCTCAGAATAGCTTTGCTTCTGGCAATATGGCCTATGATCTCCTTCATTTTCTCATCAGTGACTAACTGGACAAATACTGAACAGGCAAGGCTACCAAATCTTCATTTCCTTCTCAAGACAAGCTGCAATTCAGTTCTGGACTCCCTGATTGGTAACTATAAAATTGAATTTTCAATCCAAATAACTTGGATAGAGAATACACAGAGCAGGTCACTTAGCACATGGACCTTTAGACAGAAATATTGAATGAAGAGGGTGCCAGAATTGAAGGGAATAAAAGTCAACAAGAATACCTTTTAGAAAACTGCAGTGCTTTTCTCCACCCTACAGTTCTCAGTGAAACAAAGGACCATCTTTTTTTTAACATGCAAAGTCTCCTGGTACTGTTCTACAATTCAGAATCATGGAACATTCCTATCACGAAGAAGCTATTATAGGTCATACAAGAGGCCAAGAAGAAATGCATGGAATTCACAAGTATGGCTCCTAACAACTCTAATCCTTAATTTCCTCACTTCTAAAATACAAGTACTTGGCTACTTTCCCACTCTCAAACCAAGGCTTTACAATTCATCCCTACAAAATTTCATTTTATTAAGTTCAGTCTAAAACATTCTTGCCTGTCAAAGCCTTTGGAGATTCATGTCGTCCAGTCTGTCAGCTATCCCATTTACAACTTTACCAAGAGATTGTCAGGGAATGCCACAGGGAGAGATCCTGTCAAGTGTAAATCAACCCATCAATGACTACCCTTTAGAGAGGGTCATTCAATGAGTTAGTTCTTAAGCCACTGAACTGTATTATCGTTAAGCCCACATCTTGCCATCTTTCCCAAAAGAAGGACATGAGAAATTATCCAAAAAGTTGAACAAGTTTAAGGAAATGGGAATCATGTGCCCAATAAGATGGCATAGTGTTTGTTTTCTAAAATATTCTAAAATCTCTCCAAACAAAAAGAATTATGGACCAGATCAAGTAACTAAAGCTCAAAAGGGTAAAAATACCATAGTAAAACAAAACAAATCCTTAAGTCCTGGACCCAGAGTAGTTCCCTGCCCCTTTTTGTCTCTGCCCCCTCCCAATAAGCCCTATACAAAGAATACAAAAGCAACAACAAAGATCTGTGACTTAAGGTCACACTTGGGAGTTTCTGTCCAGTACTTCCCCTCCCCCCTCCATCATCATTTAAAAGACAGTATATTCTGCCTCTGTGCAGGCAAAGGAAGGAAAAGAGAGGGAAAAGTTTCTACCAAAGGGGAAAGGGAGGAGAAATCCTCCCAGGGCCAGCACTCTCCTTACCAGATTTGATTCTAGTTAGGAACCCAAATCAGGTATCTACACTTCCTAATGAAGAAGGCTGACCAAAGACAACCATTAGGAGTCCATAAATAGTTGAAAAAGTGAGTGCTAGGAAATGAGAGACAAGCAACTAGAAATACAAGATTAAAGCTAGAAAGGTAAAAAGTCAGAAGAACCCGTGAGCAGTAGTGTCACTCAAAAACAGGAAAACTAACAGAGCTGTTCATAAAGATGGAAGGAGCAGTAAAAGCTCTAAGAATGACTTTGAACATTATGAACAAACACTAAACCAGAAAAGAAAATAAACCCAAATGTCCCTAATACAGTGATGGCAAACCATTTAGAGACCACATGCTGTGCCACACACAGCACTCCCATCGGACTGCTGGGTAGGTGAAGTAAGGAATGTCCTCAGGGAGGGTAAAGAGGGGTAAGGGAACAGCTCAGCCTGAGTCCCTCTGTTTTTCTAGTAACTAACTCTGGTCGGGATCAGAGCAAGTACCCACAAAAAAGACGGTGTGTACCCTTTTCAGCGTGTGCCATAGGTTCACCTCCATGTCCCTATCAGAAAGGGCTTAGGGGACAACCCAGAGACAAGAAACCCATAAGGTTTCAAACAAGAAATAAGGTTAAAAGATGTTAGGAAAGTTATAAGGTATCAGAACTTTCAACAGAAGAGGGGGAGGGGATGACTTTATATTACTCTAGCAGGAAAAATTAAATAGACAGTAGAGTATAAGACTTATTGGGTAGGATAGCCAGTCTCACCAAAGAAGTAGATGAAAGGTGCCAATGGAGATCTGGGATGTAAAACTAGAGAAGTGGGAGATAACTTGGCAAAAGAAGAAAAGGACAATAAGGATAAAATAGTACACACATTTTAGAGAAGTCAAAGCAATGTTCCTTGATAACTGGATATGCTAATATAACGGTCTTCAGGATCTCCCAGACAAATAGGATATGTCAAAAAGCTTGACTATAACATAGTAGTCAATATTACAAGTAAACTGCACAGAATGTTTGAATTAGATAAATTACTAACCAACTGAGTCTTTGACTCACCACCAGGGGGGGAATTACTGGTTAAATTATACAATTTCAATAACAAACAACATATTTTGCAAGCAGTCAAGAAAACAGGATCAAGTACTCAAATAGAAAAGAGTAGTATGCCTTGCAAAAAAGCACAGGAACTCAAGCTCAAACTAAGATACCATTCATTGCAAAACTGAGCTGCAATGACAAGAGGTAGACTCTCAGCACAAAGATGATTCAAATCAAAGAAGGTCAGTAAGTATAATTGCCACACCTAAGTAATGAAATCTATTTCATATGTTTATTATCCTGCCCCCGCCCCTACAGGGATTGAACTGAAGTAGAAAATAGTAAAGAAACAAAAAGGATCTAAAGTGATAAAAAATGTAAGAGGAAATTTTTAAAAATGAGAAGAGGTAAATCACCTCTTTTTTGGATTAAATTTGGATTTTTTTGGAATAAAGTTCATAATGCATATAAACCATCCTCCAATGTGCCTTTCTTGCTCCCCTTTAGTAAATTTTTGTAAGAAAGATAAGAATAGGAGGACACTCAAAGAGGAAGAGCAGAGGTAACTTACAGGGGGGATGGAGACATATCCCCTCCATGTTCATAGATGAACAATGAAAGGATAATAATCTCTTTCACTTCTAACAATAGGGGCACTGTTAAGAAAATATGATAAAAGCGATGGAGAGGAAGGATTAGGATAGGGGGTGGGGAGATGAGAGGAATAAAAAGGAAAGTTTTGTCCCAAAAGGGAAAAGAAAAGGTGCCATTAAATAATATTCCCTGCTTTTGGCAAAAGATTCAGGAACCTTATAAAGCACTTTATGGGGGTTAGGGATGGGAGTAGAATCTGCATATTCAAAAACCACCTTCTGCAAAGGGCATCCCAGCCAGGACTTGACCAACAAGAGGGCAGACAGAACCAGAGAAAGGATAAGCCAGTACTGTGAGCCAAGAGTAATCATGGCAAAATGGAAATGATCCTCACCACATATCGTTTCAACTTGATACTATGTCCTTCATGAACTGACATTTCTAAGAGTAAATAAAAGCAGAAAAAGATTTACAAATATTTAAGAGAAATAGGATAAGAGGAGAAAGTTCAAAACTGGTACTTCAGAAGCTCTATGCAAAGTAGGAGTACAAAATATAAAGAACAAATAAGAATATAGAACATGAATTGGCAAACTACTCAAAAGAGAATAAAGAAAAGAAAAATGAGAAGGACTAAAGGAAAACTTAGAAAAAGATAAGTAAAATTTAAATAGGGGAGAGTTTCGTTTTTGCTGCAAGTTTAAATGGAGAGGGGAAAAAAGCAAAAAGAAAGGGAAAAATATTTTTTAAAAGCAAGAAAAAATAAATTAGCAACATAAGTAAATCAAAAGAACCTTGAACAGAGCAGATAAATGCTACTGTGGGAAGAGCCTTGGGAAATAGATAAGCATCAAAATAAAGTAAGTAAAAATAGCCTCAGAGACAAAGTAATAACTTAAATAAAAGCAATACAAAAGAATTAATGAAGGAAAACACAAGCATATCCATAAATGTGAATGGATTAAACAATCTTTATGAAAAAGTGGCAAAACAGATGAAAACGCAATGATGAGGAGTTTTAAAAATAATAACTCGAAAAAGAAAGAAAAATGATTGGAATCAAATTTTCCAGGTAACAGATAATTCCATCAAAGCAGAAAATGTAATCATCCATCAAAGAAAGAATAAAAATTTGTAGTTCCAAAAGGGATAAACAAGAAAACTACAATAATATGTCTGCCATGTGAAACAAAGATTATACAAAGAATTCAGAGAGGTACAGGAAGATTTCTCTATATTGGTGGGAGAGGGAAGCAGGACCAAGAAAACAATGCAAACAATGACAGTGGGAACCAGAAATAACAACAGCCCAAAAGGATGCTGGCTGCCTTGTCATGCTAATGACCAACTCTTAAAATGCAGCTCCCTCTCTAGGAAAAGTGAGTAGTTCTGGCTACAGAACAACAGTGCTTTTCTCACTAATAAGGATGGCTCTCTAGGTAGGGGCACAAGAGAAGGACATGCAAATGAAAAAGATATAAAAACAAAAGTTCACAATAAAAAGATTTTTTGAAAAGGAATGCAAAGAAGAGAAAAGGAATCTCTCACTCTATAACATAAGAGGAAAGGCTATGGGTATGGAATGTTGGGCAGTCAAAACAAATGAAGTATGGTTTGGTCTTACTTAACTGATTTTTCCTTTTTTAATCTTTGTTGCAAGCTTATGTGTTACAATAGCTCATTATACAGAGAAAGTAAGTATGACATAAATACAAAAGACCCAAAAAAGGATACATTTTCAAAAAGAAAAGGGAAATGTTTCATGTTTAAATGTTTTATTAAAAAACGCATTTTTTAAATATTTCATGAGAATGATTTCTAAAACTGAAATCTATATACATCTGACCTAACAGTTTAGCACCCCATCAAAAAAAAAAAAAAGAAACGGGTAATTTGGCATTGAGGAAGTCATGCTAACTTTATTGATCTTTAAAGTAATTAATCAATTACTTTGGATTATGTCTTTCTATATCTGCTTGAAATCATTAGGAATAATGAAACCAGGTTCTTCCTTTATTTCTAAAGTGTATCTAAAGTAGTCTATTAGCCCAATAGTGAATATAAAGAACTATCCTCTGGGATATAAAAGTTGATGACTTTTTTCTGAACTTTGCGAAAATCTCATTTTTTGCTTTTGATTCCCCTATGTATGCTTAATAAACTGTCATGGCAGGAGAGAATTCTACCACTGAACCACCCATGCCAAACCTTTAATCATCATTACTGCTGATTTCAATCAGCCAATAAACATTTATTAAGCATCTACTGTGTGCCAGGCACAGTGCTAGGTACTAGGGATACAAAAAGGAACAAAAGACAATCCTTGCCCTCTGGGAATTCCTAAAATTATGTTAAATATTAATGGCGACAATGGGCTAAACTGACCTACTCTATTCTTGGTGGAAAATGCCCTCAGTTGAGATTTTGGAATTCTTACTTTGAGACTTACTACTTGGATAACCTTAGGCAAACCTCTCTGGGCTCTGGCTTTGTTGTCTGCAAAATGAGAAACCTCAAGTAGAAACCTCAATTCTTTTCCTGCCATGCCTAGGAACCTGGGGTCTTCCCTGCAGCAATTACAGGTCTGGCCAAATGCTGGGTGGACGGTATCTCATATGATCTTCCCAAGAAGCCCATGAGAGAGGCACTGCCTATACTATCATCCCCGATTTTCAAAGAAGTTAGGTCAAGTGGCTTAATTGCCCACAATCTCATTAGTATTGAAGGCAGGATTTCAAACAAGGCCCCACCCCCGACCCCCCCCAAAAGTGCTCTCTGACACTGTCTCTGGACCTTCTTTTCTAGGCCTACTGTTATCATCCTAGCATATTAACTTTCCTCAATATACCACTTTCATCAGGTCACTTCCCTTCTCCAAACCCTTCTGTGGTTCCCCATTCCCTACAAGACAAATTTCTGACCTGTGGGCCCATCACCAAAGTCCAACCTACCAAACCTTATTCAAATGCTACCTCCCGTTTTTTTGCAACCCAGCTCCCACCAAGTTGGCACCCTCCTTAAAACCCATACTCCACTTTGCTCCACTGCTCCTTTAAGAAAATTACTGTGTTCATCCCTCACTGCCCCGTGGCTTAGATGCTTTTCAATCCTATGCCCATTCTAGAGAGCCCGAGTCTCTGAAACTGTTTCCTCAGTTAGAAATCAGACTAGTTCTAAAGCCTTAAATTTGTGAAGTATCAAACACCAAAATTATGAGTAAAGACAGTTCAAGAGTTTCAGAGATGAGAGAGAAATCTGAGCAGGGGTCCCCGAGTATGCTTCACCTAGTCCCCACGAGTGCACCAAGAAGGTGAGCATGCCAGAGAAACAGGGATGCTTACTAGACTGAGTCTCTAAGGACACTTCCGGAAAGGGGGTTTATACTGAATAAGGAAGACAGCAGGGGAGAGATTACAAGGAAAGTGGGTTTAGTTACCACTCTGTTCCTAATGGGCAAAGTGCAGCTCAAAAGGACAGCAATTCAGGGCAAGAGACTTGGGAGTCTCCTAGTCACTGGGCAGGAAAGTAATCAGGCCCAGTGTAAGACTCCAGCATCATGCAAGCAGACAGGGCAGGCCTGGAGTGACAAGCCATAGGGTCCTCTATAACATAACACCAAGGAGCTGGCACAGGAGAAAGGGAGACCTAGTGAGTGATTAGGATTTTAGGACTAAGACTGAACTCCCACTCGGTGCCACCTCTGTACCCTCTACCTGAAATGGCAGAATACAAGGTATTCTCAGCACACACAGGTATTAGTTTCACAATCAGGTCTGGACCAGCAAACTCAGAGTATAATCTGACTCCAAGTTCAACAAAGACCATGCCTTCAACTGACTGGGTGGCCCTGAGTAAGTCATTCCAGCCAGCCATTCAACAACAAAGGCACTAGGCTCAGGGATGGGGATACAAACACAAAAATGGACAAGACTCTGACCCCTAAACTGGGAGAAGGAGCATTAGCACAAAGGAGTTTGGGGGCAGGAAGAGGGCACCACTTCCCCAGAATGGAGGGAGGAAGAAGGGAACATAGCAAGAGGCCTGAACTAGAGAATGACATTCTAGCTGACCCAAGAAGGGGTCTAAAGATGCTGAGAGGCAGAAGGTAAGGAACGAGGACATCCCAGGCCTAGCAAGAGAGCCAACCTTGACCAAGGTAGAAATGTAGAAAATGGAATGTCATGACCAGAAGACCAAGTAGACCAGGAGGACAAGAGAGGTACACACTGGAGGGGAAGGAAGTTTCTTCATCTATAAAATGAAGGAGTTGGACTAGATTATCTCTAAGGTTCCTCCCACCTCTGAAATTTTAAGATTCTATAAACGGTGAGTGATCATATTAGAAAGTTAAACAGAGAAGGCAGCTAGGTGGCTCAGTAGATTAGTAGTCAGGCCTGCGGATAGGAGGTCCTGACTTCAAATGTGGCCTCAGACACTTCCTGTGTGACTGTGGGCAAGTCACTTTACCTCAATTGCCTAACCCTTACCACTCTTCTGTCTTTTGATCAATATTTGGTATCCATTCTAAACAGAAGGTAAGGGTTTTAAAAAGAAACAAAAATAAAGTAAAACAGAACCAAACTGAGGAAGGGTTTAAAATGCTGAGCCTTCAAGGACTTTGGAGACTTTGACTTAAAAGCAATAGAAAATCTCCAAAACTTTGGGTCTTTTAAAAAACTAATTTATTATTAACACTCACAAACAGTAAACGATATCTTTCAAAATTTACAAATAGTTTTGAAATTTCTCTGTCACATATAGATGTGTATCCCTACTTCAATCTGTGTCCCAAATTCAACTGGAGGCTTCTAAGTGGAAGAATATGAGCATAGTATCAAAGTACTTTTCAGAATGTTTATCTGAATTTCTTCATTCAAAGTCCCTCCTCCTCTTCTCAGCATCCACAGTCCCTGAAGAGAGTCAGTCAAGGGGCTAAGGGAAGGGTGCCCCACCTTTACAAAGGGAGAGGACAAAGCCAACAGCAGCAAGTTCTGCTGCTCATCTCCCAGGCCCAGGAAAAGCTGCTCAAGGGTGCTCCAAGTCAATACACCCATTTCCAGAAGGTTTAGGAACTTTTGTGGTTGTTGTTATTTTATATCTGATAAGACTCAAATATATATAGTATCAATAGGATGACATTTGCCTTTATGCAAGAAACACCAACATGAACTCCCAAAGCAACAGCCTAGCATAAGTCTTTTCATCTTCGACAGTTTTCAAATTGGTGACTAGATTTGAAATACAAGCTCTAAAATAGACTCTAGGACTGAAGAGATTACATACACTGGGTACAGCCCACTGTTTACTTAGCTGATGCAAAGAATTCACTAAAAAGAAATAAGCTGCTTATTTAACTGCCCAGATGCTGCTAGCAGATGATTCCTTACTAATGCAATGAGCCCCTGAACATAAGCTTCCTCATTGAGAACCATAACTACTTGGAAAAAAATTGGCAAATCACACAGGAAAAATCAAGTGGATGAAGAAGGCACAGAGTCAGAATCATGGCATGAAGCTGGCCAGGCAGCCCATTGAAATCAGTCCATCAGTGCCCTTATCTGGCACAGAGAACTCAATAGGAGGAGGAGGCAGATAGACTGAAGTGCCTTGGGGAAACTGAGGAGGGCTCTCAATGACTGTAGGATGCCCCATCTTCTTGATACAAATAAAATCTTGAGGATGTTATGGATTATAGACCACTGTGATCCCAGAAGACTCAAAAGTGCAGAAAACCTAGAGGGCAATGGAATGACATGTGGTGTAAAGAGGATAAAGGATACTTCCAGATTATGGCTTCAATGGGAAAAGGCCAAAAAAACAACCTCAAGGCAATGTATGACCAGAAAGGATGATGGGCTAGTCCCAGAGCTAGAGCCAAGGGGAAGAAACGGACAGTGTGAGTGTTCTCTTGATATCAGTGAAACACTAAGACAGCTCAACAAAGACTTTCTAGAATTTGGTACGAAAGAGTCATGGAAGGACATGGATAAGAATGGCACACAATGAGAAGGCATGGATGGCTTGTGACCCACTGAAGTACTAAAGCATACTCAATTCCCTAAATTGCTAAATAAAGGGCTTACCTTAGTTAACAGGCTTTCATTTAACTGATTACTACAAAAAGGTCAATTATCTCCCCCAAAATGTACTTCTAATCAAATAACAGCCTAGGTCTACAAATTGGTGTCGCTATCACTAAATCAAGCCAATCTTCTAAATAAACACCACATACCTTTGTCCTTCTTAAAATCTAAAGCATCTTCTTTGTCAGTCACAATTTCCTTCATGTTGATAATACTCTGGTGGGTAAGCTGCCGGAGAATCTTAATCTCTCTGATGGCTGTGATGGGGAAGCCTTCCTTTTCGTTATCCAGCCGGACTTTTTTTAAGGCCACCATTTCTCCTGTAGCAAAATTAAGCAAATCAAAATATATCACTCACAATTAGGCAAGCCAGATGTCATTTTTCTCAATTTTAAATTTTAATTCAATTTGTAAATCTTATTACATAAAGCTCAAGCCCAACACAAATGTCCAAGATTTTTGTAACCAGCAGATTCCTCTTTATAATTCCAAGTAAATGAGACCCACCTCAATGATATTCAAGACTACAACAGCCCAAAGTCCAACTTTAGCTGATGATTTTAAAAAAATAACTAGTCCATATTCTTTTGCACCAATCTGAAATGGAATCCCTCTCTACCTTGCATTGAACAACTGATGCATAATACAGCAGCTGCCTGATCTGACAAGGCAAAATACAAAAGTAAGATTTATTCTCTTTTTTATATTTTGTTGACATGAAGCATTCACAAAGTTGTAGTCTTGTATCTTTTGTTATGGAGCAAATGAAAATTATGGTACTAAAGAAATTTGAGGAATGTGTAGATCCAATACTGTTTTAACCAAGACTTCATTCAGAACATAGCTGCTTCATGTACTTTATTTTAATCATCTTAAAATTCCTGATGTGTCTCCTTGATTGCTGACTCCAAAGAAGCATCATTCACATTAGTTGTTTACGTGAACAATAAAGTTGTCAGGTCTTAAGATGAAGGAACAGAAGAGAACAAATGGTCCGGGACCCTTTGAAGTTTTTCTGTTCCTTCTTTCTTTTGTCAAAGGATCCTCTATACACCTAACCTGCTTTTATCCTTTAATGCTCTAAACATTCACTTCCTTCTGAGTTCCTCACTACATTGCCAAAAGTTCACTGCCCAATACCTAACCTCCAGAGGATTATCTAGATTACATAAAGTTACTATATAAATAAAATGTTTCTAAAACCTGGCTTTAAATAATCATAAAGTACTTTGTTGAAATGGGCCACTGCCAATAACAATAAAAGTGCTTTGCTGAACTTGCTACCATAAAACTTTGCTACATAAAAACAAGGCTGAGTAAGTTTTTTTCCTAATCCTTATCTGTAAGACAACTGCTTACAATTCTTTAAATTAAAAAAAAAATCTGCCTTGTTAAGGCTGAATAATTATGGTTATGGCTAACAAAGTAAAAAATATGTAAAATTCCCTTAAAAAAATGAAACACGTAAAAATCACAGTGTGCCCAAAGAAACTGATATGATTATGACATAATTATCCCCCCTACATCAACCACATTCTTGAAAATTCCCCAAGACCGTATTTTTAGAAGACGAAACCAAGCCAAGCCCAAAGCACATATCAAAAGAAGCATATTTAGTCAGCTCTTACCTGTATCTTTATCCCTGGCTTTGTAAACTTGCCCATAGGTGCCTTCTCCAATAATTCCAATGATATCAAATTTATCCACGCAGCGCTTTCCCCAGTCAATATCCTTTTCTTTTATTTCACCATAGCGAGGCCCACATATTCTAGTAAATATAGTTCTGAAGTTTTATATTTGGTTAAACAAGCCTAGCTTAAGTACTAATCACCAAAATAAAATTCCTATCTTTTAGCCCACCTTCCCATCTTCATTATGACAATGAGATTTTGGACCCTCCAATATAATAACATTAAAGGCTCACTTCATCACCCACATATTTATTCATTCTACACATAAACTCAGAAAGAACAAAGTGGACAAAGTTCCATGGAAGCATTTTCAAAATAGCAGGTTATTTATGTAAAGTCAAAAAAATCAACATTCATAGGATAAGACCAATTTGTCCCTTCACTATTAAAGAGAAAGAAATGTTTTCCATTCATCAGCCTCAGCCTCCTTCCCTAAAGTTAAAGCTGTAGGCTAACCATTTTTTAAACATAAAATACTGGAATGAAGTTATGCCAAAGAATTTACATTGTCAAATATACACATCAATACTCAGCTATCAAGTCAGAGAATTATATATAATTCTTGATTTCAATCAATTCAGCTACCCACACTACTAATATTAGATCATAGGATCACAAATTAGAGCAGGAAAACACTTTGAAAATTTCTTGATCTCCACCTAATTTTACAGATTGGACCATGGTCTTGGAAAAGTCAAGTGACTTAACTGAAATAAAAGCAGCAGAGGGATTAGAATCCAGATTCTCCAACTCCTTAATTTTTCCCAAATTCTCTTTTTAGTACCCCATGTTGAAACATGGGAATACTTGCAGATTTTTTTTTACATTCTCTAAATGGAATACTTGGTTATCTGAAATGACGGCAACTACCAAATAAAATATTATCACCTATTAATACCCAAATAAGGAGAAATCACAAAACTGTCCTAGTCCCCTTGCCTATACCGCCAGTCCATGGGAGCAGTGAACAATCTCACAAACACACTTTTCCAATTAATCTGCATGGAATGTTTTGCTCTTTTTGTTCACATCTAAGTAACAAATTCCCTTGGTGGGAAGAAGGCAGTGAGAAAAAGGACATCTGTTTGCAGGTGGCTCAATGAGGTTGCAGAAAGACATTTCACTGAAATGACTAGGCTAAAACTTCAAATCAACTTTAAAATCCATCTCTTTGTTGAAGAGCAAGATAAAGGGTAGATAGGAAGGCAAGAAAATACTCAGAAACTAAACTAAAAGCAAGGAGTGCATTGGCTTTCCCACAATTTACTTTGTGTGGCTTCCCCGAGAGCTGACCATAAACACCTTCCCCTGCCTCCAGGTTTCACTGTTTCTAATCTGTTATCAATAACAAATATATAAAATAGAATTATTATATTTACTAAAGCCACATGAAATTAACAGGAGAAAAAGACTAGTTTTTTTACATAGAAAGCAGCTCAGAAGGCATCAACTCCCATCCAAGAATGCTCCCAACACAACATCTCTACCCAATTACTCTTCTAGTCTTTCCTGGAAGACCAGTGAAGTTCCAGGAACAGAATCCCCCCCACCCCCCACCCCAGTCATTCCACTCTTTGAGAGCTCTCCTTGTTGGGGTATTTTTTCTATATACTGAGCTTTAACTTGTCTTTGGGCAACTATCAGTCACTGATCCTAGCTCTACCCGGAGAAGGTCCAAACAAATAAGTCCAATACCTCTTCCCAGTAACAGCAATTCATATACTTCTTAGATGATTTTTTTCCCATTGGAATTCTTTGACAGATTATACTGTCATTATGAAGCTACTCTTAACTTTTCCAAATTGCATTTTAAAACTCAAGCTACTAATATTGCATTTAAAATTTCATTGAATTAAAAATTGCATTTTAAAAGAAGTTATTAAAATAAAAGGTTTGGAATTGTTTTGTCTTTTTCTTTTTTATTTTGAATTCTGATTTCCTATTTTAGGTTTTTGAAACAAACCAGAAATATCTGAGGCAAGTTTTAAAAAAGCAAGTAGAAAGTAAAGATTGGAGCCAAGCTGCACGTACTTGGGCCTTCTCTTACTGTGCGTAGGAGCAGAGGCTTTCTTCTCCTCAGGGCTCGTGGAGAAGTCCTCCCCTCCTGGGAGCTCAGGGGGCAGAGGCAGGTCTGCAAGCAGACAGCGAAGTTTCTTCTCAACTTCTTTTTTCACCGCCTTTACTGAAATATTCCCTCGTAAACTAAAAAAGAAAGGATCATCAGATCAATGGCACAATCACAACCATTGCCTCTTGGACAAGGCTGTCTAGGGGAGAATCCCTTCACCACTTCCCACTCTACTAACCTTTCATATGTGCATTTCAAGCACCTCAGTTTAATCTTGTTACATTTTGCTTCTCTCTGTTCATACTAAACAAAAATGATCATAACCAGAGTAGCATCATTACTTTTAAGATGATGTGTTTTATGGAAATGAAATGCTTTTTGAAACAGGCGCAATGTAAAGGGTGGTGTGTTTGTAAGCTCTGTTTGCCACTGTCCCTCTCACATAGAACTGGGCATTTGTTTTTGCTTTCTGGTCTCAATCTGCTGTTTAATATATACAGCATCATTTCCTTAGCAGATATCACTTCCTCCTCCAGGATTTCATTTTGTAATCCAAGCTTCTAGCAAGCTAAAAATTCTTTAAATTGTCTTAAAGTCAAATCAAATTTATTAGAAAATTTTCAAATAGGGAAACAAATTATCAATTTTAAAGAGGATCTTAAAAGTCAGTTACAATTGTCTGTTCTGTGAAGCCAGGCTGAGAATATGAAATTAAGGGATCAATAAGTTTTCCAGAAATTGTTGATATCAATGTTGCTAGCCTTCTCACTGGGAGAGGCAGTGGGTAGAGGAGGGAGAAAATTTAGAACTCCAATTTCTAAAAAGACAACTTGTTTCCAGACCTAACAGTAAAGAGAAATCACACCTTCCTTAGGCAGTTTTTGGTCATCAAAAACATCCAGTTTCTACAAGAATGAACACTTTCTCAAATGTGCTTGAAGAATTACTGAATTTCTGCATTGGAAAGAATTTCAGAAGCAACTGAGTCCTCAGATATGAACAAGAAAGAAATCTCCCATACAATACACCCACCAAGTGGCCAGCAAGCCTCTGTTCACAGTGCAAGTCTCCAAGGCCAAAAAGAACAAATCTAATCATACTTCTACCCAAAAGTTTGTGTATAGAGTTTGAGCAGCCCTAATTTCCTCCAAGTCCCCTACCTCCCCCCCTCCCCCCCCGGCCCCATTCCTTATGACCTCAAACAAGGCCCTTCCTGGTCCTGGTCCCTGTCTCATTTGTTCAATGGACTCTCTAAAAAATGGTGCCCAGAACTGAGCCCAATACTCCAAATGTCATTAGACCTATTACTCCCTAGTGCTGGACACCAATTAGGGGGGTTGGCAGGATTTTTATTTTAATACATTGCATTGTTGATTTATATTGGCTTTGGAGTCCACTAAAACCCAAGGCATTACCTAGTGATTTTGCCTTTCCTATCTTGTATCTGTTCCTCTGATTTTTAGGACAAAAGAAGATCTGATGATACTCAGTCTTCATAACCCTCATCTCAACAAATTCTGCCCACCAATACTATTTTTTCAAGACATTTGTTCTCTCTACCCCTACCAGCTCTGTTGTCATCTGCGCCATCCAGTACTAAATAAAGCCAGCACAAGGCCAAACAAGGATCCTGGGGCACTCTTCTCTTGACACCGTAAACCAACTGACATGGAATAATTCATTAGTACATGCCAACATGTTCTCAATTTGGCCAATTGGACTGTACTAACTGGTCCATATCTCTGACTTACTTTAGCACAACAATAACAAATAGCACGTCAACCCACTGCCATCCTCAGGGAAGGCAAGCCCAATGAGTTGAGACTGCCAGGCACCCTGAAAGAGACAGGAGAGATAGCATGGTGTAGGCAAGTCAAGCCATTCCCAATGGCTGCTACCTTCCCCTAAATCCCAAATGGAGACAGAACAGAATCCTGAGCCCCAGAGTTCCCTATCACACCCAACCCAAACCAAGAGCCCTCATCCAGCTCAACTTAGCAGCCATCCCCCCCAAGGAACCAAGCTTTATGGAGAGAAAAGAGAGCTATTTCCTCAGTGGCTCACAGCTGCCCAGTCAAACAAAGTTCTTCTCACCAAAGTCCTTGGCACACTCCAATGGGTCTACTAAGAACTATCAACTATCAGTGGAAATGACACTAACAAAGGGGCCTCACCATCTGCTTGCATAAAATCTTTCCATAAGACTTGAAGCTGCAATGTCCACTCAGGGCTTTCTCCTCTATTAGAACACAAACTCCTAGAAAATATGGACTGTCTTGCTTTTCTATTTGTATCCCCAGCACTCATTATATAGCACAGGGCTTAAAACAGTAAATAGGCATAAAGTGAAGCACAGTGAACGGAGTGATGCATCCAGCATCAGGAAGACCCAAGTTCAAATTTGGCCTCAGACACTTACCAGCTATGTGATCCTAGGCAAGTCTCTTCACCTCATCTGTAAAATGGGGATAAAAATAGCATCTGCGTCTACTTCCTATGGTTATATAAAGTTACTATGAAGCTCCAATGAGATAATGATTGTAAATCATTATGTGTCTGGCACATAGTAGGTGCTATAGAAAAGCTTAATTTATTTGTTCTACACTTAACAAATGGTTTTTCATTTCTTTACTAGAAATTTAATTAAGCTTTCTCTACAACATTCCCCTTTTCTATCACTATTAGGTTATGAAAAAAGTTTGAAAACTGATAAAATTGGTAGAAATTTAAAGTATTTTTACAAAAAAAAAAGTTTCTATTTGTTTAATTGTATACTGAAATAAATGGAAAGAAGCTCAAATATAATTCCATTCCAAATACAAACCCATGGAACAGATATGGGAGAACCTGGGTCTGTACAGCTTTGCCTGCAAGTGAATAACAAATAAATGGTCCTCATTGAAGGGGCAATTAAAAAAAGATCCAAAGCCATCATGAAATGGAATGACTGTAACTCCCCAAACTACTCACTCCACAAACTTCCACAATAGTAATCAATCCAAAGCAGATGGGAAAAAGAAATATCTTAAATTAAAGAAAAATTGGCTAAAATCACACTTCTGAGGTAACAGAAAATTTTTGTAAAAGCTGCTATAGACCCTTCTTCTACCTAGGCTTCATTTACTAAAGAGAAAACATTTACATATGAATCCACTACTATCCAATGGTTTCTAAGTTATCATATAGCCCCAAAAACCACAAGAGACAGAACAAGGTCTTTTTTTCTCTCTCATCCCATCAAAGTTGATTTAAGTTAGAGCACAATACAGATACATTTTTTAAGCTAAAACCTGCAATGCTAAGGAAATAAGAATGAAACCCAGTCTCTAGAAAGTCAGCCAAAAAAGCTTTTCCTTATTACAAGGAAAGATTCACTGATGGTTTAATGGGAAATAACTGATATAAAAACAAAGCTATTTTTAATGGAAAAAAAGTTAGTCTCAAGTACTCCCACTATCTCCCTTTCTAAAAGGCAACATTTACATCTTCAAATGAAGACCAGAACCTACCCACTGTCTCACTGGATCCTCAAATGATCCTTTAAGTCAGTTAAGGTGACTAGTTCCATTTTACAGATAACGTGGTTTAAGCTAAGAAGTGAAATGACTTGCTATGGTCATAAAGCTAATAAGATAAGAAGATGTAGACAATGAATTCCAAGTATTTGTCCATTATATTTACATTGGGTTACCAAAAACTGACAATCATAATGCCATTTAAATGGGAAATGTTATACTTCCTCTAATCTTGATAATTATTTTTAAATAAGATGATTCATTGCCAGAGATATTTCTCTGAAGAAATGTAATCCACACCTGAGGTAATGAATCTTCATTTCCCCCTCTTTAAAATGACTAACAAAACCAAAAGCTTCAAGTTGTAAACTGATAAATCTATTATATTACAATATGTCTATGTGTGTGAACTCATGTGTCCTAAACTTCCCCAAAAACAAAAGGGGAAAATGGAGTCAACAACTAAAAGATAAAAATAGTAATTCTTCTAACTACACCAAATAAAAAAAGGATTCAGTAGCTCAGTTGAAAAAAGCTCTTCAGTGGATGATCAGTTTAATCAAGGGCAATTGAAATTAACCAATTACTGAGTAATATGAAGCAATCTGTGGTCCACAGACTCAATAATGGCACATCAACTTTCCTGTCTACTCTAAACGTGTGCCCTAAAGGATCATTTGTACTTATGAAAATTTAAAAAAAAAAGGCAGAGAAGTTGAAATGCAAAGAGGGAAAGGGAAGAAGAATAACAGAAGCCTTATGAGGCATGGGACCCAAGGAGTTGCAGTTTACTTTTCTTTTTGTAAATTCATCTGCTCTCAGGGTCTGAAAGAAAAAAGGGATCTGACTGGGAAAATGGAGAGGGACTGAGGAGGAAGTGTGGGAAAGGGCAGCAGGACACAAAGCTAAACTCTGGCTTCTTCTCACACATACACAAAACATCCCCAAAGGAACCTATTAAAAGGACCCAAGGAGGATGGCCTGCTTCGTGTTAAAAAGATCCAAGGACAAATAGGCTGCCTGCTTCATGGAAGTAAAATCCCTAGAACCTGTCAACTTCCACACAAGAAACTTTCTTAAGCTGCTCCATTTATACTCAGAGATTCCTTGAAAACACACTAACTGAACTTTCAGTTAACTCTCACGTTTCAATGCATGCACTACTCTACTGATCTTTAATATTTCTAATAACAAGTTAAAAATCTAAATATCTAAATGTACATAAACAATGGTGAGTTCTCTGAAATTTGTGTAATTATTCCTAGTCATAATTCATACAAATAGCTAACATGGCAAAGTATTTTATATCTATTAATTTCTGAGTCTCACAATAATTTTGCAAGGTCAGTTCTATGATTTATCTCCCAATTATCACTAACAACATATAGCATAGAAGAGATTATCAAGAGCCCTAGAGACTAAGCTTAGCCATGAGGAATATTACAAACTGTCACAGAGATGAGGGACACTTGGGAGCTAGGCCATGCCTTACCCTCTAAGGACAACAAAGTTCTCCCACAAATGCCCAAACCAGAATCCTAGGTTGGATGGACCCAAGCCAAGCCTCATGGCCTTCCTATGACTTCTTCTGAAGGACACTGGTGATGGCCCAAGGCAGCATGGCTTGGCTGACCATGAAACTAAACAAAACCATGGGATCTCCCTAGGACAGTGATGGCAAACCTTTTAGAGACAGAGTGCTAGGTCCTGACCACACTCTTCTCCCCCCCCCCCCCCCCCAATGAGTAACATGCCCATCTACCCTCATTGTCTCACATGGGGGAGGAAGGAAGAGCTCCCATTGGGCTGTTGGGTGGAAGAGTAGGCAGACAGGGTAGAGAGGGGAAAGGGAATGGTCCAAGTGCTCTGCTCCCCTCCACCCACCTTACCAGCTGTTCACTCCCATTGGGGTGCTGGGCAAAGGGGTGAATGATATGAAAAAATGTCATCAGGCATGGTGGAGAGGGGTACAGCTCTGCCCGAGCCCCTCTGCCTTTCTAGTAACAAACTCTGGGGGGAAAAGGAGAGGGCGACCACATGCCCACAAAGAGCACTCTGCATGCCATCTTAGGCCCCCCTGCCTTTGGTTCGCCATCGATGCCCTAGAACTTGCATAGTAGTCATTTTCTACCTGTCATTTCTCTTCAGTCTATAAAGTTGCAATAACTAACCTGTTATCAAAATGTACACAGTAAAAAAGAATTAGATTCCTTTCAGTACTTTAACTTTAACCAAAACTTGCTTTTTGCTCAGGCCATTTCCCTATCAGAACAGAACATCCCAAGCCTCAAAACTCACCTGTCCGCCTCTTTGTCTTCAGGCAGTAGGGGAGGAAAAGGCAAAGGGGGTAAGGTGGAAGTCACCAGTGGCCCATGATGCTCCTTCTCCTTGGTGCTGCCTAAGCTCGGAGTGCGAGGTTTGCTTTTCTCTTTCAGCACCCCAGGCTCCTCCTTCACAGCAGCAGCAGTAGCTGGCTGACTCTCCTTGCCCACCACAGTGCCTTTCTTGGTGGCTTTGTCCACAATCAAGTTATTTTCCACCTTTGCCACCTGCAGAGCAGGCTTCACTTTTGCCTTGTCATTTTTCAGAGTCCCACCACTGGTGGGAGACGGTGTGTGTTCAGCCTTGAGCTTTTTCAACTCCTTCACATGGTTGGCTTGAGGCGTGCTGCCCACACCTGCAGGATCTGTGCTCCCCACTTTGGTTGGAGTCGAGGTGTTGGATGCTTTGGCGTGAGCTTTGGCTGCTTCTGCAGCCCTGGCTTTCTTGTTCTTGTTCAGCTCAGCAGCCAGGCTACTCTTGAGAGTCAGGGTACTAGGAGAAATACTAGAGTGCCGACTCCGGGACCTAGATAATCTATGCCTGCTGCGGGACCTCGAATGCCTAGATGAGTAAGGGCTTCTGCTTCGAGACTTGGCAGATCGTCTGCTTGAAAAACAGTAAAGACGACATTAGCAAATGGTCAGTTTTATGGGAATCAGAGGGTACAGGGGAGGAGTGAGGGGGAGGTATTCAAAAGCTACTATTTACTTCCCAACTATATGACTAACGAGTTACCCATTTAACTTGGGATGATTTTAAGACCAAGGATTTTGAGGTGACAGCAGTGAACTCAAGTTCAACTGCCTTACTTCACAATGAGAGAAACTGAGGTCCATAAAGGTTTTAGTGCTGCACCAGCAGCAACAAAAAAACTGGATGAAGTACCCAGAGAAAATTGTTTAGAAAAGTCATATAAACAGGGTTGCCTGGTTTTCCCAAGGTCCTCTGGGCCATACTTGAGGAAACACAGGCAAGACCAGACTGGTGGTAACAGAATTCGGCAACAGCTGAAGCCAGACATCCACACCACAGTCAAGTTCAGTTAGTCTGCCTTCTCCCTGGTGGACCAAACTCCCTCTCTAGGAAGCACCTCTCCTGACCTTAGAACATATACTGCATATAAAGTCAGATAGCTTAGCAAATTAGACACAGAAAAGAGAGACTGAATTCTTACCAAATTACTATTCTATTGACATCTAAAGCATTAAGAATAATTAAGCACTTAATAACAGATGAATTATTAGAAAGTCATTAATAGCAATCTTTCAGCATTTCCAAGTATCTTAAAAACCATTATTTATCTTATCTTTACAAAACCCTGGGAGACAGTAAAGACAGGTATTAATATACACATTTAAAAGATGCAAAAACTGAGGCATATGCGGCAAAAGTCATTTGCCTAACATCATAAAAATTAATGGCAAAGACAGAATTGGAACTCCAGATCTTAGTCAAAAGTCTGGAACTAAGAAAATGCTTCATTTTGAAGAATATCACTTTCAATTTGTAAGGGCAATCATACACATTAACTCCTTTTATGCTCAAAAAGAATTCCATGAGATGGAAGCAGGGCAAATATGAATCCTGTTCTATGCATAAAAAATCTAAGGCTCAGGGAGATTAAAAGACTTATTCAGTATCACAGAAGTAGCAAAAGACATTAGTGGAAGGGCTTCACTATTGTCCTGTACCCAAACTTGCTTCTATTTTCTTCTAAGAAATATGGAAACTAATTGTCATTAGAAAGCAAAGTCAGTAACGAAACTACCTTATATCCAAATTTATAAGTTTAAAACATTACAAATTTTGCTGGCTTCTTCAAAATAACACTAAGACAATTCTCATATTCTTTTGAAGGAAAGGGTTTCATGCAACCCATATTGCAAATTCTAAAAGCTGATATTCCCAACTGTGCCAAAAGTCATTAAAATGTAGCACTGATTTAAGGAGATCAGAATTATTTTATTATTTTAAGATTATCCATTTCTCTATGATGTTTTACTTTAGATTGTATTTGTCCATTTATCTATCCTTCCCACTTTGTTTCCTCTTAATTAAAAGAATTTAAATTAAATCTTAAATAAAAGAATTTCCCCCAAATAATAGGTTTATATTTATGAATCACCCGGAATTTATTAAAAGGATATTAATGTGCCAAATATTGTGCCATGGAACCTCGAGAAGCACACATTTTGGTGGGGAAAAGAACACGTACAAATCTGGGTAGAGACAAACATCCTAAACTGTCTGGGGCAGTAGAATCTCAAAGTGTCGGGGAAAGCTTCCTGTAAAAGGGGCTACTTGGCCAGAGATTTGAAGGAAACCAGAGATTATAAAAGGCAGAAGAAATATGTACAAGGAACAATAAGGCCAGGCTAACTGGCCCATAGAATTCATGAAGGGAGGTGACCTTTATTGGTTGGAAAGGTTAATTGGGCTCAAGTTATGCAAAGCTTTCAATGCCAAATAGAAAAGTTTCATTTTGACCCTATATGTAACAGGGAGGCAGGAGGATTACTAAGTAAGAGAGTGATAAGGGCAAACTTGCACTTTAGAAACATCACTTCGGTATCTGATTAAACGATGGATGGAGTAGACTCGGAAGAAATCTAAGGAGAGAGGCAAATTAAAAGGCCAAATTCAATAGTCAATAGTGGTTGCTGAGGGACTGGGGCCACATTAGATGTGATCACTCTCAGGAGAATGGGGCTCCAAGATGTTGCCATAGGTGGAGATGGCCTGTCTCTTTACAGGGGCAGAACTGCCTGCAGGCTCTGATTGGAGCATCTGAGGTCAATCACAGACTGGGGTTTGATCAGACAATTCAGGGATTATGTCAGACCCGTGACTATAAAAAACAGAAATAACTAAGTAGGACTCAAGAAAAAATAAACCAAAAAATCCTAACATACCCCAATACTGTAGGAACCTTGGGGGTCCAGCAAAAAAAGCCAATAATGAAGTTTATTAGACTGGCAATTAAAATGTAAAAAAAGAGCAAAACAAAAGAGAAAGAACTCAATTATTGCTAGCTACTGTGGGTATAGAGAAGACCTCCATTCAAACTCAAGAGGACAATGAAGTAAAAATACCTACTTCAAACATGGGGGGAAAAAAGGCAAAAAGCTTAAAAAGCTTTTGGGAGAGCTTAAAAAATACTTCTAAAACCAAATAAGAGAAATAAGAGAAAAAAATTAAAATAAATAAAATAAATAAAAGCCAAGAAAATTCTGAACGATTATCTAAATGGAAAAAGAGATCCAGAAAATCATAGAATATAATCTAATGAGAACTAGAATTGGACAAGGAAAAGTTTGATATCCTAAGACAACAAGAAATAATGAAGCAAAATCAAAAGAATGAAATAATAGAAGAGAATATGAAAAAACTTATCACAAAAACAACTAATCTGGAAAATTGATCAAGTAAAGAAAATAAAAGAACAGCTGGACTGCAGAAAAGTTAAGATTTTTTAAAAGGGGGGTTTAGATGCTATACTCAAAGAAATCATCAAGGAAAACTGCCCGGAAGGGCTGGAGTATAATATACTATGTCTCTGCTGAAACAAAGAAAGGAGGATTAGCAATCATGATCAAAAGTTAAAGCTAAAATAGATATAATCAAAAGAGATCAACAGGGAAACTATATTATGTTAAAAAATACCATAGACAACAAAGTATTATCAATTTTAAATCTACATCCACCAAATGTTATGGCATCCAAAATTTTAACGGAAAAGTTAAATGAGTTACAGACACAAATACTTAGCAAAACAATAAGAATGGGGGAACTTTAATCTCCCCCCTCAGAACTAAAAAAATCCAACCAAAAAATAAATACAAAAGAAGTCAAGGCAATAAATGCAATCTCAGATGAGTTAAATATGATAGCTACCTGGAAAGAACTGAATGGAAAGAGAAAAGAGGATACCTTGTTCTCAGGGGTACAAAGCACCTTCAAAAAACTGACCATATATTGAGGCATGAATATATTATAGTTAAATGTAGAAAAGAAAAAATATTAACTTCAATCTTCTCAAACCATAAATAAAAATTGTATATAATAAGGGGTCATGGAAACAAAATGTAAAAAAACTAACTGGAGACAAATGTGAGATTTTAAATGGTTGAGGTCTTAAACTGTAGTGATTAAAATAGTGGAAGATATAAATTGTGATAGATATGAGAGGATGAGTAAATTTGACCGCAGAAAATATGTTTCACTACAGTGTCTTGGTTTTAAATCAAATATAAGGTGGTCGCGGGGGAAATATTCCCAATTATTCAAATACCCAATTGGGTTAAAGAGCAAATTATTGAAACAATAATTTCATTAAAGAGAATGGTGAGATAACATACCAAAATCAATGGTATATAACAAAAATACGAATTAGAGAGAAATCTGAATCTCTAAATGCTTACTTTCTTTACATGTAAAACCCAGTGGAATTGTGTTGTCAATTATGGGAGGGGGTTGAAGGGAGGAAAGAATATGAACCTTGCAAAAATGGAAAAATATTCTAAATTAACTAATAAAATTTTCAAGATGAAAAAACACACCAAAAATGAATAAACAAACGAATGAATGAATAAATAAATGCTTGTGTTGATGTAATGGGGGGGGGGGGGGGAGAAGATCAATGAAATGGGAATGCAATTGTTTAAAGCTGGGAAAAGAACAATTAAAAAATCTCCAACTAAACACCAAATTAGGAATTTGGCCCAAAAATTAAAGGTAAAAACACTTGGTTTAACAATAAGTCTAGAAGTTGGTTTTAGGAGGAAAAAAATCAACAAAATTGATATTCAAGGGTTAATATAATAAAAAGAGAAGAAAACCTAATCACTAGCATTAAAGTTGAAAAGAGTGAATAAATCACCAATGAAGATGAAAATAAAGCAATTATTAGGAATTATTTTGCTCAATTATATGAAAACAAATTTAACAATGAAAGAGAAATAAAAGAATACTTCTTATTAACTGCTTAGACTGTTTTAGAAAAAGAAATTGTCCAAGACATAAATAAAATTCCTAAAAAAAAAAATATCAGGGCCATATGGAATTGCAAATTAATTCTACCAAACATTTAAGGATCAACTAATTCCAATATTAAACAAATTATCTGAAATAACAAATAATGGAGTTTTAGCCAAACTACTTTTATGAAGCAAATATGGTGCTGAAAATCTAAACCAGGAAGAGCCAAAACAGAAAGAAAATCATTGACAATCTCATTAATGAATATAGATGCAAAAATCCTAAGCAAAACAACAAATAACTAGCTAGATGACTACAACAATGTCACAAGAAAATGCACTGTGACCTGTGACAAAACAGAATTTATACTAGGAATTCAGATTGGTTTGATATAAGGAAAACCATTAACAGAACTGATAATATCAATAACAAAAGTAATTTTTAAACCCATATGATTCTATCAATAGATACAGAAAAAGCCTTTAAAAACTCATTCCTATTAAAATCACTGGAAACTATAGGTATAAATCAATTTTTTTTCTTAAAATTGCACACACAAACAAAAAAAAAACCCTAAAACCATTAGCAATTATCTGTAATAGGGAGAAACTAGAAGCCTTCCCAATAAGATCAGAGTGAAAACAAGGATGTTTCTTATCACCAATAATATTTTAACATAATATTATAAATGCTAGCAATAGCAATAAGAAAAAGTAATTGACATAATCAGAATGGCTAAGAGGTATATATAAACTACATGTGTCTCCTCTCAACATCATAGTATATGTGGAAAATCCTAGAAATTCAACTAAAAAGGATATAAAATAAATCCACACAAATCATCATCATTTTTATATTATACTGACAAAGTCCTTCAAGAAGAGATAGAAAGAAATAGTATATTAAAATAACCATAGGTAAAAAAAAGACCTGGGAGTGTACCTGCCAAAACAAACCCAGGAATTACATGAACATAATTATAAAACACTTTTTATACAATAAAGTCAGATCTAAGTAATCAGAGAAATATTAACTGTTCATGGGTAGGCAGAGGTAATGTAATTAAAATAAAGTTCCTACCTAAACTAATCTACCCATTCAATGCCATCCCAATTAAATTACCCAAAAAAATTGTTTTATCGCGTTAGAAAAAGCAGTAATATTTGGAAGAAGAAAAGATATCAAAGGAATTAATGGGGGGGGGGCTAGGAAGGTGGTCTGCCATTATCAGATTTTAAATTTTATTATAAAGCAATAAAATATTACAATAACCTGGTAATTTTTGACAAAATCATAGATCCAGGTTTGGGGGATAAAAAAATTCACTGGTAAAAATGCTGGGATAAATGGAAACTAGTTTGGCAGAAACTATATGTAGTCTAATATCTTATACCATCTACTAAAACAAAATCAAAATGAAAACATGATCTAGACATAAAAGGAGATCCCATAAGTAAATTAGAACAGCAGGTAGCATACGATTATGTATAGCAGAGTAAAGTATTGTGAAATGTAAATGGACAGTTTTCATTATGCTAAATTGAAAATGTTTTGTACAAATAAAATAAATGTTGCCAAGATTAGAAAGAAAGCAGAAAACTGGGGAAACAGTTTTAAAGACAGTCTCTCATAGGCCTCATATCTAAAATGCAGAGAACTTTTATCAAATCTAGAAGAACTCTGTCAAAGAGCCATCCCCCAATTGATAGATAAATGGGCAAAAGATATGAACAGACAATTTTGGATTAAGAAAACAAAGCCATATATGGACATATAAAAATGTTCTAAATCACTATTGATTAGAGAAATACAAACCAAAACAACTTGGAGATTTTAACTCATACCCACTAGACTGGCTAAAATGATAATAAGGTAAAGTGGCAAATGTTTGAGGGGATGTAGGAAAACAGAGATACTAATGCATCGTTGGTAGAGCTGTGAAGTGATCCAACCATTTTGAAGAGCAATTTGGAATGACACCCAGAGTTACAAAACTGAAAATATCCTTAGACCCAGCAAATATTATTGCTGGGTCTATTCTCCAAGGAAATCAGGGAAAGAGGAAAAGAACCTATATGTTTCCAAATATTCATTGCAGCTCTCTTTGAGCTGCAATGAATATTTGGAATTTTGAGGTTTACAGTGGCAAGAAATTGAAAACTATGGTGACGCCCAATAATTGGGGAATGACTGAACAAATTGTGGTTTATGATTGTGATAGACAGTGAATTGAATAGAACCAGAACATTACACAGAGCCAAAAAATTAATGATAGAAGAAAAAACTGTAACTTACCCTCCAGAAAGTGACCAGAAAGGTAAAATATGAACCATCTTAATTTATATGTACATGTATGCCATCTTGATGATATCTATTGTGATATGGGAAGAGGGGGGACTGTGACACTTGTGGACAGGATTTATTATGCAGATATAATGAAAAGTAAGCTAAACATATAGGAGGATTCATGATTTCATTTGTATAGGATCTTCTTTTTCTTTGTATATGGAAATAAATGCTTATTGCATTTGGTTTTGTAAAATTTGGAATAATTAAAACATGGAAAAAAATAAAACTTAAGGAATTTCTGAAATCACTTTTTTCTTCCAGAACATAAAATAAATTTATGTTGTATATGTTAGGGATGTCAAGATCAAATGAAGTAATGAAATTTTAAAAATCAGACATTTCACAAATATTTTATTTTAAAAGTAAAATGCTTTAAAAATAATCAATCAATCAATTAATTAATTAAAGTAAAATGCTTCAAGAGCTTCATGTTATATTTCTGAGGATACAGGTGTATTTTGTATTTTGCTTCTCAGGCATATTTTCAATTAAAATATGATCTCATGAATCATGTTTCTGATTTTAACAATTTTTAAGAATATGAAAACTCATTTATATCTGACACTGAAGTAACAATTTTTAAAATCTATCTAGAAAATATTTTATTACAAGCCAGTCCAAACAAAATGCTTAGGTTGTGGCTTAAGAGAGCAAGGTGAAGGTCTTGAAGGTCACCTCAAAACATACCAAAAAGCAGTGGAGGGAAGACTAATCCATAGAAGGCAAATACACAGTCTGGGTCTGAAAGTGGGACCTATAAGGCAAACAGATGGGAGATCTGACAGAGCAGAATGACAAACTCTTCACTGCTTGCAGCAGAGGGGTCAAAAGTAGGATCAGGATGGAGGACTGAATGGGAACCACTGAGGCTAGTAAAGCTACCTCCATAATGAGTCAGGAAAAGCAGCAGACCAGGGGCAGCTAAAGTGGCTCAAAGGATAAATAACCAGGCCTAGAGATAGGAGAACTTGTGTGCAAATTTGGTCTCAGAGGGCAGCTGGGCAGCTAAGTGAATTCAGAGCCAGGCCTAGAGATAGGAGAGGTTCTAGGTTCAAATCGGGCCTCAGACACTTCCCTGCTGTGTGATCCTGGGCAAGTCACTTAACTCCCATTGCCAAGCCCTTACCACTCTTCTACCTTAGAACCAATACACAGTACTGATTCCAAGATGGAAGGTAAGGTTTAAAAAAATAAAATTTGGCCTCAGACAGTTCCTAGCTGTGTGACTCCAGACATTTCTCAACTTCAAATGGGAAGGAGGGAGGGAGATGATACACATTCAGTGCACAGGGACTGGAAGAAGGCTGAGACAGAGCCCAGCCTGACAGTTGCATAACTAGTGCTGTCTGCAGCAATGAGAGCCATCTGTGAGCTCCATCATCCAGTTCTAGGTCATAGATTGGTACAGAGGGAAGTAGCAGCAATCTAGGGCCTTCACTGAGAAACTAGAGAAGGAACAACCTCCTGCAAGAGAGTTGTGTGGCTCTAATCCCAGGGCAGAGCTAGAGCTAGTTCTGCTCCTTAGTCTACCAGGAGAGCCTACAGCAAAATGGGGCTAGCAGTTCAGTCTCCCAGAAGAGGCAGAACTTCCAGTGACATCCAGGGGCCTTCAGTGACCAAATTCAGCAGCAGGCAATGACCTTCACAAGGAATGACAAGCCAAAGACTCAGGCTTGGGTCAAGGAAACACAGGACTCAGACCAAGGGAAAGCACTGAAAATTTTCAGGCCTTCAAATGGAGCTGAGAAGGCAGCAGAATTATGTAAAAGAATCAATTGAAAGCAAGAGATGAAAAAAATGGGAAAAAAGAAGCAAGAACAAGGAAGATATGAAAAGAAAATTAGCAGCTTGGAAAACGAGGAACGAAACCTTATTTGTTCATTCATTTTTCAGTTGTCCCAACTCTGTGACCCATTTGTAATTTTCTTATCAAAGATCTTGGAATGGTTTGCCATTTTATTCTACAGCTTATTTTACAGATGGGAAACTGAGGCAAACAACATTAAATGGTTTACCAAGGGTCACACAGTTTATAGGTGTCTGAAACCAAATATGAACTCGAGAAGATGTGTTCCTGCTTTCAAGCCCAGCACTCTATGTACTCTGCCACCTAGCTGACCTACTGAAGTATTAAAAAAAAAAAAACCTTAAGACACCAAGGAATCAGTAATAAAACAAAGTCGAAAACCTGAAAATATAGAAGAAAATGTGAAACATCTCATAGGAAAATAGGAATATTTCCAGAAATCATAAATGAAAACTTCCCAGGTATCTTAGAAGCAAAAGACAATGTACAAATTGAAAAAAATCCATCAGTTACTTCCTAAATGAAACCCCAGAATGAAAAAACTCCGAGGAATATTGTAAGTAAAGCAGCCATAAATAAAAAATTCTTAGAGACACAATCAGGATCATAGAATATTGAACAGCTAGGTGACAGTGAACAGAGTGCCAAGGTAGAATCACCAAAACATGAGTTCAAATCCTGCTTCAGACTCTGACTAGCAATATGACCCTAGGCAAATCACTTCATTTCCTTTTACCTCATTTTCCACATCTGTAAGATGAAGATAACAGCACCTCTCTCCCAAGGTTGTTGTGAGAATCAAATGAGACAATAAATTGTAAAACTCGATATAAATGTTAGCAATTATTATCATTGTTACATTCTTATATGAGGAGATGATACAAGTAGCCCTTTATCATCCCCAGAGGTCAGAGAGGAAGTATAGTTAGACAAAAGATCTGGATATAATTCCATTATGTTTAGGGTAGGAAAGAAGAAAGCACTGGCACAGGGGGGAAGGGATAGGATAATAGGGAGAATTATTTCTCATAAATGTGATTATATGAGGAGAGTATAGTAGAGGGAGAGGGATGCAGGTATTAAGCCTCATTCTTATCTGAACTGTTTCAAGGATGGAAGAATACACATATTCACAGTTAAGTACAAAATTATCTCTTACCCAACAGAGAAATACAAGGGGAAGGGCTGAAGAGAAAGGAAGAGGGAAGAGGGAAGTAAGAGAGAGGTAATTCAAAGGAGACATTAGACAGAAGCAAAATAAAACTCTTTATGAGTCCACAAAGGAAAAAAAGGAAAAATATAAGAGAAAGAAAGGGACAAGAGGAAATATACAATAGCAATCATAACTGTAAATGTGAATGGGATAAAACTCACCAATAAAAGGGAAGAGGATTAGCAGAATGGACTAGAAATCAGAATCCAAAAATATGTTCTTTACAATAAATACATGTGAAATAGATACACCCAGTAAAAATCAGGAGATTAAGCAGAATCTATTATACTTCAACTGATGTAAAAAAGAAAAAAATACCAGGGGCAATCATGATCTCAAAGCAAATACAACAGACTTAATTAAAAGAGATAAAGAGAGAAAACTACATTTTGATAAAAAAAAATACCATACCATAAACAAAGAATTCATATCAATACTGAATATATATACCTCTATCTGTTCATGGAAAAGTTAAATGAGTTACAGAAGAAAATGGTAAAATTATAATAGTAGAGGGCCTCAATTTACCCCTCTAAGACCAAATGTAACCAAAAGAAAAGTTGAGAACCTGAACAAACTTCTAGAAAAGTTAAATATGTTAGACCTCTGAAGAACTACAAATTGGATTAGAAAATAGCATACCAATTTCTCAGCTATACAAGAACCCTAACAAAAACTGACCACATATTAGAGCATAATAACACAAACAAATGCAAGAAAAGTAGAAATATTAAACTTCTCTTTTTACCAACAATAATGCATTAAAAATTCCATTCAAATATGATTGGGGATGTAGACTCTAAATGATCGCCCTAGTGCAAATATCAATAATATGGAAATAGGTCTTGATCAACAACACATGTAAAAAAACCCAGTGGAATTGAGCACTGACTACGGGAGGGCAGTGGGGAAGGGGAGGGAAAGAACATAATTCTTGTAACCATGGAAAAATATTCTAAATTAATTTAATAAAATTTTCAAAAAAGTTTTAATTTTAAAAAATGTCTTTAAAGGAAAGACTAATTTGGAAACTAATCTTAAAGAATAATGTGTAGGTCAAAGAAAAAAAAACAACAACCCAGAAATAATCAATATCATTAGAGATAATGACAAGAAGATGACAACACAGAAAAATCAGTTAGACTTTGGGAAAATGTTATATGTCTAAGTTCTTTTATCAATAAAAAGGAGAAAGACTAGATGAATAAATTAGGCATACAACTAAAAAAACCTGAAAGCTAATGAACATTCTAAATTAAACACCAAAATAAAAATCAAAGGCAAGATGAACAAAACTGAAAGATTTTTTTAAAAAGGTCACTTTACTAATCACTGAAAATTGGAGGTGCTTTTTGAAGTGGCAAAAAATTGGAAATAACATGGGGATATCATCAATTGGGGAATGACTGAACTAGGTATATAGCATATGATTGTGATGGAATACTATTGTACTATAAGAAATGACAGGCTGTGTATGGGGTGTTCAGGGAGGGGTAGTATCTCTGGTATGGAGGGCTTGTCATGCCCTCTTAGGGCAGCTCTCCAACCTCTGATCCCCAGCTCTCACGTGTGGCTCCCAGTAGCTGCTAGCACGTGGCAGCAGCCACACCCTGGGCAACAGCTTTGGCAGGCCGGCTAAACCTTGTGAGGGTAGCCATCGGGTCGACATCGACCCCTGGTGAACCAGAGCTTTGCTCACCCAGCATGTGAAGACTGCTTTGGCGGAACAGATGGAAGAAACCAATAAGAAGGTTCAACGGCTGAGAGGGCGACGCAGCAAAGCATTGTAGAGTGCTCAGGGCGTGATGGAGCACAAAGGACAACACGGCCATCCAGTGCAGCTGAGGAAGTCTCCAGGTGTAACGACTTTTCGTGCCACTGGACCCAGGCTTCCAATGCCGAGAGAGTGGGACTGTCTCTGTGCACCAACTTTTCCACTTAAATCTCCTTCACGCACAAGTGTCTTTGTGCACACTCATCTACCATAGATGAAAACGCACAAAGACAATCGTCATCCTCGGTTACCGAGAGACTGCTACTATACTATCCTATAAGAAATGACAAGCAGCTGGGTAGCTCAGTGAATTGAAAGCCAGGCCTAGAGACAGGAGGTCCTGGGTTCAAATCTGGCCTCAGACACTTCCCAGCTGGGTGACCCTGGGCAAGTCACTTCACCCCCATTGCCTAGCCCTTACCACTCTTCTGCCTTGGAACCAATACACAGTATTGATTCCAAGATGGAAGGGAGGGAAAGTAGAGAAGTGAGGGAGGGAGGCATGGAGGAAGGGAGGGAGGGAGGAAGGAAGAAAGGAAGGAAGAAAGAAATTACAAGCAGGATGATTTTGGAATAAACTGGAAAGATTTACATGAACTGATACAAAGTGAAGGGAGCAGAATGAGAACAGTTACAGTGACAGCAATTTTTTTTAATGACCAAGAATGGAGCAATCCAAGACAATCTAAGAGACTCATAATGTCATTGTCCTCCAACAAAGAAGTGATGGAGTCTGAATATAAACTGAAACATACCATATTTCCCTTTCTTCTTTTTGGTTTTGTTTGAGATCTTCCACAAAATGACCAATATGGAAAAAGGCTTTACATGATTGTACACGTAAAATCTATATGAGATTTCGTACTATCTCACAAAGGGGAAATGGTGTAAAAAAAAAGTTGGGAAAGAGTTTGGAACTCAAATTTTAAAAAATGAATGCTTAAAAATTGTTTTTACCTGTAATTGGAGGAAAATAAAATATTTTAAAACTAGGAGCTGGTTTAAAAATAAAATAATCAGTTAGCTAATTTACCAAGCCAAATAACCAATATCAAAAATGGAAAAAGCAAATTAATACCCATGAGGGATAAAAGCAATTATTAAGAGTTATTTTGCTGGATAGCTGGGTGGTACAGTAGACATAGCACCAGGCCAAGAGTTAGGAGGACCTGTGTACAAATTTGGTCTCAGATACTTCCCAGCTTTGTGATCCTGGACAAATCACTTAACCCTATTTGCCTAGTAATTTGTCCATCTGCTTTAAGAGTATTAGTAAGACTCACACCCTACACCAAGATAAATTCAGAATGGGTGAATGACTTGAATATAAAAAAAGGAAACTATAAGTAAATTAGGTGAACACAGAACACAGAATAGCATACTTGTCAAATCTTTGGGAAAGCAAAGATAAGACCAAACAAGAGTTAGAAAAAATTACAATATGTAAAATAAATAATTTTTATTACATTAAAAAGGGGTTGTACAAAGAAAACCAATGCAACCAAAATTAGAAGGGAAGTAACAAATTGGGGGAAAAATCCTTATGACAAAAAACTGACAAAGGTCTAAAATTACTCAAATATATAAGGAGCTAAATGAATTATACAAAAAAAATCAAGCCATTCCCCATTTGATAAATAGGCAAGGGACACGGGCTGCTGGGTAGCTCAGTAGATTGAGAGCCAGGCCTAGAGATGAGTGGTACTAGGTTCAAATCTGGTCTCACACTTCCCAGCTGTGTGACCCTGGGCAAGTCATTTAACCTCCATTGCCTAGCCTTTACCCCTTCTTCTGCCTTAGAACCAATACACAGCATTGATTCCAAGACAGAAGGTATGGGTTTAAAAGAAAATAGGTAAGGGATATGAATAGGCAATTTTCAGATAAAGAAATCAAAACTATCAATAAACACATAAAAAATGTTCTAAATCTCTTATAATTAAAGAAATGCAAATCAAAATTACTCTGAGGTACCACCTCACACCTAGCAGATTAGCTAACATGACAGCAAAGGAAATTATAAACATTGAAGAGGGTGTGGCAAAATTGGGACATTAATGCATTGCTGGTAGAAGCTTTAAAAGACTGCCCGCCCTTTGATCCAGCCATAGCACTCCTAGATTTATACCCCAAAGAGATCATAGGGAAAAAGACTTGTACAAGACTATTCATAGCTGCGCTCTTTGTGGTGGCAAAAAAATGAAAAATGAGGGGATGCCTTTCAATTGGGGAATGGCTGAACACATTGTGGTATGTGATGGTGAAGGAATACTATTGTGCTGAAAGAAATGATGAACTGGAGGGATTCCATGCGAACTGGAATGACCTCCAGGAATTGATGCAGAGCGAAATGAGCAGAACCAGGAGAACCTTATACACAGAGACTGATACACTGTGGTACAATCGAATGTAATGGACTTTTTCTGCAGGAGCAATGCAATGACCCAGGACAATTCTAAGGGACTTAGGAGAATGATGCTATCCAGTAGTGAGGAGGCTCTCCCTCCTAGATAGTGTCTCTCCTCTGAGTTTCATTGACACTACTCTCTCTTAGTTATGGTCCTACTGTCTCAGCCTCTTTTGATGGATAATCTTCCAGAAAAGTAGGTCAGATTTCCTGTTCTTCTCTACATCAATTTCCAGATTAATCCATTAGTATCTCTCCACAAATCTGTATCTCCTACCCTACTCTTTCGAGTTCCAGTCTCAATGTCAACAGCTTATCAAGTAGCTCAAAATGGATGCCTCATAAAAACATGAAACTTATGATGTCCAAACTAGAATTTACAACATGTTTCTCCCCAAACTCACCTCTGCTCTGAACTTCCCCTACAGCCCTATAAGGAGCCCAATTGTCTTCTGATTATCTGCTTTTACATCCTTGGTGTCACCCTTCATTCTTCCCTCTTTCCTTCAGCCCATAAAGTCAATGATTAGTTGCCAAACCTTGTCATTTCTATCTCTACAAGATTCCTCACATCCATCCCCTTAATTCTACCTACACAGCCACTATATACATTCCCTCAGCATCTCTCATCTGCATTACTTCCTGCAAGAGCCTAACTGTTCTCCCTGATTCAGGTCTCTCCCCTCTCCATCACTAGAGTGGTCACAATAGCAAAGAAAGAACTTTCCTCTAAATCAGAGGAATATTTTGAACCAAGGAATTGGGGTGAGAATGCATAAGATGTGTTTGTGCACAAGAGGTAGACCAGATTTTTCTGGTAGCTTTTGTTGGATATGGTATGAGTCAAATACTATTCTAAGGCATGAAAGAGTGCCCCATTCATAAGTTAAAATCGCGTAAGAGCCCTAAAAAGATGTAACAAGTTTTTGCTCCTCTGATTATACTATCAATTGAGGCTTTAAGTAAATGTATGCTGTTCAGTGGTATTTTCTATGGTCAAAGAGAATACAGATGTAAAAATGGAGACTTGAATCCAGGACTCCAATCCCCAGAAGTCCTTGCTCCACTTCCCCAGAATGCTTTGTAATCTCACTGAATTCTCACCTGGGCCAAGAGCAAATTATTATTTAAAGGGTCTCCGCCTACTGGGTCTCTCCCTTTCCTACTTCCGCTTTGGAGCAGACCCGTCTCAAGATGTGAGTGAAATCTGAATTGGGCTCTTGGTCCACCTGGCACATGCCTTTCTTACTTGTATGTTCTTAAATTCCTTATCTTAAATAAAACTCTAAAAATATAATACTCCTTGCAGAGAGAAACTAATTTCTACCTGCCTCAGTTTCACCAAAATTTTAATCTTTACACAGAATAAGGAATTCAAATGGTATGGGTCTCCTCCCCCCAACTTATGTTTGTAGGTAATACAGTACAGATTGAATTAATCCCTTAAACAATGCAAAGCATCCTAAGTGGGATCTATAATAGCCCAAGGATATGACCCAACTATCTACACAGGAAAACTCAAGAGGATGAAGCCTGCTTGCCATCCAGATGATCATCTGCAACTGGGTGACCAGCAGAGAGAGAGGATGATGTGGGCTCAGAATTAATTAGGAGAGCTGGTTGCTTTGCCACCATTGGAAAACAGAGGACTGCTTTTAGTGCCCTTGAGTTTTTCTGTGAAATAAACATCTATCATAGCAACATCGATGTTGTTCTCACAACAGTAGGTTCCTAGAAGTTAAGGAATACCATTGTCCAAAGGATCCAGTTGCAGATCAGAAAAAAGGCAAGAGAGGTACATAGTGAGTGCAGGGGAGAATCACAGTCTCTCTGCCCCTCAGTTTCCTCATTCTGGCTGGACTCAAAGAACCCCAAGTTCCATTCCAGTTCAAAATCCACCATCCTAGGATTCTAAGATTCTAAGATTTGCGCAGAAGACACAGGGGAAAGATGCTGTGCAACTCTAGGGGGTATTCTATTTGCACACCAGAGATGGTACACCTGACACAGTGATCTTCACATCTGCTGCCCAGAGACTTCCAGGGAGCTTTGCAGAAGAGTTTGAGCATCAGTTTACCCAAGGATGGCTTAATCAGAAGACCAGCTCTAATCAATGTGGCATCTTTAGCAAGATCCCAATAGTAAAAGTGAATAGTAAAATGTACTGCCACAACAGTTTTGAAGGTCTTTAAGATTTGGTCACTTGGAAGCAATTGGGTTCTGAAAATCTGGGATGAGCTATGCAATGTGAAGTGAACAGAACCAGAACAATCTACACAATAACAAGGCTGCAGTGACAATCAACTGTGAGAGACTTAGCTATACTCTGGTCAATACAATGATCCACCACAACTCCAAAAGACTTGTAATAAAAAATGCAATCCACTTCTACATTGAGCACTGATGAACTCAGAGAGCAGATTAAATAAAATTCATCATTTTCTCTTGCCCCTCCCTCTATAAAATTTAAACTAATATCCAATAGCTCCAAGTATTATATTTTATGAGATTTATTAGAAATCAATTGAAGTAGAAGAAATAACAGAACAAAAGTAAAAAATGCCTGAGTAAAAACACATGGGTAAAATTCTCCCGCCTGGCTCTCACCCAACCTCCAAAACCATCTTTCCTGGAGCAGAGAGGGCAGGGCTACACCAAAATACATCCCCCTCCTATGTTAGCATGTAATGTGAGATGGAAAATGGGAAGCTGGGAAAGAGTTTGGGGAGAAAATTCTAATTACACACCCCCAACAGGGCTAATGTGGAAATGTTTTGCATAATTGTATATATGCATAATAAGTATCAAGTTTCTTGCCTTCTCTATGGGTGAGGAGGAAAAAGGTGAAACTAAAAATAAAATTTAAACTGAAAAAAGAAGGATATTTGGTCATCTATAAAACTCTAAAACTACAAGTACACTAGGCCTGTAGAGTAGTCATATAAACTACTATACCTAGTGTAAAAGGTTTCATTTTTATTCTTTCTTAAAAAGTCCTTTTAGGTTGTACCCCCCCCCCCAAGGATTTCATATGCCCTGCCAAATAGTTCATCAAAGGTGGGAGAACCAGTTCAAGATGATAATGACAAGGAGGGCACTGAAATCATGACAGAGGATTATCATTTTTTGTATTAATGAACAATACTAGTTCTATGAGCCAATTGGTTGTAGTTCTTTTCCAAGAACTGTAGGAGCACCACTTCTGGTCTGGTCAACCAGCAGATCCATCTAGTTAGGCTCGGGGCACCAATAAAAGGGGGCCCCTACAAATGAACAGCTTATGGGGCAGGGCACACTGCCCTTCACTGACAACTGCACTAAACACATTTCAATGGTTCTGAGAAAGGCCAGGGAACTGGAGTCCAGCTGGGAAAGAGTTCCATGCAGCATACAATTCTAGGCAATGTGCCCAGCAATACTAGGAAAAGAAGGTGACCTTCAAGGAATTCCAAACAATGGCAGGATTAGACAGAACCAGTCAAAAGCTCCCCAAAAGCTACTGAAGAGAGAATAGAGGTTGTTGAAGACCTCATCACTCTTACCCTAACTTGTACTCACAAGTTCCAGATCAAAGTTGGCACCAGTTTTTCAATTACCCATAAAAGATTTCAGTAGTACTGACTGACTCTTACCAATCCCTTAAAAGTTAAGAAAGCCAAATGGGCAGCCAGGGATCCCCACTGACAAAGTTGTAAAGAAGCCCACAGGAAGACCAAAGTCAGTAAGGACCATTTTCTCAGCTGACAGGTTTGGATTGGGTTGTAATAATTGGGTGGGTCAATGTACAGGACAGCTCTTAAGGCCAGAATGTGCCAACAGAGTTCAAGTAGAAGATGAGTCAAACTCATGTTTCTTTGTGAGACTGACCTCTTGGATCGTCATTTGCCTCATGGCCCTCTGTCCCTGGAGCTCCCTCTGAGATGTCACTCTAGAGTATCACACACCTTTCTTACCCATATTATCTCAGTCACTTTCTCAGCTCTCAGGAGTCCATTTTGTCTTCCACACAGACAAGGATCCCAAATCTACATCGCTAGCCTTATTCTCACAAACTGTAATCTTGCTTCATTTTTGCCAGTAGAAGACATCCTCAGTATTCAAATATATCTTTACAGGGTAGAACACTGAACCAACTCAATTTAGATGAAATTTAAAATAGGTAATATAAATCATCAGATTTTTTAAAAATCAACTTCACAAATACTGGATGGGAAAAGTGTGACAAGCAAATTTTCTTTAAAAAAAAAGGGGGGGGGGTTGCTAGATTACAAACTCAAATTAAGTCAGCAACGTGATATGGCAGCCAAGCTAATAAATTCAGTCTTAGACTACACTCAGAGCATCCAAGATTAGAGATGAGAGTCCCCATTGTACACCACTCTGACTAGACATTAAGTACATTATCAGATTTAATAATAATAGCTAATATTTATACAGCACTTACGTGCTAATAAGCACTTTACAATTCTTATCTCATTGATTTGGGAACTAGGTGGCACAGTGGATGGAGCATTGGCCCTAAAGTCAGGAAAGCCTGAGTTCAAATACAACTTCAGATAGCTACAAAGTTCCAACATGGCCTTGATCAATTCACTTAACCTCCATTAGCCACAGTTTCCTTAACTTTAAAATGGAGGTAATCTTAGCACTTACCTCCAAGAGTGGTTGTGAGGAATTAAATGAGACAATATCTGTAAAGTGCTTAGCAGAGAACTTGGTACATAGTGGTGCTATAAAAATGCCAGCTATCATCATTACTAAGAGGGCTCCAAATAGATCTGATCAGTGACACATGTAAAACCCAGTGGAATTGCTCGATGGCTATGGAAGGGGGGTGAGAGGAGCGGAGGGAAAGAACATGAATCATATAACCATGGAAAATTATTCTAAATTAATTAAACTTAAAAAATAAATTTTTTTAATTTTAAAAATTAAAAAAAAAAGAGGGCTCCAGCAATCTGTAAAGCATCCAGAAAAGGATTCATATCATATGCAGATCTCTTGAAAGAACTTGGGATATATCACTGAGAAAACACGATAGCAGGATTAAAGTGCTTGAAGGGCTCAGCTGTCAAGTTCAAGATGAATTAACTTGTCTTGCTTAGAATCAAATCTGCTCAGTGAGTCAGCGGTCAAGAAGCATTTATTAAACAGCTCCTTAGGTGCCAGGCACTGCAGGAAGCCATGAGAATACTGAACAAGAAAAGTCAAGCCAGGCCCTGCCTTCACATTCAAGTGGAAACAACAACATTCAAATAAGCAGGCACACACAAAATACATGAAAATGGGAAGTAATGGGGGCAGGGAGACTGTACAAAAGACAGAAGGTGGGACACGAGCAGGAGACAGCCAGGAGGCAGGAGGGACAGCCAGTCAGAATGCCTGGCTGGGAGAAAGGACCATCGTGTTCAAGAGGTCAGCATCTCTGGTCCATTAAGTATGCAGAAGGGAAGAAATCAGAAGACAAGACTGGAAGAGTAAGGACTTCAGAAGTCAAATGGAGGACACTTTATTTTTTCCTGGAGGTAATGAGAAGCCTCAAGAGTTGACTAAGAAGAGGGGGTGATGCAGTCAGGCCTGCATGTCAGGAAGGTCACTTCAGAGCTGGACAGAGGATGGAGTAAAACAGGGAAGGCCTTAAAGCAGAGGAACCAAGTGGCAGGCTGGCAAGGTAGCCCGAGCATGAGGTGCTGCCTGCGCCATACTGGTGACTTTGAGTACAGAAAAGGGAGTTATATGAAATGTTGTGAAGATGGCAAAGACAAGACTTGGGAAAAGATTAGCTTATGTGGAAGGAATGCGAATAAAGAGGAGAGGAAGAGCCCTAAGCTGCGAGCCTGAATGACTAGGAGGAAAGGGGTGCCTTTAAGGAATAAGCAAAGTTTGTAGGGAAAGATAAGGAGCTCAGTTTTGAAGATGCTGCATCTGCAATGTCTAGAGGACATCCAATTCCAAAGGTCCAGTTTGGGATTAGAGACAGGAATTCAAGAGAGAGGTTATATCTGGATAAACATCTCTGAAAATCATCTGCCTAGAGATGACAACTCATCTATGAGTTAATGAGAGCACTAAGCAAGATAGTACAGAGGGAGAAAAGATGGACAAGGACTGAGCCTAAAGCAGGCACCCCTCCCCCCCATTAGTGGACATAACCCAGAGGAAGATCTAGCCAAAGAGACTAAGATGAAGCAATGAGACATGAAGGATGAAAACTGGGAGCAGTGCCATGAAAACCTACACAAGAGAATATCCAAGAGAAGAGGGTGATTGACAGTGTCAAAGCCTGCAAAGAAGTCAAGAAGGATGACAATAAAAGCCATTAGATTAGGGACAGCTAGGTGGCTCAGTGGAGAGAGCCAGGCCTTGAGAGGGGAGGTCCTAGGTTCAAATCGAAACAGATACTTCCTGACTGTGTGACCCTGAGCAAGTCACTTATCCCCCATTGCCTAGCCCTTGCTATTCTTTTGCCTTGGAATCAATACACACTATTAATTCTAAGATGGGAGGCTAGGGTTTAAAAAAAAAAAAGGTAAATGCTGTAATATTCCAAGGAACAGTCAAGGCCCAAAAGGAGAAATATGAGAGGACAACCTCCCACCCCACATTTTTGTGGAAGTGAGATGTATACAAGTGTAGAACACTTCATTACTCTCAGACTTCTCTTTTTCTTAAAAAATGATTATTTATTATATTGGCTGATTCTCTTGGAGAAGAGAGTATATGGGAGGAGGAATCCAGTGAATTGAAAAACTAAAGATTTCCGTAAAAAAGCACTTAAGATATAATGATAAAAGATTATAATCAAATAAAGGAACGTTCAAGGTTTGTAAAAATGGAAATGGAATATCTGGATAATGGCAAGATCAAGGGTAAGATCATTGAGTCAAGAACCAGACTGACAAACCTGAAAGTTAGGATGTTGGATAAAGAGTGTGTATATGTATGTGTGTGTGTGTGTGTGTGTGTGTGTGTGTGTGTGTGTGTGTGTGTGTGTGTGTGTGTTTTAAACCCTTACCTTCCATCTTGGAGCCAATATTGGCTCCAAGGCAGAAGAGTGGTAAGGGCTAGGCAATGGGGGTCAAGTGACTTGCCCAGGGTCACACAGCTGGGAAGTATCTGAGGCCACATTTGAACCTAGAACCTCCCGTCTCTAGGCCTGGCTCTCCATCCACTGAGCCACCCAGCTGCCACCCTGATTCCTGTGTAAAGTCCCAGTAGGGCAAAGTTTGGGAACAAGAGGAAAAGTTGTGAGCCAGGCATCGAACTCTGAGAAAGGAAGAAAGTTCCAGAGGCTGGCAGGTTACAGCCTTCAGAATCTTGGACTGTGATAATTTTCAATGAAAGCAGCTTTCTTAAAAGGAGAGTTTACTCAGTGATGTTCAAAGTAGAGTCTAGGAGGGGCAATGGAGATAAAGAACATTCCAACGGAAGCCTAACTTGGGACCACTACCTGCTCCAATTCCAAGAGAGCTACTACAAAGGCCATAGGTAAAGTTCTCAAGCAGCCAATCAATCAACTCCATCAAGGGCGCAGCTTCTCCACTCTAGACTGCTAATGGAATCAGGCAGCTCTGAAAGACTAGATGAGAACAGTCTGAGAGTTGATCTAAAATGAATTATCTCCTACTGAACCAGCAGCCCCCTGCTAGGAAGAACAAGACTTGCTTCAATGCCCAAGCCCTCTGATCTTCTCCATCCTTTACCCTAAGAAGCTATGAAACTCAAGGTAAGGGCTGATGCTCAAGTATTATTACGTCCCAAAAAATGCAGCAGCATGTCTTGGCAAGGATTCACACAATTACACAATGTAGAGCTGAAAGGCACTGAATGCAAATCCTTCGTTTGTTTTTAAATCCTTACTTTCCATCATATAATTGATACTGTACATTAATTCCATGGCATAAGAGTAGTAAGGGCTGGACAATGGGGGTTAAGTGACTTTCCCAGGGTCACACAGCTAGGAAGTGTCTTGGGGCCAGGTTTGAACCCAGGAATTCCCTTTCTAGGCTTTCCTCTCTATCCATTGAGCCACCTCACTGCTCCTCAAACTTCTCATTTTATAGGAGAAAAATGAAGTTCAGAGAAGCTGAAAGACCACCAAAGTAATAAATAAACATTTATTAAGCTCTTAATATGTTCCAAGAACTATGCTCAGGGCTGGGGATACAAAGGGCGGCAAAAAAAAAAAGTCCCACCCTCAGTAATGTACTCTCCGATGGGCAGAAGCCACATGCGATTGCATTGTGCACACCACACATACATACTTGGACATAAGTGTGTACAACACGAAGTACAGACAGAGCAGAGAGGGTAATCCGAGCAGGGTAGGAGCCTGGCTGAGGCCCAAAGAGAGGGCAAGGCTGGAGCCACCAGGCAGGGAAGAGGGTGGAGAGCACTCTGGGCACAGGGACAGGCAATGCCAAAGCACCATAGGATGAACACATGGAGTTGAGCCCACAGGACGAGCCCCTGGAGTCGAGCCAATGGTACAAAAGTGGCAAAGGGCAAGTGGAGAAAGGCCAGTGCCCAAGGACCTTGGAGCTGACAAGGAGCTGCTAGGGTCTCTCTCTGTGCAGGGAGAGCTCCACTGTCAGCTCTCATTTTAAAGGTAACCCTGGCGGCCAAGGACAGGATGGTTTGGAGATGGAGGAGTTCAGGCTGAGGCCAGAGGGACTAAAGGCTTTGGCAGTGACTGAGATGGCAGGAGAAGCCAGGGCCTTCCTCAGAAGCAGAAGCCCCTGCTCTACCCCATACGACACACTGCCTGTGTGGGAGTCATCTCTGCATCTCCAAAAGGGAGTGCCTATGACGAAATAACTCTTAGACATCACCTAATCTGTGTTTCCAATGTTCATAGCTCAACCAGATCTTGGGACACCCGAATGGTCGGGGTTTCTCTCCATTTACACAGTCAAGAAAACTGCTGGGGGAGGGGGGAACTTCATTCTAAGATATGGAAGAAACCAAATCAGATTTCCAAGAATAAGAGAAATAATCAGGGTAGTTTTCAAAGGGAAAAATCAAAACTGACAGCCAAATTTAAAAAACACTCTCTAAGTCACTACTACAGAAATTCTCACCTCAAACTCACTGAATTGGCTAAGATGTTGGAAAGGAAAAGGACAAACACGAGGGAAATGTGGGAAAACCAAAGGGCCCCTTGGTGGAGCTTTGAAATAGATCAGCCATTCTGGAGAGCTGTTGCCAAGATGCGCAAGCCCAAAAGCTATTAAACTATGTCTCAACACTGTTGGGTCTATCCCCCAAAGAGATTACAAAGAAAGGAAAAAGATCTTTATGTACAAAAACACTTAGGGCAGCACTTTCCACGGTGGCAAATAGGAAAGTGAAGGGAGACCAATCAATTGGGGAATGGCTGGACAAGAAGTTAAGACATATGAAAGTGACAGAATGCTACTATACTTAAGAAATTAAGGAGATCATTTAAAAAAAAACCTATAAGATATATGAACTGATGCAAAGGGAAGTGAGCAGAACCAGGAGAACAATTTAAACAATAACAGACAATAATGAACACAATGAACAAGCACAATCCAAAAAACTCAAAATGTTCACCTCCAGATAGAGCTGATGAACTCAAAGAGCACAGGCTGAAGCAGATTTTCTCTTCTTTTTTGGACACAGCTAGTGTGGAAATTTGTGTTGCATGACTATAAGTATTTATAATGAATTTTGTTTTTCTTGTCTTCTTGGGGGAGGGGGTTGTCAGAACAGCAAATAAAAGAAAACTGAATTTAAGGAATGGGAAAGGGAAATTAGAGAAACATATAGACCCAGAAAATACTTTCTCCAAAGTCAGAAGATTTCCTCAGGGTCTTCTGTTCCTTTAAGTCCAGAAAGGGAAGGGTCAGTCTCTGATGGGGAATTCTATCTAAACTGGGAAGAATGCTAGACAGAGTGAGGACCCCTGCTTTCCAATACTATCTTTAGACTCCTTCTAGTAGTGACCAAGGGCAAGGCAAACCTCTTGGAGTCTCAATTTTCTGACCTATAAAATGGGTGCTATCTCAAAGAGTGGTTGTTAGAACAGCTCTTTGGGAACTAGTATTTCATCCAGGACTTCTATCCTTTAGGGGCTTCACTCAATGTTTCCCAAGAACCAGCTCTGCTGCTTTTGACCTTTGACCTCAGTGAGGTTCTTCTGCCACTGTGAGCCTTGGTTTCCTCACCTAGAAGCCAGCCAGACCATAGGCATTGAGGCTCTCTGTAGCTCTTAATTTCTGGTCCTTTGCACTCTAAAGTTCTGGCAGCCCCAGCTCAGGACTTCTGGTGACCATATTAACTGAAAACTGGGGAATCCATGTGATTCTCAAAGTCACTAATGATGCCTTAGTCCTGGAAGGGCAGGATTGTGTCCGTCTCTCCAGAAGCCGGATATGGGCCTCCTTTCTCATTTTCCTGCAATTCCTTTGCTGGAAATCCCATATCTCAAGACACAACCAGACTGAAGTTCCTTCCCCTTTAGCTGACAATGTTAGGAGATGAAAGTGGTCCTAGACTGCCTTCTACAAGCACTCACAGCCCCTTGGTGCTTCTGGGCAGAGAGAAAAATCAAATAGTCCCAGGGAGATACCAGTCTTGTAAAGATCTGATCTAAGGACCTCACTCCCAAACCCCAATTGATAGAAGCTCCTTCATTCCTCACTCCCAGTGAATGACAACCTTCCATAGGTTAAGGTTTGGCTTGGCCCTCCAAGTTAAGATTGTTGGCAGGAAATCACCCCACCCACCCCCATCCACTCCCAACAAGGCAGAATAGAAAGCAGGACCTTGGACCCCTTTCAATGAGGACAAGCTAGTCAACTCCATACGCCCACCCCATAAATTTGGCTCCAATCTCTCCTTCATAATAAACTCATCTTTCACAAAAACAGTGAATTTTAGCCATGAATTCTTGCTCCTGCTCTACAATGATGACCTGGAAAAGCCAGAGGTGGCCCAGACTTATAAAATTGAGAAAGGGCACCCCAAGAGCTGGCACTAAGCTGCCCAATAGGCACAAGGTTCCAAAAGATACCTGATCATTGGAAAACTTTCACACTCACTGACCAAAAGACTGTCTCCAGCCCTACTAACCAAGTAGTGAAATCTAGAGGCTTTTCAGCTCTCCTTGGCCATACAATTCTCCTCCAGCTATTTTCTTTCCATAGAACTTAGCACAAGGTCTGGGTCTAGCACACAACGGACTCAATGAATGTTAACTGATTGATTACAAGCAGATCTGGGGCCAGACAGCAAATGTTTTCCTCCTCGGCCCTTCTCGCCCCTCTGCACAAGCCTCAGGCTCACAAGTACCAGGAAGGGTCTACAAAGGTGGTCTTTGCATTCAAATTACAGACATGGGCGGTCCAGCTCAGTCCCTTTGGCAGCTCCAACACTGAACCTAAAGTCCAGCCAGACCTTACTTCTTCCCAGCCCACCCTCAGATCTTGGGAGTGCCTGCTTCTGACTAAGCTTCGGCCACAGACCTTTTTTAACCAATCCACCCAGCTCTGAGGATCAGGAGACTTCTGCCCTTTTGCCAAATATCCAATCTGTACTCATTGCACCTGAAATTCCCATCCTGGGAGAAAACACTGCTCAGCCCAAACCCAGCCACGAGTCCGTAAGTCAATGCTAACCCCATCCAGGCAGTCCTGAGTATTAGCTTTGACCAAGGCAAAGCATGGGGATCATCAACATGGTCCCTGCTCTTCCCTCCAGCTGCTGATACAGGGAAATGCAAAAGCAGAAGAAAGCCAATCAAGAATCATCACAAAGTTTGGGTCATGGGTAAGGGTAGCCCAAGCCACAGTAAGTTAGTTAGGTCTCAAGCCGAGTTACTCCCAACAGCATTATTTGCCTGATGGACCATTAAAACTACACCCCACCTGCCAATGGTTTCCATCAGCAGAACTTTCCAAGCTGGCTGAAGGAACTAAGAGACCACCTGCTAAGGTGTTGGGAGGAGAACACTTTAAGGTGTAGAGGGAGTGGAAAGGGACAAGATTAAACTAGATCCTCTCTAAGCTCCTTTCTGCCTTTAAAATACCATGATCCCCGATGTTGCTTTAAAAAGGATCTGTGACAGTTATAGAAGCTTAATAAAGAAATTAGGCAGCTAGCTGATGCAGAAGATAGAGTAGCTAGGCCTCAAGTCAGGAAGACCAGAGTTCAAATGCGCCTTCTGACACTTACTGGCTATCGAACCCTGGGCAAGTCATTTAACATGTAAAATGGGGAGAATATCCATCTATCTCCTGGAATTTTTGTGAGGATCAAATGAGATAATAATTGTAAAAGCCCTTAGTGTAATGACTGGCACATAGAAAATATATAAATGTTAGCTGGTATTATTATTCAATTGTAAAGAAAAACTATAAAAAGTGGGTTTGAGGGTTTTATAAGCATTTCTCCAGTGCCTGCTACATGCCAAGCAGTACATTAAGCACTTGACATTTGAACCTTTACACCAACTTAGGGAGGTAAGTACTGTTACATGCCCATTTTACAGTAAAGGATACAGAAGCTCAGAGATTATATACTTGACAAGGATCCTGCATAGGTATGAGCTTTAACTAGTCAAAGTCCATCTTATTTCTCATTTCCTTGGAGGACACAACAGAAAGATCTGAATCTACTTCAATGACCATTTCCCTAGTCTACAGATAAATTGCCAAAGTTACAGACAAAATGCTCAACTCACTTAAGTGACTCTATGAAGAGTCAACATCAACCATGGCCTTCTCAGTTCACTCACAACATTGCTCCTTCACTGACTCAAACACTTGCCTGTGGGAGCTCTGTCCTCACTGACCCTAGAACCCCGGCCAAATGCCACCACTTGGCATTTTCAAATCCTCCACAATTGGGCTCCAACCCTCTCTTTCTGGATTTAGTCCACAGTATTCCCCCTTCACTAGTCTAAGATCCAACTCAACTAGCCTCCAAGCTCAGCATTCCATCTCCCTGTCAGTGCCCTCATCTCTCTGTATTCACCTCAGAGGTCACCTCCAGCCATTGCTTCCCTCCCTCCCACCCTCCTAGTCAAGCTGTCCATGCTCTCTCCCTCCTCAAATTACCCTGGAGTCACTGAAGTCAGTCAGTCTATCAACAAGCATTTATTAGAGGGCTGCTTGGCGCCAGGCACTGTGCTAAATGCTAGGGGTGCAAAGAAAGACAAAAGCCAACATCCTTGCCCTCAAGTAGAACAAGGGAAGGTCTCCAGAAATCTGAACTAAATTTGGAGGCTAGGAGAGAGTAAGGGATGAAGAGGAAGAGCATTCCAGCACAAGTCAAAGAGGTGTGCTTCCAGGGCTTTCATTATTATCATCTAAAACAGCAAGAAGCACAAGGCAGGGGTCAGTTACACTACAGGAACCCACTGAGCACAGTGGCGCCATAGCTAGACCTAACCTTTGGGAAATGATTTAGGCAGTCATGGGAAGGATGGGCTAGAATGGGGAAAAGAAATGGGCAGAGAGACCAGCCAAAAGGCTACTGCAGTCACTCAGTTGGGAGGGAATAAAGACCCAGGCCACTGTGGCAATGCAAGCCAAGAAAAGGAAAATATTCAAAACATACGTGCAGCAAAGGGCCTGGATTTGGCAATGAATGAACTCAATCCGGACAGAGCAAAGAGTGAGGAGGCCAGGATGACATCAAGGCTTAGGTGACTGGCAGGATGGAGGAACCAAGGACAGTTCAAAGGAAGGTGGGTCTGGGGCAGACAATAATGAGTTCAGTTTTCTGCTCCCCAAAGGAGCACCAGGAACAATGGGCAGAAGTTTCAAAAAGGGAAAACTTCTTAACAGTGAGAAAGGTAAGGAAATACTGACCTATTAAAGCTATCACCAATCACACGAGGGGCCTCAAGAAATCATGAGCTCCACAACAATGACCATCTTTAAGCAAAAGGTCCATGGCTACTTGTCTGGATTGTTATACAGGGCATTTATGCAGGGTATGGACCAAGTAGGTGGTCTCTTAAGTCTCTTCCCAGAACCTCAAGACCCGAACACAGACAATGAGAAGAACTGGGAGAACAATGTATGAAAGAGGCTGAACAGAGATTTTGGAGTTCTTTAAATGGTAAAGCAAGAGTGTGGAATTACCTGGGTAGGCCCTAGGGGATATTTAAGAGTGACAAGATTAGCTCTGTATATTTTTAGATTATCCTGGCAACAATGCAAGAATAGAATGAACCAAAGAGAAACTTGTGGCAGGAAGAATGGCCTGAAATCTATGCGGTGGAGGCAAGAAGTACAAAGGCCTCACGTAGTGAAGTAACAGGGAAGCCTAGAGAAGACAGATTGCCAGGACTCCAAGAGACAAAATTCAAAACTGTAGATAACTGACCAGCCAGTAGGAAGGTGAAGGAGTCAGAATGTAAGCCTGGGTGATAAGGATTAGCAGCAGCATTCAATCAACGACCATTTGTCAAGCACATCCTTTGTGGCGGGTCACTGGGCTGGGCACTAGGACCTAACTACAAAGCCATTCCCTGAGAAGACCAGAAGCCTATCCAAAATAGGTCCACAGCAACACAATTCAAGGGAGGATCAGGAAAGGTCTCACCTGAAGAAGGTAGCATTTGAGAGAACTCTGAAAAGCCCTGGGGATGCTAGGAGACCTCGGAGCTAAGTAGGAGGGAACAAATTCCAGCCAAAAGCCCAGTGCGCCTGCGCAGCCCAACTCATAGGCCACTCTGGCTTCATGTACACGGAGACCAATGTAGTACAGCTTGGAAAGATAGGTTGGAGACAAGCTGGAAAGGGCTTTCAATGGCCACCTGGGAGTTCGTAGTTGATTCTAAGGAAAATTAAAGGTTCTGAGCCCTGTGTGCCCTGGACCCCTCTGGCAAAACTAGAAGCATCTTTTGAAAGGTATAATATAAAACCACAGGATTACCAAGGAAACCATTTGTACTGAAACTTAGTTAGCAAAACATTTTTAAAAGTTCACATACCCCAAGTTAAGAATTCATGCAAGAGATAATGTCAAGTGTATCATTCCCAGAAAAGACAGATTTGAAGCTGACTGGACACGTACAATGACAACAAATATGTAAGGAGAGGAAGACTAGTATGAGGCTATTCATCGGCCATGATTCTCTCAACAGAAATGGGGAAGCTTAATAGAGAGCAAGCAGTTTAGGGGAGGTGGCAGGGCTTCAGACATTTTGAGCTGGAAATGCCCAAGAATGGAGAGCTCCGGCTCAACAGAGGCATCTGGGAATCATCCTTTGTGGTGGAACCACTAATGAGGTCATTGGAAGGAGACAAGAGGAAAAATACCTGGAGAAAACACACATTAGGCACATGGCTAATGACTCAGCAAAGGAGACTAAAAAGTCGGACAAATGAGAACTACCAAGAAAAACCATGAGTATCTGGAGAGGACACAGCACCTGTGAGGAAAGTCTGCTCCTGCTAGTGGGACAATGATCAGAAAAGATAAAGATTGAGAACGGGCTAGCTCGATGGTTCAGAAGATGGAGTCAGCCCTAGAGATGGGTGTCCTGGATTCCAATCTGGCCTCAGACACTTCATGGCTGTGTGATCCTAGGCAAGTCACTTAACCCCCAATACCCAGTTTTTACCACTCTTCTGTCTTGGAATCAACACTTAATACTGATTCCAAGACAAAAAGTAAGGGCTTACAAAAAGAACATGCCATCAGATTTGGCAAGAAGAGATCCTTGCTTACTTTACATTGACAAAGCAGTCTACAGGAATAAATTAGTAACAAAAAGTAAATTTGAAGGAAGGTGATGAATTTGGTTTTGGTCATGAAGGGCCTGTGTGATATCTAGAAGCAGTGTTATGCAGAGATGGAGAATGAAAGCTCCGAGACATGGATGTAGGAGCCATCCATGGAGGATGAACTGCTGAAACTAGAACCCAATGAAAGCCAGAGGGGAGGGAAAGGTACAAGGAAGCAGAAGCCTATGCCTGTTCCTCCAGGAAGTCTTTGTTCCCCCTAAGACCTGTGGGCTTCCTCTCTCATCACAAAGTGTGTATCTGCTTATCTCTTCTCCCCAGTCCGCCAGGAGTGAAGGAGAGAAAAGGAGCCAGTCTCTGCCTGCAAGAAGACTGTTGCTCTCCTGGGCATGGGGATGGGAGGGAGAAGCCTGTGCAAATGGCTCAGTACATACTAGTACTAGAGATAGTAGTCTTACTATCTCTGCTGCTCGCCTGGTGGGCTGAGCTAAATGGAGATTTGGGAGATTCCTACATTGGTGGGTTAGAAAGAAAACAAGAAGTCAGTAAAGCAGAGAAGTCACCAGAGCAGCAAGAATCAAAGAAGTCTGAAGGCCTTACTGTTGGCCAAAGTGCATTAGCATCATCCCTGCAGTTACCCACGAGGGGCAACTCCACTAATGCATAACCTATCTGTGCCATCAGGCTCCGCTCAAGACCACTGGCACAGTCCCTTGGGCCATCTCTGACTATCCATGACTTCAATGAACTTTCCCTTCCTTTATTCTTATCTTTTTGGCCTTCATCTCTGTTGCACCATTACCAGTTTTGATACTTTCAGGCTGTACCAAGAATTTAGTACTTGGTGTACTCTTTGGTTCACTAATTTATCCATGCATATTCTTTTTTCCTCTCCCCTAACTATATTGTTAGTTCCTTGTGATAACCAAGATTTTTGTACTTTTGGGAGCTACAGTGTCAAGCATTAAGATTATTTATGCAGAAGGCATGTACCCAAACAGCTGATTCACAGTTTCTGCAAAACTTCATGTTAATATATGCTCATATAAACCATGTCTAAAATCTAGGGCTCTGCAAAAAGTCTGTCTGAATTGCCAAATCCTGCAGCTTCTGAGTGTTTTCCATATCCTACCATTCCTTGTACATATCAGGCACTGAAAGCTGAATGTGCTGAATAAAAATGTTCATTATAAAATTCATAAAACCAAATACTGTTACTAAATTTTTGCAACTTAAGTAAAAACTACAAACTATATACAAAACTAGCAGGGACTAACGGAGTAATTATTTCTGAAGGAACAACAATATAGCTGTTACATTTCCTTAACCCACTTTAAATCTTCCCAATGACAGCAAAGCACCCAAAGGTGTCCTGGAAGTCTTGTTTTAACAAAACATCCTGAAATTTTCCCCAAAGAAAATCTCATATCTAACCACAAACTATTCATTTAACTTCTTCTCACAGATAAGAGAGATAAATCCAATGCTATTCTAACATCAAACCACACATGACTTTAAAAGCACTATAAATCACAACTGCTATATAGCTCAGTCCAGGATCAAATTAATTCTTCAACCAGTATGAATAAGCAAGAGTCTATCAGGCAAAATCTTAGACAAGACATACTACATTGCCCCAACCAATACTGGCCAAAAAATTTAAGTTATTAACAAATTATAACTGAACCCTGTCATAACACTGTAAAGTCCTGACACGATAACCATCCACTTCCAATATCGTTCCAATAGATCCAGGCAACCCCAGAGCATCCCTTCATCTAATTAATGTCAATTTTTTTTAATGAAACCAATTAAGGCTCCCTTCCCCACACATACAGGATTTATGCCTGCATTTCTGCATTATCCAAGAAATCCCAGTCATCCTGGACATGGCTGATAAATGCTCCACGATTCTTCTCATGGAGCTATGAGAATATTTTATTTTTCCTCGACAAGAAGGCCACCATTCCCTGCGCTACTCAGACCATGTGCAATTTTGTCAGCCAATCTTAAGTAAAGCAAGCAGTGTGATGAAGGATGCACCTGCAAATCCTTGCATTAAGATAGGGAGTAAAATGACCAAAGTCTGGCCCCAGATCCATTCTTCTGGAGCCTTTTGACCTTGGGCAAGTTACTTCTGGATACAAGCATTTTCCTAATCTTTAAAAAGAGTAAGTTCCAAGTCTAAAAATTATCTAGCTCCAGGAGAACCAAGAGGGAGAAAAAGATGAACAAAGTAAAATAAGGTTGGCCTAGAGAAGCCACCAGCAAGACAGTTTTCTTTAAATGCCAGAAGGGCTCACAGAACAAGGACCAGACTTCATTTCTATATAATTCCATAGGGCTGAATGAGAGAAACAAAGACAGAGAGAGATTTCACCAAAGAAGTCATCTTAAAAACCATTTGGAACTGTCCAACAATGGAAAGTGCTGTGTCGGTAGGTAAGCAGCAACTCTCAAGTCCTGCCAAGTGTTCTGTCTTCCCAGAAGGCCTACTGAGGGATGTTGGAGAGAATTACTCCAGGTGAGGGGCTGGTAGAGGTACCTGGGAAGGTTCAGACTCTGAATCCCAGCAGCGGTTACACACACAATCACAGTCTGGTGACTGCACTTGAATACACAAAGAATCAAGAAATGCCCATCCAAAATGCCAGCCACAGGCTGCATCGGGCTCCAAGTCTGTTAAAGTTCTGGGACTGGGCAAAACACCAACTTTTGTAAAAGTAATCAAATCCAGGCCTACCCAATCACACATTCTAAAAGGTTCCAACTCCCGTGCATGCAACCCAGGTGAGGGTGAAACCTCCCCAAATAAGAAAAAGGGTTAACCACTTGGCATCAGCTCAGAATAGGGTTTTTCTTTCTTTAACTGGGGGGGAGAGGCAGGCACCAAAACTCTCATGTCACTGGCAGAAGAAGCTCTTCTGAAGCCAACTCCTTTTAATAATTCCAGCCCGCAGCTTCTGATCTGAAGCCTCTGCTATAGAGTGCTACAGACCGGCTTAGGCTAACCCAGCCAAATTTAAGTCAAGTCCCACTCAAAAATGGGATTTGAACCCACTCCTTCCTGACTCCCAGGCAGACAAAATACTCTAAGCTGCCCATTTAAAAGGGGAGAAACCTGGTTAATAACACTATTTTTCATTTGAGAGTCTACCATTGTGAAAGGTACTGTCAGAATTAGTTCATATCTAGATTTTGCTTTAAAAACAACCAACACTGGGTGAGCTAGGTGGCAAATGACAGAGGGTGTCAGGGAGCCTGGGTTCCAATCTGACCTCAGATACTTCCTAGCTGTGTGACCCTAGGCAAGTCACTTCCTCAGAATTGGCCCAGCCTTTGCCCTTCTGTCACAGAGTTGCTCTTAAGAAGGTATGGATTTAGGATCAAGTAAACAAGTAAAAGTCATCTTCAAACCTAAGGATTTCAGAGCTCCTGAAGGACAGGGACTGCTCCTGCCTCACTAGGATTCCCCCAGTCATGGGAAATGCTTGCAGCCTGGTGTCCTCAGGCTCTGCCAATATTTCAGGACAAAGGAGCAGACTGAGGCCCATGGGCAGTTTGGTCTCCTGAGACTGAACCCCAGAACCACCTGGGGCCCTAAAAGACACCAGACAGCCAGTTTCCCCCACCCCAGTCCAAGGTAAGTGGGAGGGTCTAAGGAGTCTGATTCTACAGAACCTCAGAAGGGAGGGCTGAGGGAAAGAGATGAAAGGAAGGCTCTGGCCCTAGAGGACCTAGAGACCCTAGGCAGGACTCCCGAGTGCTGCCTTCTGGCTGAGCCTTCACGAATCCCCCATTCCCACTCCCTTTCCTAGCGCCAGTGGCAGAGACCGGCCTCCCTCCTTCCCACACACCGCTGTGTGCGGCCCAGTTAGACCCACCTGACAGCCGGACTGTAGGGGCTTCTGGAGCGGCGCCAGCTGCTGCTGCCATACGGGCTGGGTGACACGTCTCCGCCGCGCTCATAGGAGCTGTGGCGGCTGTAACTGGGCGAGCGGCGGCGGCTATAGGGACTAGGTGAGCGCGGGCCGCGCCGCGAGTATGGGCTGGACCCGGGCCCGGTCCCGCCGGCCGGGCTGCCCGGGGACTTGCGGCCGCGCGAGGCGGCGTCGTCTCGGGAGCCAGGCGGGCTTGGCGAGCGCGGGCGGCGCCGGTAGGCCTTGGGCTCGCTCTTGTCGTCGCGGTAGGCCCGCGGCGGCTCCTTGTAGGCCGAAGGCGGCTCCTTGACCGCCTTAGTCCGGCTGCGATGCGCCTTCGAGTCCCGCTCCTTGCGGCCCGACGAGCCCGAAGCGCTCTTGCGGCGCCCGCTGCTGCCCCCACTGCCGCTGCCCTTGGCAGAGGCCTCGGACGCGCGGTCGTCGCCGTGGCCGTGGCGGCCGCGGGCCTTGGCCGAGGCCTCCCCGGTCCCGGCGCGCTGCGCGTCCCGGCGCCGGTGCTCGCGGTGCCGTTCCTTGCTGCGGCCCCCGCTGCCGCCGCCGCCGCTACCGCCACCGCCCCGGTGCTCCCGGCGCGGCCGGCGCTCCGACGAGCCATCCCCGCGCCGCGCCGGGGCCCCGGGCGACGAGGCCGGGCTCCCCCCGCCGCCGCCCCCGCCGCTGCCACCCCCGCTCCCGCCGCCGCCGCCCCCGGCGCTCGGCGCGCCCCCGGGCGGCCCCAGACCCGGCTCCGACTGGGAGCTCACGTCGTCGTAGTCGGCGGCGGACGGGCTGGCGGCCCCGGCCCCGCTGCCTCCGTCCTGCGACCGCCGGGGTGGCGGGGGCGGCGGCGGAGGCGGCGGCGGCGGCTGCGGGGGCTGCGAGGGCTGCGAGGGCGGCTGCGGGGGCTGCTGCGGCGGCGGCAGCGGCGGGAGCGGCGGCGGCGGGGGCTGCTGCGGCGCGAAGAGCCGGCGCCGCTCGGCCTCCTGCCCGGCGCGGGCCCCGCGGCGCCGCTTCTGCCGGGCCGCGGCGCGCCTCTTCCCCCTGGGCAGCCGCTTGAGCTCGAGCCCCGGTGGCCCCGGCCCCGGCCCCGGGCTGAAGCAGCAGGAGGAGGACGAGGAGGCCGCGGCGGCGGCGGCTGCGGCGGCGGCCGGGCCCGGGGCCGCCAGGAAGAGCAGCGAGGGCGGCGGCTGCGGGGGCGGCTGCGGAGGCGGCGGCGGCGGCTGCAGGAGCTGCGGCTGCAGGAGCGGCAGGAGCAGCGGCGGCTGCTGCGGGGACAGGAAGCGCCGGCGCTTGCGGCGCTCCTCCAGCTTCTTCTCGGCCCAGCTCAGCCCGGCCCCGGCCCCGCCGCCGCCCAGGGCCGTTTCCGAGCTGCTCGGCATGGGGGAGCGGCTGCGGGCCCGCGGCGGGACGGACCGGTCAGGGTGGGCGGGCGGGTGCGGCCTTCTCCTCCTCCGGCGGTGGCTGCGGCCCCGGCTCACACCCGGCCCGGGGCCATGCCCGCGCCCGGAAGCGGCAACAACAGCGGCGGCCTGGACTCCTGCTCGGGCCGCACAAGGCGGAAGTGGCGCGGCCGAGGCGCCTCACTCCATCCTGCCCCGACGTTGGGCTCCGGACTGGCAGGAGGGCGGCGGGCGTGTATGCGCCGAGTCCCGGCCGGGCGGGCGGACGCAGCCCTCCTCTTCGGGCCTCAGCGGCCCCACGCACGCGCGCGCGCGCACTCTCGTTTCTCCTCACTCTCTTACGGTCCCGGTCCGGTCCCGGTCCCGGCGGCAGCGGGGGGCGGCGTCGTCGGCCTCCCAGGCCTGGGCCTGACAACAACTCCCGGCCTGCAGCCTCGCGCACGCAGCGGCCCCAGCGGGACTGACGGGCGCGAGCACGGCGGAGGCGGCGGAACGCGGGGCTGCGTGAGGCCGACGGAGGACAGCGTAGCTGTACCTGAGGGACGGCCGGGGGTAAGGGGGTTGGGCAAGATTGGGCAGGGGGCGGGGCTTCCGAGCCAAGGGGGAGGGGACGGCCCCAGGGGCTAGAGGCTGGACAGGCTCTTCTCCAGGGGAAGATTGTACCGCCCCTTCCCCTTTCTCTTGTCAGGGGGAAGGGGTGAAGGAGGAGCGTCAAGAGGGGCGGGAGCTAGGGGCTTTCTGGCCCCACCCCTTTGTGCGTGCGCTTTGGCTGGAAGCCGCGCCGGGGGCGCGCACGCACACCACACATAAGCGTAGGTGAATGGCGGCGGAGGTTTGTAGAGTCAAGTGCCCTCTGGGTCGCACCTCCGCCGCCGCCGCCGCCCTCGACGTGCTCGCGCCTCGTGCGTGCACCGGAAGTCGTTAGGTGGACGTCGCTCTACTTCCTGGTAGGTGGGGTGGGGGAGTAGAGTCACCGGAAAGGGATAAAGGACGATGGCTACTCTCGTCCTCCCTGCGGCCTACGCCCCACCGTCGGCATCTGGTTGGAGCTGCGAGGACCGCGGCTCTCTGGGTCTCAAAGAACGCCGGCCCGCAGGGCGGAAAAAACGGAAAAGAACGGAAACCTCGACGGCCCGGCGAGGGGACAGCGCTGGCACCGGGTCCCGGCCCGGCTTGGGGAGCTCGAAAGAGCGCGGCCGCCCCCGGGTCAGAGTCCACATCCTCTTCTGGCCTTATTTCCCGGCTCTCTCTCGATGGCTCATTTTTTCTGAGTCTCGGGAACGTTCTGGGGATAGGCCCAGCCGCTTTCTGCTGATACCACGCAGGTTCGGCGTCGCCGTCTCCCCTCATCCCCCCTGCTCTCATCTGGGAGATCCCCGAGAGCTGGTCCTTGGCAGCCCGGCGGGGTATGTGGCGGGACCGGCAAGGTTAGGCTCCTGTGCAAGATGGGCCTGTAAGCTAGGGCTGCTCGCGAGGAAACTAAAATTGAATAAAGTACCATAGCGTATGAAAGGAGCCCCCAATGACCCCGAGAGCTCCACTGATAGCTCTGCGCCTTGACTGCGTAGGGCATTCCCTCCAGCTCCTCCTCGTGTTTATATTTGTCTCTTTTTAGGGTTTGAAGCTATTCTATTTGACTATTTACAATTCTTCCAAGCAACCTGGTTTCTCCATAATGCTAAAAATCTTGTTCTTTGATTTTTTTTTTTAGGGGACGTTCTTTTGTAAAATTTTGTAACTGGAACCTGTGGCCCAGAAGTTTTTAGAGAAACCAGGTTCAACCTAGAGGCTTTACAGTTTTTCTTTGACTTGTTTCCCTCCCCTCCACCCCCAGTCCTCCACCTTGTGGCCCTCTTGGAACATCAGAATTTGACTCTTAAGAAAGTGACACACCCTCAGATTCCATGCAGGCACTTGGTCTAACCGGGTAGATTTTTAAAGAGAGAGAAAAGCCACAGAGTTTCTGGAGCCCATAAAAAGGCAAAACTGAGGTCTCTGCCTCCCAGTGAGTCTATACTCCTACTACTAAAGCTACCACAAGGAGAAAATCCTTGGGGTGTTAGCCAAGGAATCCTCACACTATTTCATTAACATTTTGATTAGTATTTTTAATTTTAATTTGGGAAGTATTAATATATTTACCATGTTAGCTTTGTTTGTCAAGCTATAGGAGATATCCTTATAAATTGTCCGGTTTTTCCTTGTTTCTGTCGATAATTTAAAATTTGTCTTTAAAGGTCTTATATGTATATTCATAGAGTAAACCCAGATATTTGGTTATTCTTTTCTTATACTTAACTTTTGCTTTTCCTAGGAGATTGTCATTTTTTTTAAAGCCAGTTGTGGGTTTATCTTGCATTCCTTTGCAGAACTTACTATTCTTGGTCTCGTTCTTGCTATAAAAGTACATGAACAATTGTAACTCAAATACCCTGCCACATGACTATAATTAGTATTGCAGTCTCCCTAATAGCCTTAATAAGATAGCTTTTTAGAGGTTCAAATTTAGCCTCCTAATTTTCAATTGCTATAGGAGTCAAAGTGAGTGACCATCTATTGGTGTGGCTCAATACATTCATTAAACATCTCACTTTTAATCAGGTTTAGAGTGTTTTAAAATTATAACATCCTCCCAAAGCAGATTTATCATTCTTCCAAGTTTATACCCCATCTTTCATCTAGACTACCCTTACTGATTTAGTCAAAGTAAAAGAGCAATCCAGCTCTGCTATTTGCTAACTTTGTAACCTGGGTCAGATTGCATCATCTCCGACCTTTTTCTCTTCTGTAAAATGAATAGATTAAACCTAGAGATCTTGAAGGATTCTTCCAAGTCTTTATCCTGTAAAAGAGAGATTTAATCCACTGCCCATGCCTTTTTTATGTCTCATTGCTAAAACATTCCTAAAATTATGGTAGATGGGAGTAGTGACAGTGGATAGCTCTTCTACACTAGTTAATTCCTTAAGGCGAAGAAATTTGTCTGAGCTAAACTTTGTAAGTTGGGATCCAACAGTGTCCCTTTGTGTCAACGTTTAATAAAAACTAGATAATGTATTTATATTAAGGGGAAACCCTTCCTTGCATATTTTAGTTGATTTTTTAATAAATAGACACATTATACACCTTTGGTGCATCATTTGACATAATCTTTGGGGTTTTTTTGGTTTGTTTTAAACCCTTACCTTCTGTCTAAGAATCAATCCCGTTTATCAAAGCCAGGGCCAAAGAACATTAAGGGGTGGGCAAGTAGGGTTAAGTGACTTGCACAAGGTCACACAGCTAAATGTGGAGATCAGATTTGAACCCAGGACTTCCCATCTCCAGCCTATCCATCAAGCCACTTAGTTGCCTCCATAATCATGTTTTTAATATTGATATGATTAGGACATAGCAAAGTTATCAAGGACAGAGGGCCTGCCTTGAAATAACAAAAACCAGAGGGCAGGCCCTGAGTCACACTAGCAGGATTACCTCCATTCAGTACTGGGTTAGGTTGAGTTGCCAATGGCTTTTTATTCTTTCTGAGTGGAAGGTGTGCCCTCAAGATGTCTCTGCAACTTACATTTTCATTTTTTTTTAATCCACTGAACAAATCACAGATCTTCGATCATATTTTTAAAAAGATTCTTATATTGTTTTCCCATTATAGAAGTACACTTGAATTCCCATCAGTTCCTCTTATTAAAATGAATAAATGTCTTTATATCTTACTCTATTATGGCCAGTATGTTATGGAATTTTTTTGCATTGATATTCATTAATAATATCTACCTGTAGATTTATCACTTGTTTGTGTGGGTATATGATTTTGGTGTTTTGGTTTTAAAGGATTACTGTTACTAAAATGAATAATATGGAAATGGTTTCAAGTGATAATATAGTATAACTCCCTCCAAAAAATAATATCCACGTCTAGTTTTCTTTTTCAGCTTTATTGTAAATCAAAACCTTATTTGTCCAGTAGAAAAAATTTGAGTCGTATGTCATCTTTGAATATATCTAATAATTGTCATTTTGTAGGGTTTACCATTTTTTACCATACAACATAGTGAGTCTGGAGCACCACTTCAAAATTTTATTTTAATCCTATCATAGCTCTATAGTAAATGTGAATCCTATAAGATAAGTATTATTAACCTAGATATAAAATTCTATAAACTTTTTCCAAATAATTGGTTTCCTTTGTAATCTTGTATTTTTTATGCATTTAAAAAGATTATTTTAAGAATGGATCCAGAGGTTTTTTCACCAGATTGAGGAGTGGGGAGTATTATTAATGACATTTAAAAAAAAAGAAAAAGAAACCCTTCTATAAATTAAATGGTGTTTAAAATGGTCCATAATTTACCTCTTAGCCCTCCCTACATTCTGTGGTCTGGATTTTGTGATTTTACTAAAGAAGGCTGCCCATAAAATTTCTCCTTACAGATGCCATCCACTTGAAGTTATTTTCTGTTTCATCAGTTTGAGAATTTTCTAGTTGATATTCAACTATTTATTTTTGAGTTTGCAAATGAGCACAAAACTAAACATAGTCATCTGATTTTACTAATTTGTTGCACTCATAAATACATTTATCCTAATTTTGGTAGCATGCATTTTTTCTCATTAAATTTGCTAATTGTCTACCCATCTTACTGGTTCTTTAATGAAACAGCTTGTGGCTTTGAGAGAGAACATCATAGTGTAATAGAACTTGGAATCAGAAGCTCAGCATCCTACTCCCACTCTCCCTACAATGATGGGCAAATTTCTTAACTTTCTAAAACCTTAAATGATGCGTTTTTCCTGATCTCCAAAGGTTGTCGTAAAGATTGCCTTTATAAACCTTAAAACCTATTGGAATGTTATTACATTTTGATCGATTCCATCTCTTTTTTGATCTACTGATTTCTGCTTCACTTGATAGGGTCCTTCATTCAACTTTACTTTCCATATCTTAACTTCCTGACTTTTTCTCAGTGCTTTAAATACAGAATCAGTTGAAGAGGGGTTTTCTTTTACTCTCTATAATATGCATATTCATTGCCAACTGATTTGTACTGAGCATGCTTTGCCTGCATCCTACAGATTTGAGCTAGATTCCTGTTACTTAACAAAACTTAAAGAAACAACATTTTTATATTTTACATTCTTCAGTCAGTAACACCAAAGCTCATTCTCAATTCCTAATTTTTTGCTTTTATTCCAGTCATCTTACTATTCTTTTTGCATCCTCAGTTATTGCCCTCTGATTATCTGAATGATCTTTTAATTATATACTTAGGCTTATTTTGCCTTTTTTTCCCCCTATTTTCCATTTTGTCTCCCATTAAAAATTCAACGTATAAGACCTAGGACCAGGAAACCTAGGTTCAGATACATCCACACTGTCTGTGTGACCATGACAAAGTTAGTTAATCTCTCAGAGCACCAGATCATCATATTTCCTCCCTACCTTACAGAACTGTATTGAAAGAGCAAATATGAAAGCACTGTGTTAAGTGTGAGTTGTTTTCAACCTCAGTCAGTGATTATTGATCCCATACAAGATACAGTAAGATGACAATCTTTATTGAAAAGTATTGGCCTAAATTCTTCATCCTTGGAGTGGTTTTACAAAGAGCCACTGGCATTTTTTCACAAAATGAAATAAATATTATCTTCCTCAGCATTTTTAAATGTTCACCTTGTATTTTCAAACGATGCTACGATGCTTAGAATTTCTGGAATCTAAATTTGGTATCAGGGACCTTGTTGTAAGGACTAAGTAAGATCAAAAATGACTAGTGCTTTCCAAAATTCCAGCTCTTATATTACTTGAGCAAATTTCTCTTTCTTGAAGATTTATGAGTTCTTTGGTTGAGTCATTTTTCAGTTATGTCTGACTTCATGACCCAATTTGGGGTTTTGTTGGCAAAAGATTCTGGAGTGGTTTGCCATTTCTTTTTTCCAGCTCATTTTACAGTTGAAGAAACTAAGGCAAACAGGATTAAGTGGCTTGTCCAGATTCACATGAATTATTTCTATTTGCCAAATACTACTTACTTTTTTCCTTAAAAAATTTTTGAGAAAATTTCCTGAGATAAAATTATTCTTTGATATTTCCTAAAACTGCTAATTCTGAGCATTTCTTGATGAGTAAAATCATCTACATTACTTCATCATAACTACAATTATTTTCTGATTTTATTTTTGAATTTATTTTTCCATCTCAGCTGTGCTTTTGCCATTCTCTCATCCAACCTATACTCCTTCCAAATATTTTGTGCTGCATTTCATCATCATCATCATCATTTCCCTAGACAAGAACTGGACCCAGTTTCTATTATAATTCCTATTCTGATTTTATTTCCTTTAATTCTTTGCATGGGTTTGTTAGTCATTTAATTATATCTCCCAAGATATCTTTCAGGATTTCTTAGTTCCTAGTGCTATTTAGATATGTCAGAGTTGTAATACTTTTCTCCTTGATGTATTAAAATTTACTTTCATATTATTTTTTCAGTGTATTGAATTCTTTAATTTGCTCAAAATATTTTTAACAAGCTTGTTCTTGCATAAACTAACTTTTTTCCTCTCTTTGGAACATTTATCTTTTTGAGGGAGACAACAAAGTCGCAAGCTCTCTTTGACCTTCTGTTTCATCATCTTCCCTAAAATTTACAGTTGTTTTATAAAAAGTAATAGTGTTAACAAAACACAAATGATAATTCTGCAATATAAAGCTTTACAAAAATACAAGTTTAAAAGAGTAAAATAAAAACAATATTTTATTAATGTTAAAATGGAAAACATCAATAATTTTAATAAGAACACTGTGATCAAATATACTTAATTTTTAAAATCTTGGTTTATCTCTTCATGATCCAGCAGTGAAAGTTATGGTTCTAAGCTCACTTTTATTTTGATCCTTAGTTTTAAAGACTATCATAAACCTATATTAGACTATTTACCATCTCAGGGATGGGGGGGGGGATAGAGAGGGAGAAAAATCTTAATTTTAAAATGTCAAAAAGCAATTGTCAAAAATTATTTCATGTATCTGAAAAATGTTTAACAATTGGGAAATAATTAAAAGACTATCAGCTGAAAAAAATACCTACGAAAAGATTATAGATCCATATGAAAAAAGTACATCATTGTCCATGCTTGCTAAAAATAATGATACTTGTTTTTCATTATTATCCACAAATTATAGAAAGGTTATTTATTATTTGGCTATTAGATTTCCATCTGCCTTGATATCAGTCAGTTCCTACAACCTAGACTGAAGGTTATAGAAATGTAACAATTCTAATATTTGGGTTCAAAACCCATTAAAATTCATTGTGTAGAAGGATTTAAATAGATTGGAAAATTCCATTTTCAAATTTTTAGTGCAGATAAGAGTTTTTGTAGGTGACACGCATCGTTTTTAGTAACCCACAGAGAAGAGAATAAATATAGGAGGAAAGGATGAATACCAATGTCATCCTGCAGAGAGGTCAAGAAGTATGAGGACTAAGAGGAGACCATCCAATTTGCCAGTTAAGAAATCTTTGAAAAGGACAGTTTCTGTTGAGTGAGTCATGCCTGATGGTGTAGGGGTGAATTTGGAAGACTGGAAGAATTCAGGTGTCCTCAATGGAAGATGCTGCCACCACAGCATCCCTTCTCAGACTCTCCATGCCTCCCTTTTCCCCACCCTCTCCACAGAAGACCTGGCCTTATACTTCATTTGAAAAAAGTGAAACCATTCACTAAGACCTCTCTCTTCCCCCCCACCCCAGTCTCACATCACTCTGATGTCTTCCTTCACTAACTCTTTCACCCCACCTCACATGAAGAGGTGGCCCTTCTTTTTGCCAAGGTAAATCCTGCTTCATGCTCTATTGATCCTGTTCCATCCTCCTTCAGCGGATTGCTTCTATCATCCCCACTCTCATTAATCTTCATTTTCACTCTGTCTACTGGCTTCTTGTCAGCTGCCTACAGGCATGCTCATGTCTTCTCCGACATTCAAAATCAATCCTCACTACTTTCCTATATCTCTTCTCCCATTATTAGCTAAACTACTTGAGACAGTTGTTTAAAATTGATGCCTCCTTCACTTCCTCTCTTCAGAATTCTGCATTTTTGGCTTCTGACCTCATCATTCAACTGAAACTGCTGTCTCTAAAGTTACCAATGATCTCTTGTTTTTCAAATCTAATGACCTTTTCTCAATATCCTTCATGGCCTTTCCACAGTTTTTGACACAGGCCATCACCTCTTCTAAATACTGTCCTCTCTAGGTTTTCATTTTATTCTTCTCTCTTAGTTCTCCTCCTACCTCTCTGGTTATCAGTCAGTCTTTTTTGCAAGATCTTCAGGTCATGTCTAAGTATGAGTGGACCCCAAGATCCAGCCCAAGGAACTTTCCTCTTCTAAACTGTTTTGCTTACAAAATTTCCAAAAATTTCATTATCTCTGCAGATCATTCTTTACCCCAATCTCTCTCATCTTCAGTCTTGCATTAATAATTGCCTTCTGGACATTTGGAACTAGATAGAGAGAAGCTAGATAGTGAATTAGGTAGAGCATTGGACTAAGAAAAACTTGAGTTCAAATCCTGCCTTAGGAGAAAGAGTAAAAGTAAGAAAATCAGAGAGCGGCTAGGGTAAGTTATCTAACCTAACACACTATTTTGCTCTGGCCCCTGGCTCAACCCAGGCAGGGCTAATTAGTCCTCAGCCAGAGGGGCCTCAGCCTTGAGCTGAGGGCCCCAGTGATGAAGAAAGCAAGGGCTTCAGCCACAAAGCCTCTCTCAAGAGGGGAGGTCTCTCCTGAGGCTAGTCCCTCCAGAAAATCCAAGAAAGGAGTCAGTGTTTTTCAGTCACCTATGTGTAGTTCAGAGGGAGAGATTTAAGAATCGTCTCACCAAGTTCAGGGTCTCAGGTCCATGCAGAATCTTCACCAGCCTTCAACTGGAACTCAGAACTCCTCTCACAGGAAGTTGTAACTCATTTTAAAGATTCCTTTTTGTGTCACTTCCTGTGCCTTCCTCTACTTTTACATGGACCAATTATACTCTGTAAATTTTCTTAGGACTGCTCAGGGGACAGTCAATTGCTTCTGATTTGTCACCCATTTACAGCACACGTGGGTTATAGACCTCCCCCACTCAAGTGTAAGTGGGGTATATACACGCTTCTGGTGATTAAAAATGGGCATATCCCATCTTCACAGTGCTCCTCAGTTACCTCCACAATCAACTATAAAACATGCTGCTTGACTTTTGGAGTCCTCCACTACCTGACTCTTCTTATCGTGCCAATCTTCTTACCGTTGACTCTCCCTTAGGACATCTATATATGGTAGTGACCTTTTTTTGTTTTGTTTGTTTTTCCCCTGATTACATCTGTACAATTTTCAATAATCATTTTTGCAATCCGTGTTCTCTCCCTCTCTCCCATCTCCCCATGTTCCTCTAGATGGCAAGTAATAATATTGATACAGGTCATACATGTTTCCATATTCATCATGTTGTGAATGAAGATATATCACTTACACTAGAGAAGAATTCACAGAGGAAAAAGAAAGTGAGGAATGGTGTCTTCATTCTAGCCTTTTTTGTCATAAGTCCCTTGAAGGTGTTCTGGAACCTTGCATTGCTGAGAATAATTAAGTTATTCTCAGATAGATCATCATACTTCCTTGTGGTTGTTATGTACAAAGTTCATCTAGTTGGGGAGTCTCCCTGCTTTAAATATGTTTCTTTTACTCAGCATATTGTGGGATTCTGGCTTTTTTTTTATCCTTTATCTTTCATTTTATGGGTGAATTCATCCCATTTACATTCACAGTTGTAATTACTGTGTGTTTCACTCCATTTTATTTTTCCCTGTTTATCCTTCTCTTTCAGCCTATATCAAGTTATAGGATATTTAGCTAGGAAATATTTTCTACTTCCTCACATTTCTCTCTTTTGCCATATTATATTAAATTATTAAGAATTACTAATAGGTTGTTTTTGACTTAATAAGTTAATTATTTTTGTAAACAATGACCACAATCTCACTTTTGTAATTCTAATATTTTAGTCAAACCCTAAATTTAATTCCTTACACCATCAATTTAACCCCATTGTTTCCCTTGAATTTTTTTGTTTTATTTGAATGTCTCTTGTATCATAGATATCTGAACTATTCTAGTTAATACTTTCTCATGTAAGAATGTGATCAATTTAACCCCACTGAGTCCCTTGACTTTTTTCTTTTTATACTTCTCTTGAGTGTTATACATGATCATGAGATTTTCTTTTCAGTTCTAATCATTTCATAAGGAATGCCTGGAAATCTTCTAGTTCATTAAATATGTATTTCTTCACCTGGAGTATTATTCTCAGTATTTCTTGGCTGTAGTCCTAGACCCTTTACTTTGCAGAATGTCATATTCCCTACCTTTGAGTCCTTTAATACAGAAGCTGCCAGGTTCTATGTCTTGGCTCCACAATATTTGAATTTGGTTTGGGTTTGTTGGCTGCTTCTAATATTTCCTCCATGGCCTGGGAGTTATAGCTATAATAGTCTTGGGATTGTTAAATTTGGAATCTTAAGAGGTAATCAGTATATTCTTTCAATGTCTATTTCTATGGAAACAACTTGTTCGAGAACATCAAGGCAGTTTTCCCTGAAAATTTCTTGCAATATAGATGTTGTGAGATTTTAAATGGTTGAGGTCTTAAACTGTAGTGATTAAAATGGTGGAAGTTATAAATTGTGATAGATATAAGAGAGGGTGAGTAAATTTGACCGCAGAAAATATGTTTCACTACAGTGTCTTGGTTTTTAAATCAAATATAAGGTGGTCGCCAGGGAAATATTCCCAATTATTCAAATACCCAAGTCAACTGGGTTTTATAGAGATTTTAATTAATACAAATGTGGAATTAAAGAAAAGAGAGAAAGAGAGAAAAAGGAAATAAGTATGAAGGGCCTTAAGCCAACATGGCCTAGACCTGAGTCTTAACAGAGAGAGATCAGTCAGTCAGTCAGTCTTTTAACACTTACCACAAGGTCTGCCTAAGCAAGGATTCTGGTGACACCAGGCCAGCATCATCTCAGTTGCTTTCACCAGCTCCCTCCTCCATCTGAATGTTTCAGAATCAGTCCTTCCTCAATCTGAATGTTTCAGAATGATCTCTTCCTCAATCTGAATGTTTCAGAATGACCTCCTGCCCTTCTCTGAGCTCTTATTTTTAAGGGCAAAATTTCCTATGTCACCTCCCCTAAGTTCTTCCATCTACCAATCACTGTAGATGTTTTCCAAAAGACAGCCCATTTTGAATTCACAGATGAGTAGATTAATCTCTTTAGTAAGTCAGAAAAAAAAATGCTGCTGTGTCGACTAATTTCATTAAGAGAAAACCTCTGAGTAAGTTTTTACCTTTTAGGTCTAAGTAGTTTTCAAGTTGCCCCACCTTTATAGGCACCTAGCATCCTATTGTATCAAATTCAAAAATAGGCATGGCTCAAAGAACTCCTTTCCTATATAAGTATGGTTTTCAAGTACTTTCATTGTTTAGCAAGGAGTTTTCTGCCCTAAAGCAATCTTAAGTACAGGTGGAATTGAGGTCCTCCCATAGCAAGGAGTTTTCTCCCCTAAAGCAGTCTTAAGTAGGGGTGGAGTAGGGATACTACCATAGCAAGGAGTTTTCACATTCAAGTAGAGTTCTCACTATCTGGTAGGGAATTATTTCAAGTAGGGAATTGGAGGATTCCTCAATGTGGAGTAAAATTTTTAACATTCATAAGTCTGTGAAATTTTAAGGTTTACAATGTTCAAGACCTTTTTTCATCATTGCTTTCAAACATTCTTGGGTTATTTCTTCTTGATTTGTTTTCCAGGTCAGTTGTTTTTCCATTGAGATGGTTTATATTTTCAATTTTTTCACTCTTTTTATTGTTTCCTACTGTCTTATGAAGTCATTAGCTTTTATTCATCTAATTCTAATTTTTAGGGAACCATTTTCTTCTTTGAGGCTTTGTACTTCCTTTTTTAAAAAGTTACTTTCCTGTTTGAAATTTTGTATTTCCTTTTTTTAAGAATCTGTTTTCTTTAGTGACTTTTTGCTCTAAGCTATTAACTTTTGCAATCATTTTCTTTTCTAATTTTTCTTCTGTCTCTTATTTGTTTTTTGATCTTCTTTTGGAGATCTTCCAAGAGTTGATTTGGAGCCCAACATCCTTCTATGTTAGCCTTTGAGGGTTCACACATTCCTGTTTTGGCATTGCTGAATTCTGAGCTTGCATTTTGGTTTTCCCTTTTGCTATAATAGCTTTCAAGGATTTGGCCTGTTCTTTGTCTTTTACTGATTTGGAGAACTTTTTTCATACTCTTACCTATATGTTAAAACTCATTTCCACTTCTGGAGTAACAGAGAACTCTCTCTGAGTTCCCCCAAGTGCCATGTGCAGTGGATTTAGTTGGATGTCAGTTCTCAGCTGCTAACTGTCCCAGGAGTTGTGAGTGCCTGGACTGCTCTTTCCACTGAGGGTTCCCCTGGCTAAGCTCCTTAATTGTATTGGCTGCTTGTCACAGGCTGATTCCACTACTCTTACTTCTTACCCCAGTAAGGCAGCCCTTCCTGTTGCCCCTATAGTTTGTTGTTGTTTTTTGGGGTTTGTTTTTTTGCCTGAAACCCTGCTTCACCCTCCTTTCCTTAAATTCTGTCTCCAAAATTTGTTTCAGTGGATGTGGGTGAGACAACTTGGCTGCCGGCAGTGACTTTCTTGTTGTTCTTGACACAACTCTCTTATCTCTCATCTTGACCTTTACCATGGCTGGCCCCCAGACTTGGAATACTCCACCTTCTGTATGCCTTCGAGCCTGAAATCAGATCCCACTGAAAGCAAAAGGCCTTTCCTGATCCTCCTAGTGCCTTCCCTCTAAGGTGATTCCCATTTGTACTCTGTGTGTGAGGATACCTCTGTAGTTGACTTTTTACATGTGGTGTTCCCCATTAGAATTGAATTCCTCAAGAGCACACACCATGTTTTTGTGTTTCTTTGTATGTTCCAGGCTTAGCACATCATCTAGGAGAGAATAAGCAATGAAGCTCCTTTGATCAATAAGTGCTAGAATGAGACAGAATGGACAAGCACTTCATGGACACTTAGCATGTGCCAAGCCCTAGGAATGCTGGGAAAAACTGCAACAGCCCTTGACTAAGAGCTCACATTCCAATTTCAGGAGACTACACATACTGGAGACTTCAGCTATGGGTAGATTGAAAGCCCCAGAGGTACTTAGTGTATATGATCAACAGGGAAGCCCTTAATGTCTGCTGTACAGCAGGGTTCAGGGATATCTCTGCCTGTTTATCCTGGGCCACCTTTCCCTCCCAAGACAGCTAGGCTTTATTGACCACTGGGCCAGAGCCCAAGATGAGGGGGGAGGGGGAGGTGTGGACTCTACGGAAGGCTGTGGGTGTCTCAGTCTTACCCAACTCTCCTCAGTGGGTTGTTAGGAGTATATGGGGTGTTCAGAGGACCAGCACCCCTGGTGGGAGGGCCAATGCTCTGTGCACCATGGCAACCCTTAGCTGCTCAAGGAGGACTAGCACATCTGGTGTGAAGGCTTGCTAAGCCATTTTCAGACAGACAGACAGACAGGATGTCTGTCACCCAACTCTCACATGTGGCTCCAAGAAACAGCATGCACAGTGACCACACTCCAGTGAAACCATCTGGGCAGAGGAGCTAAGCCCGACTGAAATTAACTGACAGAACTCAGACCTTCATTGATTAGTAGAATGTCTACTCCATGCATATGAAGACTTTCCCTGGCAGAATAAACAGATGAGAATAATTTGTTCCAGTAACTATGAAGGTGGCTAAAGCAGACACTGTGGAGCTGCTAAGAACTTGGTCAGACTTCGAAGATGCCACGGTCATTCACTACATTCTGGGCCATCACCAGTCACCCTGACTTTTCTCTTGCCATTGGACTTGGATGTTCTGGAAAAAAGAGTGAGGCTGCTGACTTTGTGCAAGGCTGCCTCACTTAAATCCAATTCATTCACAAGGTAAAATGTCACCCTGTGCTGTCATTGGCCCTTTTTGAAAGAAAGGATGAACAATGACCTCATTCTCTCTAGGTTTTCAGGACATCTGTCTGTCCTGGTTCTCCTCCTACGTGTATGACTGCAACTTCTCAGTCTCCTTTGCTAGATCCTTCTCCAGATCATATCCTCCAACCATATGTTTCCCTCAAGATTCTGTCCTAAACCTTCTCTTTTACCTCTATATTACTTCCCTGGGTGATTTCATTGGCTCTCATTGATTTAATTACCATCTCCGTGCTGATAAATTTCACATCTACATTTCCTGCCCCAACCTCTTTGCTGAACTCCAGTTTCAACTGCCTTTCAGACATCTCGAACTGAATGTCTAGTGGACTTCTTAAAACTCAACAGTCCAAAACAACTCATTATCATGCACCCTAAGTACTCCTCCCTCCTACCTTCCCAGTGACTGAACAGGACAACACCATCCTCCCAGTCCCTCAGACTTCCAAACTAGGGGTCATTCTGGATTCCTTACTATCATAGGATAGTAACCCTAGGATTACCCACCCACCCCCATTTAGTATGGTGCCAGGGCCTTCAGATTTCACCTCTGCAATATCTCTTGAATTATACCCCCTTCTCTCCTTTAAAAAGGTACAGGTCCTCATCATCTCATGATTTGGTTATTTAATTTTTATGTTTTTCCAGATCGCATTTGATATAATTTTTAATAATTATTTTCCGAGACCTTGCAATCCATGTTCTTTCCCTCCCTCTCACCCCTTAAATAGCATGGAGGGAGTAGCTGGGTAGCTCAGCAGATTTAGAGACAGGAGGTCATAGGTACAAATCTGGCCTCAGATACTTCCTAGCTGTGTGACCCTGGGCCTAGGCCTTACCACTCTCCTATCTTAGTATACATTGTATTGATTCTAAGGTGGAAGGTAAGCATTGTTTTTTTAAAGACAGGAGTGTGATATAAGTTGTACATATATTATCATATAGTACATATTTCCATGTTTAACATATTGGGAACGAAGGCACATATCACTTACACTAGAGAAAAATTGATGGAAGAAATAAAGTGAAGAATGCTATGTTTCAATCTGCATTCAGATGTTGTTGGTTCCTTATATAGCACTGGAAAGCCTTTTTTTGTCATGAATCTCTTGAAGCTGGCCTGGATCCTTACATTGCTGAAAATAGTTAAGTCATTCCCCATTGATCATCCTACTTTATTGCTGGTACCATGTACAGTGTTCTCCTGGTTCTGCTCACTTCACTTTGTATCACTTCATATTTCTTTCCAGGTTTTGTTTTGGTTTGGTTTTTTGTGATCATCTTGCTTGTCATTTCTTATGGCACAATAGTATTCTGTTATAATCATATACCATAGCTTGTTCAACCATTCCCCAATTAGTGGGCATCCTTTCAGGTTCTTGTTCTTTGCCACCACAAAAAGAGCCACTATAAATGTCTTTGTACAAGTAGACCCTTTTCCTATCTTTTATCTCTTTGGGACACAGAGCTAGTAGGTAGTATCACTGGGTCAAAGGATACGCAGTTTCATGGTCCTTTGGGCATGATTCCAAATTGCTCTCCAGAATAGTTTTCTCAATTCATATTGCCATCAACTTCATTCTTTGATTATTAGAATAGCTGCTATTAGGTTTGCCCACCGCAAGTCTCTATCCACTCCAATCCATCCTCCACTCTAAATCACTGAAGTGATTTTTCTAAAGCCCGGGTCTCAAAATGTCACCCCACCCCTAGTCAATAAGCTCCAGTGGCTCCTTGGTGCCATCCCAAATAAAATGCAGAATCCTCTGGCATTCAAAGCCCTTCATAACCCCCCAACCCCTGCCACTACCTTTTCAGGCTGTTTACACCTTACTGCCTAACAACTACTCATTCATCCAGTAAGACTGACCTTCTAACTCTTCTAACAACAAGACCCTTCAAATCCAATTCCCTGGCAGGTCAGGACACCAGGACAGGATGTCATTGATCCTCTCCAAACGAAGCACAACAACCTTCTTTTGGCTGCAGGCATTTTCTCTGACTGCACCTCCTACCTGGAACACCCTCCTCTGCTCCAACTCTTGACCTCCCAAGCTTCCTTCATTTGTGTTCTATTCTTTGGGTATAGCTTGTTTTGCGTGTGTGTTTGCATGTTTTTTCCTCCCATAAGGTTGTGAGCTCCTTGAGGGCAAGCGTTGTCTTTTGCTCTTTCTGTATTTCCAGCACTTAGCACAGGGCCTGGCTTTCCACAGCCATTCTCCACCATTCCTTCCTTCCTGGCAATTACATTTTATACATTTTGTTTCATGTCTTATCAGGCTAGGACATACTTCTCCTAAGGCTTTACTTAGACTTGTGGGGTCACTATCCTCCTTAGAGTTTGTCCCCTTGGTATCTTTCAAACCAAGATGTGGTTTGATAACACTCCATGGCATGTGGTTCCCTAGTTCCAGCTTTTTCTTAGGCAATGTTTGGAGGCAAAACTTCATAGATCGGGCTTATCTGATCCCAAATATGATGGTCAAGACTAGGGACCTGTTTCTGGTCTTTCAGAGAACTTTGCCAGAGACCTTTCTCCTTCCTCCACTCTAGAGTTGCTAGTGTTGTACTGACCTTGCTTAGAGCTCCCCATTCATTTGGAACTCCTCTTGCCATGGATTTTGGAATTCCCAGATAGGTCATTCCCTCAGGCCTTTGCCCATCTCTGGTCTGATTTATACCCCAGTTCACCAGATCTACTGAGCTTGCCTTAAATTTTGCATTCCACCTACCCCATTTGTCTTTCTTAGGGTTTCCAGAGGATTGGGGGCAATGGGGTGGGGGAGGTGCCCTGTGGAAAGAAAGAGGTGTGGTTGGTCATTCTCTTATTAGCTGTCAAACTGCTCTTAAAAGGGAGGGCAGATCATGCCATCTCCCTCTCCTTACTCCCTGTTTGGTTCTGTAAGGTCTCTCAGCTCCAGAATGAAATATAAAATACTCTTTTTCTTTAATTCACTTCCTAACCTAGCCCCCTCCGCCTTTCCAGTCTCCAGCCCCTCCCCTTCTTCACGCTTCTCTGCTCTGACCTCATGTATAGGAGTCTCCCTTCTCTCTGTTTCCTGGTGTGTAATTAGAATCTGTTACCCTAAAAACTACAATTCCCAACACCCCGCTCTCCTCCCGTTAGGAGCTGACATAGGGAGATTATAAATTTTGTGTAGCCCCGCCCGCCTCTCACTCTCTTCCTGTGATCTCATTTGGTGGAGGTGGTGTGAGGTGAGTGGCAGGAGAATCTACTCTTGTGGCCTTATATTTTGTTAGATAATTACCTTTTTCTTCCTTTACGTCAAGTGATTATTAATAAACTTTATAAAATATAATACTTAGAGTATTGGACGTTAATTTGAATCTTACACTGGCTTCCTTCGGCTGCCAACTAGAAATCTCACCTACCACCAGAAACCTTTCCTGATCCCCCTTAGGGCTAGCACCTTCTCTTTGGAATTAACCCCAGATTAGCGTCTCTGTCTTTTCATACTTGGTTCTCTGCTTACTGTCTCCCCCATTAGATTGGGAGTTCTTAGAGGGCAAGAACTTTTGTTTTTATCTTTCCCCCACCTATCCTCATTACTTAGAACAAACCCTAGCATATAGTGAGCAATGGAGAAGTGCTTGCTGACTTGGCCTGTGGATCCCAGCACTTCATAGATCAGCCTTCAGGTGATTCTCAGTTATTTTAGACTAAATATTTCACTCACCCCTTTGGGCGTTTTGTGGAGGATCTGGGCAATCACCATCTCCCCACAGCCCCCACCTATGAACATCAGATCTGTTTATATCTCTGGTGCCACCCCAGCACATTGCAAGAAGTATTTTTCACTTTTTGTATTTTTAGATTTCAGCAAGTTCAAGGTAGTGGGAGATCATGAAAAATAAAGGTGATTCATTTGCAATTGTAAATATGAAATGGTCCTGTGCAGCTCACTTGCATATAGAATGACTCCTTCGATCATTTATATAGACTTAATAGGAATTTTACAAATACTTTGGACTGTCAAGATCATTTAAAGTGAAGACTCACCCAGGAAGAACTCGGTTGTGAGCCAGAAACAATTACTGATTAAGAGAAGCTCCCTGGTCTCCTGTCTGGGAAGTAACACCTAAGCACCCTGGCTCTGAGGGAACAGCTAGAGGGACTTCTAACAAATCTTGGGATCTTACCTTGCCGGATATTAGCATTTGTAAGGAATCTTCTGCAAGAGAAAGGATTCAGGGCCCTACTTTTCCTCAATGTGTGTGTCACTACCATTGTATTTGAAGTTTGAGGACCTGTATTTGTTGTGAAAGGCTGAAGTTTGGTCAATAAATTCCTTTTAAAGAGCACTTTGCTGGCAGAGAATCCCTGCAGGAGAAGCAGCAGGAAGGAGCCAGGCTTGGCCAGTTACAGCTCACCCACAACTTTCCGGTGGGCTAGAGTTCTTAGAATCTCCCAAGGTTAAAAACAATGAATTCCTTACCAAAATACAGTTGGGTGTTTCTTTTTTTCCTTTCAATGGAATATCTGCTCCATATAGCCTCAATTTATTTGGCTCCTATGATATTCAGTGATGACCCAGCTGAGAAGAATGTGGCAACTGACCTAGATATAGATATGGATATTGATGAAAAGCTGTTTGATCTGCAAAGGCTATATGGTCCAAATAGTGATCCAGACTACTTTTATAAGAAGATGATGGTTGGAGTAATATGGAGGGTCTCCGCCTCTGTGACCAGACTGCCCACTCTACACTCCCTCTCTAGCTCCTTCCCCACCACCTGAGTTTGGTCTCTGAGCCTGGCACAGCCCTGCCAGCAAGGTACACCCTCCAGACCACCTTTGCCCTCCCAGAGGTTCCCACTGCTACTGGAGGCTTAGCACTCTAGGTGGGTGGGGGGAGGGAGGTTCTGGGACCTTCCTTCTGCTTTCCCCTTAAACTGGAGTGTTTCAAATTCCGGCTTTTGGGGGGCATATCTTTTGGATTGAGTCCAGCAGGAGGGTTCCTTGGCTTTGTCTTGTTGTTAGGTTTGATTTTCAGTCCCCTAGCAGCATTTAGTTTGTAATTGGTAAGGAAGGATATTCAAAGGTCTGAACTTTTGCTGCTTCTATGCAGCCATCTTCAGAATAGTATACTTGTCAGATCTTTGGGAAAAGAAAGATTTTAAAACCAAGCAAGAGCTAGAAAAGAAATCACAAAATGTAAAATCAATAATTTTGATTACATCAAATTAAAAAGGTTTTGTACAAACAAAACTAATGCATCCAAAATTAGAAGGGAAGCAACAAATTGGGAAACAATCTTCATTATAAAAACCTCTGACAAAGGTCTAATTACTCAAATTTATAAAGAACTAAACCAATTGTACAAAAAATCAAGCCATTCTCCAATTGATAAATGGGCAAAGGCATGAATAGGCAATTTTCAGTCAAAGAAATCAAAACTATTAAGCACATGAAAAAGTGTTCTAAATCTCTTATAATCAGAGAGATGCTAATCAAAACAACTCTGAGGTATCACCTCACACCTAGCAGATTGGCCAACATGACAGCAAAGGAAAGTAATGAATGCTGGAGGGTGTGTGGCAAAGTTGGGACATTAATGCATTGCTGGTGGAGTTGTGAATTGATCCAATCGTTCTGGAGGGCAATTTGGAACTATGCCCAAAGGGCGATAAAAGACTGTCTGCCCTTTGATCCAGCCATAGCACTGCTGGGTTTGTACCCCAAAGAGATAATAAGGAAAAAGACCTGGACAAGAATATTCATAGCTGCGCTCTTTGTGGTGGCAAAAAAACTGGAAAATGAGAGGATGCCCTTCAATTGGGGAATGGCTGAACAAACTGTGGTATCTGTTGGTGATGGAATACTATTGTGCTAAAAGGAATAATAAAGTGGAGGAAGTCCAACCTCCAGGAAGTGATGCAGAGTGAGAGGAGCAGAACCAGGAGAACATTGTACACAGGGACTGATACACTGTGGTACAATCGAATGTAATGAACTTCTCAATTAGTAGCAATGCAGTGATCTTGAACAACCCAGAGGGATCTATGAGTAAAACCACTATCCACATTCATGGGAGTAAAAACACTGAAGAAAAACAACTGCTTGAATACATGGGTCAAAGAGATGTGGTTGGGGATATAGACTCTATATGAACATCCTAGTGCAAACAACAACATGGAAATAGGTTCTGATCAAGGACACAAGTAATACCCAATGAAACTGTGCATCGGCTGCGGAAAGGATGGGTGGAGGGGATGGAGGGAAATAAAGGTGATTATTGTAACCAAAAAACAAATAAATAAATAATTTGAAACTTTTTTTGATTTAAAAAAAGATGATGGTGAAAAGAGGAAATATGGATGTTACTATGAAATTCTTTATTCATGAAAGAATTCAACTGGCATGGAGTTCCTCTTTTTCGAAAAACCTGTGGTTAAGGAAGTTTGAGAACAGTTCAGAAGACTATGAAGTACTCTTGGGGAATATCTATTTTTCTAGAGTGATGCCCAAAAGGACTCTTCTTGCAGAAATCATTGTATTCGGATGTCTGTCCATCCTGTTTGCTTTGACTGGTAGAACAATTCTGTGGTTAACATTATATAACTACTTGAAGCAAGAAGACAGTGGGAGAAGCAATTGGAGAAATAGTGTGGAAATTAACAATTATGCTGAAATCATAAGTTCATCACAATCACGAGTTGATACCAGGTGGGAAGTAAGGGACTCATCTGGTATGGACTTAGAAAAGGAAAAGCACTTCAAAGCTTTACTCCATTCAGTTTTGAAAATTGAAAGGAAGAAAAAGAGATGGAAGAGAAGACGAAGATCAGATCCCAAACTGAATGTAACAAGAAAAAGAATATTAGCTCAGAAAAAGGAAAGCAGAAGTTTAGAAATTGATATGGAAGACATAAGATTTTTCAAGCTGAATGGACAAACATATTACATTGGGAAACTTATCAAAGAGACCATACAAAATGATGAGTGGGACAACCAGGTCCAGATAGCAGGCTTCTCTGTTTCCAACAAACACAATCAACCTTTAAACATCAACCTCACAGCAAAAGAAAATAAGGTTGGAAATAGAAGAAAGAAAGGAAATAATTTTGTGAAATTACAAAAAATAAATAAAGAGCACATTGCTGCAGGCTTATCAACCACGTGAATGGAGTAATCATCCCTCCAGAAACAGAAGCAGCAGATGAGTTCCTGGGCTAGTTGTGGGTTGTACATAGTAGGTGATTAATAAATGTTGACATTAACATTTTGATAAACTTCTCTTTATGGTAGTTGAGGACTGCTTATTTTCACCCTCTTGAGGGAGAGAACCAGATTTCTTTATTGTTGAGGAGGTGGGTACACAAATCTCTATACATTGGTAACAGGTTCGTAAAATACACTGTGGACAACACCCTTTCCTTCTACATCCAAAACTCAGCTCAGGGCCTAGATTCATATAACTGTACATTGTCCCCTTCTCTACCCACACTTCCTCCCCCAAGTCCCTTCTTAGAGCCAGCTGTTGTTTATAAATCACATAGACCTCAAAGCCTGATCAAAATCAAAACACTTAGGTAAGACTATAAGGTTAATACCAATCATCAAAATAATATCAAACACATCAAAAACAGGTAGCATAAAATAATAGCTGCCCAAAGCCATAGCTGTAGTTCATTGCTTTGCACATATTGGTGGCAATGACCCTGTCTCCAGGGGAAATGACCAAGCAGATATCACAGCCAAATTAGCAGCCTTAGAAGGACCTGAATTAATTTTGCCACTAACAATTACTGATGATTTGGATTTATCCCTTATCTAAAATGACAAGGAAGTGGGAAAAATGGAAGCAAAAAGAGTATGGATAGCCCCCGGTATAACTACTATAGCCTCTAAAGTATGTACAGCCTGCCCTACCTGCCAGGACTTTAATCAACACACTTTTTGTGGCAAAGCCTTTGGTGGACATCCTCTCACACACCATTTGAACATTTATAAATTGATTTTATCTCTATGCCAAAAGCTGGACAGTATAAATTTTGTCTGGTCATAGTCAATCAGCTGACCAGGTGGACCAAAGCATTCCCTACTGCTCGGGCCACATCTGCTTTTGTTGCCAAAGCCCTTTTAAAAGAAATTATTCCCCATTTTGGCCTACGAGCACATATTGACTTAGATAGAGGAACTCATTTTACCAATTCAGTCTTATAACATTTATTCATGTTTGGGGATAACTCCTAAATTTCATACACCATATCATCTCCAGAGCTCCGTCCAAGTTGAATGAATGAATAAAGAACTTAAAACTATGACTGGAAAATTGTGCATGGAGACTCATTTGAAATGGCCTGAAATTCTACCTCTGGCCCTATTTTATCTCAGAAGCAGACCCAGAGGTGATTTACACATCTCACCATTTGAGATGCCATTTGGCCATCCACCAATTCAGGCACAATCATTTATCCCTGCCTATACCTCATTGTTAGGAGGGGATACAACCATTGCTACATATATCAGACAATTACAAACACAATTGCAAGAACTCCATGATTCTGGAGCTGCTGTTCAAGCAGGCCTCATAGACTTCTCGCTTCATGATTTAAACCCCGGTAAGAGTGTGTATATAAAGAATTTCAGATGTACTAGGTTGACTGAACCTGTTTATGATGGTCTAAGTCCTATTAAATACACCAATAGCTATTAAAATTGGGGAGAGGGACTCATGGATTCATTGTAGCTATGTAAAATGAGTACCCTCTCTTGATAATGAATAATTGACTTTCTTGATTGTATTTATTGATTATGATAATAAGATTTCCCTATTGATGGATATGTATTATTTTATTGTACTTTATTTGTGCCATACAATATTTTATTTTATTTTTTTCCTCTTTTCCTTTCATTTTTTTTTGCATTTGAAGAACATGTAATTGTATTGAAGAGGTTTTCTTTTAACTTATTTCTGATTTTTGCAATACGCTAAGATATCCATTTGCTTAGCATAAAAATGCATACTCAAAAAGCTTTAGTCTATGGAAACCTGCCACTTATTGATAAATGTTATGGGACTGTGATCTATGATTGTGTCTGATTCTAGGAAATGGGATTAAGAAGAAAAAAAAGGAGCACAGACTTTATCTACATAGTGCCATAGAAGTACAGATTTCACCTGAAAAATGCCAAAAGAGCACACAGGTCAAAAGGAAACCAATCCATGTGGGATTGATGAACTTCTACGCCAATATGAAAGGACTTGAACCTAGTGTGAGTCTTGAGGTTGCAGCGCTTGACATATGTTAATATTCAGGACTCCTTGAACCACATTCCTTGTAAAATACTTTCTGTGAAAGTACCTAACAATTGGCTATTCTGGATCCCCTATCCCTGAGAAATGATGAAATATCAGACCAGGAAATGACACTTCCCTTTTTACACAAAAATCTAGTCCTTTTTCTCTCTTATACTATAGTAACTTCCTGGAGCCCTAGCTTATTATGGGTCAATAAAATATTACTGCATTTTCCCCTACAGATTTGTAGGACAGAAATTTACTTTAATTGGACCCTAATAACAAGGACCTGTTATGAATTTATTCTTTTTTAATTCAGAAATTTTATATGCATAGTTTTTAATTCTGATTTTGACTTTTTATTTCTCCCAAAAGCTTAATTTTTTTTCCTCTATTTTTCTTTTATGTTTTTGGCTTTTTCTTTTGATGATTGACTCATAAACCCATAATTCAACCACTTTGAGTGGATCTGGGTGTTGGTTAGTACCCTCTTCAGGGGAAATTGTATTGTATTTTTATTTTAAAAATCCAAATTTTTAAATTTTGTTTAAGAAGAATTTCAGGGAAAAAAAAGTTTGCTAACTCCTTGAATCCAGAGAATGAACTCTTTGAAGAAAGATGCTTGCAGAAACCTACACTGCATCAAGAAGATCCAGAATTAACTTTTGGGTACAATTGATTGAACAGAAGGGGATTGAACATTTGTTGTAAATGTACACTTTTATGCCAAAGGGGACTGCCCCCTAATTTGGCTTTTTGTCAATGCACCTAGCTAAACATTGGTTTTGCATTCTCTCTTTTCTATTTCCCTCTTATCTCTAACTATTGTAATTTCCTCTTAGAAAGTGAAATATTGTATACATCTGTAGTTAGAAATTTTTAGGGGTACAAGATGATTATGTTAAATGATCAATGGGGAGACTAGTCTCCCAATGATCATCAGGGGGGATTGTGAAGATTGGATCTGGCTCTCCCCTGATTGTAACAGTGAAGGTACTTAGCTCTTCCTTGACTGTGAAGATTAAATTATAATCCCCTATCTATTTTTAGATTTTAATCCCCAAAGTGTAAACACAGTACTTAAAGTTGAGTATGGAGATCTACCCATTTGGGATTTTAACCATAAAAAGGTGTGAACACACATTTCATACATTGAGTGGGAGGTCTATGACCCACGTGTGAAAGAGTGGGCAGTCCTGGAATGGAGTGTCAGCTGTAATTGGTAGTAAAATTTATTGAGAAGTAAAATAAGAGAAAAAGGTCTTTAAAAGTGAAAACAGACATACAGAAGACAGATGCTCAGACTTAGAGTGAAGAGAGACTTGAAGGGAGTCACTTGAAGTGAAGTCTGCTGGAGTTGAGGCTGATAAAAGAATCTGCTGATTGAACTGAAAGTGGTGAGTGTAAAGGCTCACTTCCTTCCTTGCCCTTTCTGGAGGCATGAGCCTCCGGGAGACTCTTTTACCCTGGCTGGGGCCTTAGAATTTCTGCCTGGCTTATAGGAAGCTGGAGTGCTCTTTCTCTCTCTGTCTCTCTCTGACTCTCTCTCTCCCCCTCCCTCCCTCTCTCTCTTTCTTTCTCTCTCTCTCTCTTTCTCTCTTTCTCTCTCTCTCTCTCCCTCCCTCCCTCTCTCTCTCTCTCTCTCTCTCTCTCTCTCTCTCTCTCTCTCTCTCTCTCTCTCTCTCTCTCTCTCTCTCTCTCTCTCCCTCCCTCCTCCCCTCCCCCTTTTCTCTCAACTTAACTTTGGCACCTGTATTCTTGCCTTACATCATCACTTCCTCTATCTTCTGCCCAGTTGACCAAAACCGTATTGGTACTGAAGCACTATCAGAAATAGTCTAGTAACAACTATCTCAAGATAATGCCACCCGAGGACTTTGTATCTACATCAGAACAGATATACTTCCTTCACATTTGAACTGAGCCCATGAAATTTCTTGCTATATCCTCAGCAACAAAACTTGGTGGTAACCAAAAGGAATTTTAAAAGGGGGGGTGGGGGTCGGAAGGGGTTGTGTGAGCCTGAAAGAGAAACCTTTTTTGCTGAAGAGTTCTTTAAGACATGGCTTTTCAAATTTTTTAGTATTCAGTGCCCACATCTAGTATCCACCCTAGGAAGGCAATGCCTCGTTCCCAAGGACTAGGGGTTTCTGGGAATTTTCAGCCCTAGGGCCATCTTTGTGGCTAACTTGGAGGTTGCCTCACTCTAAAACTGGTAGCCTGTGGCACACTTTGGATCCCTGTCCAGGGTACATTGATATTAGGGATAAGGCACTCAAGCTGAAGATATCCAGATTCAAAGAACTGTGAGTTAATGACTTTTGATCATTATCTTTTCTTCAGCTTTGGTATTTACTTAGACTTTTGCCTTAAACAATTGATTATCTGATTACTCAGAGATAGCAGAGAGTGGAGGCTCAGGGGCCTGAAGGCCATTTTTTGTTTTTTTCCACTTGATAGATTGTCTTAGCCATAAAGCAAATTTCTTTACCTGGTGTCCAACTGTCTTGTGATAAGTCTATGTCTATCAAGACTAGTTCTCGGACAATAATCACAACGATCATTTTTCAAGTGCCTACTGTATGCCAGGCAGTAGGACCAAATAAATAAATAAATGACACTTCATTCTAGGCTTATACTCAAAAGTTTCAAGTTTAAGAAAACCAGACAGTTTGCCTTCTACTTTGTACAACCTTAATGAACCCAAGGTCTCTTCAAGATGATTATGAAGAATTAAAGTCAGACTTTAGGAGAGGGAAACCTTAAGGTAATTGATAAAAATGTAAGAATATGATTAAATAAATGCCAAGGATCTTCCATTTCATCCTTGCAGGAATTCTTTCCATTTTCACAGATCTCATTTGTAACTTGGCAGAAAAGTCCTAGAGAGTTAACTAGGATGTAAAAAAAAATAACTAACATGTCCATAGTCACCTAAAGAATAAGTTTCCATCAAGATTTGAACCCAGATTTTTCTGATTCCAGATCCAGTACTCTATAATACCATAAAAAAGCCTCTGGAAAACTGACACCCATTTATGGTCAAAGGAGGAAAAAGCCAAGAATAGGGATAGAAGGATTTTCCCTCAACAAATATAGTATAAATTATGTGCAGCAGGAATAGGTGTTGCCTGGCTAGTTCTTACCATTTAGCAATCCTGACCTAAAGGAGATGGTGTTTTGATATGGCATGGCAAACCTAGAGTGGTCCCTTAGTCCTCCCACACCTTGTGTCAGTGGTAGGGGATGATGTCACTCAAAGGGAGCCAATTTCTGACTAGCTATCACTTACTTGGACCCAGCAGGTGGCATCGTGTAACCTGGAGACTTCCAGAAAAAGTTAGGGAAAGGGTCCCTCCTCCATCCCAGCTTCATGACGCCACTAACCATTTGGCAGCTAGAGCAAAAGATTCAACTATGAATCTAGCTTTTGCCTGGGGCTCCCGCAGCCTTTTCTGCTTTCATGTTCTCCCTGAATTTCAATTGAAAAAGAATCTGTGCCGACATGGAGATGTCCAGGTTTGGAGGTGACCTTGAAAGTTTGAAAGAGACAGAGATTTTATGTCAAAATCAAATGGTGACAGGAGGAGGAGACCCAGCCCTTACTCTGCTCTCTTAGAATTCAAAGCCAATGTGAAGTAAAAAAATATCTCATCAGCAATCCCACGGACTGCCTTATGTTCTTAATTGAAGTATCATGTCTCCCAGAAGAGTGTAACAGAAGTTATAAGTTGTTACTGAATCCTATTTTAAGCTGATTTGGTCACATGTATACACATTAGATATTCTGGTATTGGCTTTGATTTTGTGACCTCTCCCATTTCTGGTTCTTATTATACATTTGAGTTCCTTTTTGTTCTCCCTTTTTAGGAAGTTCTTATACCTATGTCATTTCCTAAGCTTGAAATAAAATTTGCCCCTGGATATGGGGAGTGAGGGATGGAGGTGGGGTAAGATTTAACAAGTCAAAGATCACAAGAAAAGCATGACCAGTCTCGATCTAATTAGAAGCCAGAATCCCAGGACAGAGCCGAATTTGGGCCACATGATTAGATCCTGAGCAAAGGAGTCCCTTAGAGAGAAGGATTAGGCAAGTGTCCCTGCTCTTAAGACCTCCTAATTCACAATTTTGGACAAAATAACAAAGTAGGAAAGTGTCTATTACAGGGCCAGACACAGTTTGCACTGTACTAGAAAACTAAAATTCCAATTTAATGATTAAAAAAACTACTTATTTGAAGAGTGTATGGACTAGAAAAAAGCACATAATATGTCTTGTACATAATATGTATTTAATAAATGTTGATTGAATTTGAGGAAAAATGGAACTTTTGTAGGGAAAAACAAATACACCTCTTCTTTCTAAAAATTTTCAAATTTTTCTTCATCCTGAGATTCCCCCACTTCACCCAAAAAAGACAATTGCTTTCAACAATTGAAATTCCAATTCCAAAGGTCCCAATTCCCACTTCTTTGGGCAGGTTGGTATCCCCAGAGGGCAACGAAGATTCCATCAGGATTCTAGATATAACCTTGTGGGATTAGATTGTTTTTCTTTTCTTTTGTTTTTTCTAATTTTATTCAAAGACATTTTCCCAATTACATGTAGTAACAATTTTCAACATACTTATCTGACATAAGATCCAAATTATCTTCCTTCCTTCCTTTCCTTCCCTCCCCCCCCCTCCCAGAGATAATAAGCAATTTGATTTGAGTTGTACATGTATTATGCAAAACATACTTCTATATTGGTCATTGTTATAAAAGAATACTCATATAAAACCAAAACCCCCAAATAAAACCATAAATAAACTAATGTGAAAAATAGTCTTGCTTTGATCTGCCTCTGACTCCAACAGTTCTTTCTTTAGAGGTGGATAGCATTCTTTGTCATAAATCCTTCAGGATTGTCTCAGATCATTATATTGCTGAGTAGCTAAGTCTTTCACAGTTGATCATTATTTAGTATTGCTGTGTACAGTGTTCTCCTGGTTCTGCTTATTTTGCTTTGCATCAGTTCATATAGATCTCCCCAGCTTTATCTGAAATCATCCTGCTTATCATTTCTTATAGCACGGTAGTATTCCATCACTATCATATACCACAATTTGTTCAGCCCATTCTCCAAGAATGGACATCCCTTCAATTTCCAATTTTTGCCACAACAAAAAGAGCTGCTATAAATATTTTTGCCTATGTAGGTCCTTTCCCCATTTTTCTGATCACTTTGGTGTACAGAGACCAAGGAGTGGTATTACAGGATCAAAGGGTATGTAAGCATAGTTTTATAGCTCTTTGGGCATCATTCCCAATTGCTCTCCAGAATTATTGAATCATTTTACAACACCAACAATGTATTAGTGTCCCAATTTTACCACATCCCCTCCAATATTTGTCCATTTGCCATTTTTGACCTATTGGCCAATCTAATAGGTATGCAGTGGTACCTCAGAGTTGTTTCAATTTACATTTCTCTAATTGAGTCATTTAAAACATTTTTATGTGGTTATTGATAGCATTGATTTATTTAAAAATTTCTCATTCATATTCTTTGACTATTTGTCAATTGGGAAATGACTTATATTCTTATAAATTTGACTTACTTCTCTATAAATTTGAGAAATTAGATCTTAATCAGAAAAATTTGTTATAAAATTTTCCCAGTTTGTTTTTTCCCTTCTAATCTTGGTTACATTGGTTTTGTTGTACAAAAGCTTTTTAATTTAATATAATAAAAATTATTCATTTTGCATCTTATAATGTTCTCTATCTCATTTGGTCATAAATTCTTCCCTTCTCCATAGATCTGCCAGGTAAACCATTATATGTTCCCTAATTTACTTATGGTATTACTCTATATATAAATCACATACTCATTTTGACCTTATCTAGGTATAGGGTATGGGATACCTATTTATACCTAAGTTTCTACCATACTGTTTTCTAGTTTTTCCAGCAGTTTTTACGGAATAGTGAGTTCTTATCCCAAGATCATTTACCCTTATAATATTGTATATCTAATCTATTCCAATCATCCACCATTCTATTTCTGAACCAGATTCAGAATGTTTTCATGATTACTGCTTTATGTTACAGATAAAAGAGTGGTTGACATAAACTGTGACCGTGAAAATATGGTTTCAGGGCAGTGTCTTGAGTTAAATCAAAAATAAAGTGGTTGCCATGGGAAAATTCCCAAAATATGAAATACCCAAGTCAGCTGGGTTTTTATGGAGATTTTAATTAATACAAATAAGGAGTTAAGGAAAGGGAGAGAGAGAGAGTAAGAGGAAATAATGGGGAAAGGGCTAGGACAGCCTAGGCTTAAGCCTTAAGAGAGAGATCAGTCAGTCTTTAATCCACTCACCACAAGATTTATCCCAAGCAAGATTCTACACAGGTCACACAGGTATGTACAATTTTTGTAAAAACAAAACTTAAAATTTTTTTTTGAGAAAAAACTTCAGGAAAAGAAGATTGTTAACTCCCCAGATCAAGGAAATGAACTATTTGGAGAAGGTGCCATAAAGAAATCTAAAAGAAACCTACACTGCATCAGAAGATCCAGAATGAACTTTGGGATGTATTGAGTGAACTGAAGGGGGTTGAACATATCATTTATTCTGAATGCAAACTCTTATGCCAAAAGGGATTGCCCCCAATTGGCTTTTTGTCAATGTGCCTACCAATCATTGGTTTTGCTCACTCGCTATCTTTTATTTCCTTCTTATCTACAACTATTGTAGTTTCCTCTTAGAAAGTGCAATATTGTATGCACCCTTAGCTAGAAGATCTAGAGGTATAAGCTAGTTATATTGAATGATTCATTGGGGAGACTAGTCTCCCAAAGAATCACAGGGGAGATTGTGAAGATAGGATTAACTCTCCCCTTGCCTATTTTTAGCTAATCCAATCAAGAATTTAAAGAACCCCTACTTACCATTAAGTATGAGAGTTCACAAGTCACTAGAGTGACAACTCCAAAGGCCACTGCCCCCCTCCCCAGGCAGTGCTAGGAAAATTAAAAGACTGCCATTGGTTTCTGTGAAGAAGGAGGAGTGACAAGAAGTGATGTGAAAAAAAAGGGATACAAAAAGAGACCAATATGGTCTAGCATTCATTCCCTTCCTGGTTTTTGGAGAGATTGGTTCTAGAGGTTCCTGCTTTGGCTTTGGAGGAAGCTATGTTGGTAGAACCCTGGCTGAAGATACCACCAGGACTTCTGGCTGGGAGAGGTTCCTGCCTTGGTGGCTCTGCAAGGAAACCCTCTCTGATTACTGGTGCTTCTGTAGGACACTCCCATCCGAGTGAGTTCTGTGGAGAGACTCTTTTCCTTGGATCCTGTATCGGCTTGCTGGTGAGTGACTCGGACTTCCACATGGAGATTGGTACTTTGTCAGGGAAAGAGTTGAATTCCATTGGATCAGCACTTAGGGTAGGCTAGGCAACGCCTTACCTCTTTCCCTCCTACATTTCATACTTCAACTCTTTCTCTTCCTCATTATAAACAAAAGCTGCTAACAGCTTTTTTCTGGCTTAGGTATAATATTTTGAATTTGGCATCCACAACATTGAACTTATAACTCTCTTATTTAGTCAAAACCCCAATTTAATCCTTAAAGGTAGGAAGGGCATGGGCTCATTTTCAAGGCAAAGAGAAGTGATAGTATTTGTGGCTGCAGGAGACTGGAGGCCCTTCCTAGGTACCAGAAGTGTAGTAACCATACCTCTGAAGACCACGCCACTTTGAAAGCACCAAAAATTGCAGACCCCCCTGCAACTACTCTCAAAATAGCAGTATAAAAATGTCTTAAGATTGCAACAGTACAGAAAGACCTCGAGAAATTGAGATAGAGCAAAAGGAGCAGAACCAGGAGAATATTGTACACAGAGACTGATACATTGTAACATAATTAAATGTAACTGACTTTGCTACTATCCACAGTGCAATGACCCAGGACAATCCCGAGGGACTTAGGAGAAAGAATGCTATCCACATCCAGAGAAAGAACTGTGGGAGCAGAAATGCAGAAGAAAAACATGGGATTGATCACATGGTTTGATGGGTGGTATGAAGAGTATTTTAAAGTTAAAAGATCACTCTACTGCAAATATGAATAACATGGAAATAGTTTTTGAACAGTGATATATGGATAACCCAATGGAATTGCTTGTCAGTTCTGGGAGGGGTGAAGAAAGAAGGGGGGGGGGGGAAGGGACATGAAATCATGAATCATGTAACCATGGAAAAATATTCTAAATTAAGATTGCAACTGTGCCTCTCCAACCCTAAGTGAGAAGAGTCCAATTTTAACATAAAGTTCAAAGACAAGAAATGAGCTATAAAAATGAGCAAATTAGAAAAGAACTGAGCCATTAAAAGTTATTTTGGTGGCAGGGAAGACCAAGACATAAACTTAGAAGACAACACATGTGAAAACACATATAAACAGCCTCAAAGAAATACACTAATTGAACTCAATACCAGGAAGAATTCCTGGAAGAATTAAAGAAAAAAGAGTAGTAGATGAAAATTTGGGAAAAGAAATGAGAATAGTGTGAGAGGAACCAAAATGCTAAAGAAAATAACACTTTAAACAACAGAATTGGTCTAATGGGGGGTGGGGGGGAAGGCACAAAAGCTCACTGAAGAAAATAATTTTTTAAAAAGTAGATTTGGGCAAGTGGAAGCTAATGATTCCATGAAACATTAAGAAATAGTAAAATAGTGAAAAGAATGAATAGAAGAAGGCATGAAATGTTTCATTGGAAAACAACTGACCTGGAAAATAGATCAAGGAGAAATAATTTAAGAATTATTTGACCTGAACCTTACTCTCAAAAGAATTGGGTTGAATGAAGGCAGAATATGTAGAGAAACTCAGTTGTGTATAGAAATCTTACTGACTCAATAAAAAAATAGGAGGGGAAGGGGATAAGGGATGTGGTGGGGATATGGGAGGATAGTGGTGGAGGGAGAGGATAAAAGAGAGGCACTGATTAGAAGCAAAATAGTCTTTTGAGGAGGGATAGGATAAAAAAGAGAGAAAAGAAACAGAACAAAATGGGTCCCAGGGAAATATGTTAATCATAATTGACTGTTAATATGATTAATTCATCCACAGAAAGGAAGCAGATAGAAAGATGGATTAAAAACCAGAATCCAGCACTATTTTGTGTACAATAAACATACTTGAAACAGAGAGACACACAAAGAAAAAGTAAAAGGCTGGAACAGAATATATTATGCTTCAACTGTGGCAGAAAAATAAAAGGCAGGAGTAGTAATCATAATCTCAAACAAAGAAAAAACAAAAATAGGCCTAATTAAAAGGTAGAGAAACTACATTTCACTATAAGGTACCATAGATAATAAAGTAATATCCAAAAACTTTATAGCAAGTTTCTCTGATAAAGCCTTCATTTCTTAAATACTTACTGAGTATAGAACTGAGTCAAATTTGTAAAAAATAAAAGACATTCTCCAAATGATAAATGGTCAAAGGATCTAAATGGGAAGTTGTCAGGAGAAGAAAGCAGAGATGCGTAGAATTATATGAAAAAAAATGTTCAAAGTCACTATCGATTAGAGAAATGCAAATAAAAATAATTCAGAAGTACAACCTCACACTATCAAGAATGACAAATGCTGAAAAGGGTGGTGGGGGGGGGGAAGTACAGTAATAAACTGTTGGACTAGCTAATGGGTCCAACTAGTCTGGAGAATAATTTCAAGCTATGTTCAAAGGGCTATAAAACTGCATACCCTTTGACTCAGCAATACTTCTAAGATTGCATCCTAAAGAGATCAAAGAAAAAGAAAAGAACCTATATGTGCAAAAATATAGCAGTTCTTCTTGTGGTAGCAAAGATTTGGAAATTAAGGGGATTCTCATCAATTGAGGAATAGCCTACAATTTGTGGCATATGGGTTATGATGGAATCTCTTTGCTCTATTAGAAATGACAAGGGTGGTTTCTGAGAAAAAACCATGGCAAGACCTAAATAAAATAATGCAAAATGAAGCAATAATTGTGGCATCATTCTGCACAGTAATAGCAATGTTGTAAATGGTGATTAACTGTGAAAGATTGTGATCAATAGAATGAACCAAGACAATTCCAAATGACTCATGATAAAAAGAAAGTTTCCCATCTCTAAAGAAAGAACCAATGAACTCTGAGTGCAAATTGAAGTCTAATTGTTTTTCTTTTTTGAAATGATACTAATATAGAAATATGTTTTGCATGATTTCACATGCATAATTGATTTATTTCTTGCCTTTATAATGGATGGGGGCAGGGTAAAAGGGAGGGGGAGAATTTGGAACTTAAAATTTAAAAAGAAAAGAATGTTTAAAATAAATAATTTTCAAAGTTAGATATGATAGACCTCTAGAGAATACTGAATGAGACTAGAAAAGAACATATCTTTTCTACATGGCACTTTAATAAAAACTGATCATGAATTAGGGCATAAAAGTCACAAAAAATGCAGAAAAGCAGATATATTAAATGCTTCTTTTCTGACTTAATACAACAAAAAGTATATTCAATAAAGGACCTTTGAGGCATAGGTTTTAAAACTATTTGAAACAAAGAATCCTAAAGAATGAGTGGGTGAAAGAAGAAATCAAGAAACAATAATTTCTTGAAAGATAATGTCAATAATGAGACAATATAGCAAAATTTCTGAGATGCAGCCAAAGTGACAGTTAGTGGGAAATTTGTGTCTAAATATTTGCATCGATAAAAAGACAAAGAGCATATCAGTGAATTGAGCTACAACTAAAAAAAAATGAGAAAACCAACAAATTTAAAACCTCCAATTAAACACTGAAACAAAAACCCTAACCTGAAAATCAAGGAGAAATTTAACAAAAGTAAAAGTTTAAAAGCCACTAAACTAATAAATAAAACTAAGAGGTATTTTTTGAAGGCAAAAACAATAAAGCATTGTTTATTTTATTTTTAAAAAGAAGAAAGCTAAGTTACAAGTATCAGAAATGAAAAAGATGAATTCAAATCCAATGAAGATGAAATAAAATATTGGGAACTATTTTGCCCAACTACATATCAATATAACTGGCAATCTAACTGAAATGGATGAATATTTACAAAAATATAATTTGCCATATAATACAGCAGGGTCAATCAAAGAAACCCATTTTCACAATTACTATTGAGTATTGTCCTAGAAATATTAGCTATAGCAATAAAACAAGAGAGATTAAAGGCATACGCATAGGCAATGAGGAAACAAAATTATTGTTTTCTGCTGATCACAGGAGGATTAATTGAGAGAACCCAAGTCATTTAAAAAACTAACCTAAACAATGGACCACTTTTTTCTTGGATGAGTTTCTCTACCAATGAAAAAATATGAAAATATCAAAAAGAAAAATGCTTTAAATCACTAATAATTAGAAAAATGCAAATTTAAGCCATTCTAAGGTACCACCTCACACTATCAGAATGGCTAATATGACAGAAAAAGAAAATAAATCCTGGAGGGGAGGTGGAAAAATAGGTACGCCTACTTTTATAGGGGTGGAGTGGGGAGGGCTGAAAGTCTGGCTAATGTGGACATTTGTTTCCTCCCCTATAAAGGGAGAGATGGAAGGAGAGAGAATCTGGAACTGAAAATAAATGTCTTTTACAAGAAAGCAAACTCCCTCAGGACAGAGATTATCCTTCTGCTTGTATTCTCAGTGTTGGCATGATCTCCATATATTAGCAGCCTGTCCATCCCTCGAGACCCATCTCCCATTCTGCCTCCTCAGAGAGCCTTCCTTTCTACCCCAGATGGGTGGGGATTCTCCATCCTATGGGTCTATTGACTTTATATCCTGACCCCTATTCTAGAAGCAACACTTCTCCTCAGTTCCATCCCAGGCTGGTTTGTCCATCTCTTAGCTCATGCCATTGCGCCCTTTGAGTTCCTTTTTTATACCCAATAAACTCTCCTGTCAGTTAATCACCTCCTTACTTGATGAGCCCTCTGAACGCCACTTCCCTAACAGACATCTCCATTGGAAGTCGCCTCATTTTCTGGCCATCCAACTCTGGTCACATCTGAAATCCATGGGTGTCGCCACTCCATGCCCGTGTGTCTTCCGGCCCTTCAACCAGAAGGGACCACGTCCAACCCCTCAAAGCCTGCCTGGTCTCGACCTCTTGAGCCAACTCACTTCTCCTTCCTTTTATCCCCTCCTCTGCATTTCTCTCCTCTTTCCTGAGACTAAGGAGGGAAACACTGGATTGTAAACGCCCTCCAGGGAGGCATCCCCTGGCCTCTATTTTAGGATGATCTGCCTTTTTGTGAGATAAAACGCAATGCAAACAAAATACAAGCCGGGCTCCAAGATGACCTCAGATTTCTTTTTATAACACAAGGCTGAAGAGAGGAGGGTTCCAGCATTTGTGGATTGAGGAATCTCACACACACACACACACACACACACACACACACACACACACAGCATACAACACGTGCCTGCTGAACTTACATTTCTGCTTGTTCAACATGCTTTTTTAGATTATACACAATAATATGTACTTGTTTAAGTCAACCACATGTTTTTGTGAAAAGACAAAGTGTTTTATTTAAGCCAATAAGACGTAATCAAAGAACGCGTCTTAAAGATCTGCTAGTCATAAGTGATGGAGGTAAAGTAGGGAGGGTGCAAGAAGAAAAAACTACTGTTGTGCTTCTCCAGGGCCCCAGAAAGTAGCTTCATGATCATGGAGTCGGAGTTCAAGGTCTGTAGGGCAGCCTCCAGCCTTATTGCACAGCCCAAAACGCACACACGGCACCTTTTTGACACAAAGCTGGTCCCCAGCTCCGTCTTCTTCTGCACCTGATTAAACTCCGCATCAGCCGAGTAGACCTCTCGTAGTCTTGTGGCCTTGCCTAAGAAGCCCCACAAAACGTCCAGGTCCAGGAGGCCTCGTGAAGTATCCGTCCATTCCTGGGCAGAGAGGATATGGGCCAATCCAAAGGGAATGTTCCCTGATTCTCTGCTTGCACACAATGTAGTCATTGGAACTTAGCTGCAAATTCTCCATTTTCTCCATATCTCTTTCCATTGCCCTTTGGACAGCCCACCACCTTATTCCTCTGGAGATCCCAATAGTCCAGGTTCACCACCAGATAGGAATCGACATTGTTGTTCAGAAAGGCCTTTAAAAGAACTATGCAAATTCCCAAAGATGCGATTAACCCGGCTCCGGTTCCATTCTAGGCCCACCTAACTGTCTACCCCCCACCCCACGACTATCAAAGAGAGAAGCGTTCACTGGCCAGTTTGATCAGTTTAATAGTGTATGTCAAGGTCTGGGCAATAGCATTCTTTGTCTCCTTGGCTTTTCCCATAGGGACAAGAGCCAACTTGGAGTGATTCTGGATATCACTGAGGAAGCTCTAATGGTTCAAGACTCAGCCCAGTGAGGACAGCGCCATCTGTGAACGGGAGCCCACATGGAAGATCTCACTAATGATCAGGAAGCTTTCCATTTGCTCTTTGCAATGGCATCCTCTCAGACAGTAGCAAACACCACTGATGGTGGGAGGGGGGCCTCCAAGGGATCCCAGGGATGTCTTCCAGGGGATTAGACACTGCACAGGAGGGGCCTTGTTGGAATTCAATTCAATTCAATTGTTGTCCTTTGTACTTGGAGAGGACCAAAGTGACATCACTTTGTCAGGTCAATGTAGAGTGTGTCCAGCTGTAGCTGGTTAGAGCAACATGAGCTCAAAAGGCTCTACCACAGGGCAGTCACCAGAGGGATGACCAGCACATAAACCAGATTCAAGTGAGGCAGAATGACGTGGAGACAACAGCCTTACCTTCTCTTCCAGAAGTCTGGAGGCAAGACAAAAGTCGCAACCACGGTGATAGCCCTGGATGCGTTGAGAAGGTGCTGGAAGTAAGAAGTGGAGAAGGGCTCCCAGAGGACGCGGGATTCTAGCTGGGGCTTCAAGGAAGCCAGAGAAGGGGTAGTGGGAGCAGAGGAGGAAGAGCATTCTACCCGAAGCGGGTAGCAAGACAAAATGCCAGAGCACAGTGTAGTGGCTCACTTATGAGAATGGCCACTGGATCGAAGAGCGTATGTGGTGAGTGAGGTGCAAAAAGACTGAAGAAGTAGGAGGGGGCCAGCTCATAAAGGGATTTGAATGCTAAACAGGACTTTTTTCTTGATCCTGGAAGCCATTGGGAGCCACTGGAACTTACTGAGTAGGGGATGACCGAATGAGATCTGGAGTAGAGGAAAATCCCTTTGTGGCCGAATGGAGAATGGACTGGAGTGGGAAGAGTAATGAGGCAGGCAGTCTCACTAGCAGCTATAACACAATTATATGTTTACATGTATATCATACACGAAATCCAGGCACGAGGTGATGAGGTATGCGTGTCAGAGGACAGGAGAGGGTGTCTTTGAGAGATATTGCCAAGGTGAAATTGACAGACCTTGGCACCATCTTGGATATGGAACAGTGTAGAGAAAATGAGGGATCCAGGATGACTCCTAGGTATAAAGCCTGAGGGACTGGGAGGAAGGTAGGAGTAGGGGAAGTTTTAAGGGGAAAGATCCTGAGTTTTATTTAGGACATGTGGAATTTAAGGTGTCTACTAGACATCTAGTTTGAGACATCTGAAAGACAGTTGGAGATACATTAGAAATCAGCAGAGACAAAGCAGATCTGAGAATCATGGGTAGAAAGATGGTATTTCCATCCAGGGGGACTGATGAGATCATGAAATGAAGTCATCTAGGAGAGATAAAAGAGACCTCAGGACAGAACCCTGAGGGACCCTTATAATTAGAAGATAGGGTCGAGAGAAGAATCCAGAAAAGAAGTCCGAGTGATCAGAAAGATAGGGGGAAAACCAGACAGAGAGAGAGCAGCGTCCTGAAAACCCAGATAGGAGAAGACAGTGATGGACTGGGTCAAAGGCTGCAGAGAGGTCAGGGAGAAGGAAGATTCCGAAAAGGCCATCGGATTCACAACTAAGACATCATTAGTAATTTTGGAGAGAGCTCAATGGAATTGACAAGGTCAGCAGCCAAACCTTAAGGGGTCAAGAAGAGAATGAGGGGAGAGAGAGTGGAGGCACGGGTTGTAGACAGCTTTTTCTAGGAGGGCAGAGGAGATCTAGGATGGTAGTCAGCTGGGATGCAAGGGTCACATGAGGGCGTTATTCAGGATGGAGGAGATAGATGGGCCTCTTTGTAGGCAGTTCTGAAAGAACCAGGAGAGAGGGAGGGATGGAAATTAAATGAAAGACTGGACTGGCCCTTTGATTGAATGAAACAGATACAAATGTAGAGAGTTTACAGGGACTCCGAGTTCCCGTTCCCAGGTTCAGGAGCTTTTCCAGAGAAAGTTACAAATTATATTGATCTAAAACTTTGCAGTGAACCTTTGAGTTCCTCCGCTGTTTCGGTGCTGCTGACTGAGCAGTCTCCCTCCTGTAAGGCCCATCTGCAATTCCCAGAGTCCTTAGTTCCCCAGTCCTGGTCCTCCACTCTCCTTTACATGGCCATACTCTCAACTCTAGAACTTCCATCTGTTTTAACCTCCACAAACACGCTCACATCCTTAAACTGTTCAAGTCTTAGTCTTTCTACCTCCTCAGGATAACTAGAACACAGAACTCCCCGAGGGTCCTTTGTAGCCATGTCCTGTGGACACCACTCTGGACTCCCAATGCCAGGAAAAGGAGCTGCCTTTGACCTCGCTCACTAATGTTGCTCTTAGACGCCTCCTCGGAACATCATGTCTTTAAGCCACGGCCATCAAAGTGCGCCATCTTGTTTTCAGCTTTACTTCTGCCATCTTCCAGTCCTTGGGTTTCCTGCCTCTCTCATAATGCCTTTGTTTCCATTTTGTTTTTTAAAGGCATTTTAATATGCCCTTTTTACTGTGTGCTTGACAAACACCAACAGCTCCTTATAGGAAACAAGAAAAAGAAGGTCACATGTGAGATGGTGAGTCTCCAGTACCCACAGCGGGAATCTTTAAAAAGCATAAAACAAATTCCACCCCTGAGATCCAAAGGAGAAACTCATCTTATCTCACCTCAGTCTGGCCTGCAGTGGTTCAAGACAAAAGTTCTGTTCACCTTCAGATGACACCTAAAACTTTTTTTTAGAATAGTTGTTTTTGGTTTTTTGAGGCAACAGGAGTAAAGTGACTCGCCTAGGTCACACAATTAGTAAGCGGCAGAGGCTGGATTTGAACTCAACCTTTTATTCTTTTTTGAAAACCCTTACCTTCCATCTTAGAATTAATACTGGGTATTGGTTCTAAGGCAGAAGATTGGTAAGGGATAGGCAATGGGGGTCAAGTGACTTGCCCAGGGTCACACAGCTAGGAAGTGTCTGAGGCCAGATTTGAACCCAGGACCTCCCATCTCTGGGTCTGACTCTCAATCCACTGAGCCACCCAGCTGCCCCCAACCTATCACTCTAAATAATGGATGCTCTAAATCTTCCCTCTCCTTTTGCAAGTAGTCTTGACTCCTCCTTTGCCGAGAAGATGGAATTTATCTACAATAAACTTCTTCATCTCCCTTCCTAATTCTAGGATAGAATTCTGAGGCGTCTAGATACACAGAGAATTTTCCTGGAAAGCATATCAAATCCAGTAAGTCACATGCACTACCTGGCTGCAAAACACATTTGCAAACAAGTCTAATTTCCAAAAAGAACTTAAGAAGGACCAAAAGTACGACAAATACAGAGTGTCTCAAAAGTCTTAGTGTATGTACACATAAACTTGAATAGCTTAAATCTGCATCCAGATTTCTGGGACACTGTGTAAGCAATATGCAATTCTGAAAGCTACCCATTTGAAAAGGACCCAGGGATGGGGCAGGAGATGGCCAAGTAGGCTGTGGTTGACCTGGGAATGAGGACATCTGATTGGAAGAGAGATAATAGCAGAAGAGGGAGGACCGACAACTTTAATCTAAAGCAGTAGTAATCCTGGGAGTGATTGGACAATCAATACAATGGGACATGTAGCAGATTACAGAGACTGAGTGAAAATCAGTTTGGAACTAAAAACACTTTTAAAAAGAAAAAATTAAACACTGACTTGGAAATCCTGAAAATCCAAGGAAATTTAAAACTATGAGCTGGTTTGGTGTCGAGGGGCTGGGGGGGGGGAGCAAGAACAAAATAGATAAACCATTGATTAATTTGATTTTTAAAAAAGAAAGAAGAAAACCAAATTCTCAGTATCGAAAACCAAAAGAGTGAATTCATCACCAGTCAAGAAGAAATGAAAGCAACCATTAGGAACTGTTTTATCTAATGATATGCCAATAAATCTAAGAGTTCAAGAGAAATGAATGAATATTTCAAAAATTATAAATTACCTGGATTAAGAAAAGAGCAAACATAATACTTAAATAAACTTACCGCAGAAAAAGAAGTCGAACAAGCCATCAGTGAAAGTCCCCAGGACCAGATAGATTTACGAGTAAATTCTATCAAACACTTAATGTACAACTAATTTCTATACTATACAAATTACTTGGAAAAATAAACCAAGGACATAGTGCTTATATCGAAACAAGGAAAAGAAAAAACAGAGAAAAAACTATTGACCAATTTGCCTAATGAATATTGATGCAAAAATTTGAAATAAAAAAATAAAAGAGATTACAGGAATATACCACTAAGATCAAAAGATCAATATTGGGGAAATTGACCATATCAATAACAAAACAACAAAAATTACATGATTATTTCAATAGATGCAGAAAAGGAGATTCAGCAGATTGAGAGCCAGGTATAGAGAGGGAAGGTCCTGGGTTCAAATGCTTCCCAGCTATGTGACCCTGGACAAGGCATTTAAAGCCCTTACTGCTCTCTCTTCTGTCTTTCAACCAACACATGGTACTGATTTTAAGATGAAAGATAAGGGCTAAAAAAATGGAAGCAGAAAAAGCTTTTGAAAAAATGCAGCACACATTCCTATTTAAAACACTAGAAAGAAAGGGGGGGTGCAGCTGGGTGGCTCAGTGAATTGAGAGCCAGGTCCAGAGATGGGAGGTCCTGGGTTCAAATCTGACCTCAGACACTCCTAGCTGGATGACCCTGAGTAAGTCACTTGACCCCCATTGCCTAGCCCTGACCACTCTTCTGCCTTGGAACCAACACATTATTGATTCCAAGATGGAAGGCGAGGGTTTAAAATAAAAAAACAAACAAACAAATAAACAAAAAACACTTGAAAGCATAAGAATCAATAGAGCTTTCCTTAAAATGGTAAATAGTATCTAAAATTACTGGCAAGTATGATCTATTACAGAGATAAGTAGAAGCCTTCCCAATAAGATCAGGGGTAAAGCAAAGATGCCCATTATCACTAATTTTATTCAATATTGTACTAGAAATATTCACTACAGAAATAAGAGAAGAAAAAGAAATGGAAGGAATTCAAATAGGCAAAGAGTATACAAAACTATCGTTCTTTGCAGATGACATCATAGTATTGAGAATTCTAGAGAATCAACAAAAAATCTAGTTGAAATAACGAACAACTTCAGCCAAGCTGCAAGCAATCTGTTAAAGAGTCTGTAGGATTCCTTGTTCAGTTTGAGTGCAGAGATTTTCCACAGTCCACTACTTAGAGATGCCAAAGGAGGCAGGATAAAGTGTGCTCATCCAAGTCATTCCCCATTGTCATAAGGCAGGGGACATCCTGCAGGAATCTGAATGGAAAACAGGTTCCTTGAGACTGGGGACTACTAAAGATGCTGCCGTTTGTGAATGCCGTCATGGATATTGTCTTCAACTCTGGCATCAATCTCCAGGACTGTCCAGGTGGTCAACAACTATTTTTTGAGTGCCCTCTCCGTGCCAGACCCGGAATGGTCCACAGCCTCCGACGCCAAGCTATTTGTCTTTAGGATCAGAAGCTGGTTCACCTGCTTTCCCTTTTCCAAGACCAGTTAGAACTACCCAATGGAAGGATTTATGGTGGGTTGAAGGAGGCCATATCATGTTACTGGTTGTGACTTACATGGAAGAAGTGCTTTAAAAATCTCTCAGATTGGGGAAAATGGTGATGTGTGGGAAGCGCTGGGGATAGAGCTCCATGTAGAATATGTGAGAGAGTCTTGGGGGGGGGGGTTCTGAAGGATATTTTCTTTTCCCAGGTACATGCAATAATTTTCCACCTAAGTTTTCTGAAATTACATGATCCAAATGGTCTCCCTCCCCCTTCCTGGAGATGGTGAGCAATCTGATCTGGGTTACGCATGGATTATCATACAAAACACTCTTCTCTCTTGTTCATTATTTTAAGAGAGTAAAACCAAATTACTGTCTAAATACTATATAACATGAATAAATAAAATAAGACCCCAAATAAACTCAAGTGAAAAGGAGTCGGCTTCGATGTGCCTCTGATTCCACAGTTCTTTCTCTGGAGGTGGACGGCATTCTTTGTCCTTCAGAATTGCCTGATCATCATCTAGCTGAGAGAAGCTGAGTGAAAGAAGGCATTTCAAGGCAGTGCTGTACAGTTCGAGAAGTCCTTTTCTCCCACTACCTCTGAGGTCAATAGTGAAAATCGCCTGATCCTTATTTTGGAGAGGAAGAACCAGAGGCTCCAGGAAACGAAGCAATGCACCCAGTGTCTGAAGACTGGCTCTTCCCATCACCCAACCCCACCTACCCCCCACCCACCCCCCGTCCCATGCTTGCATTTCCCCTTCATCACACAAAATTCTGTGTGGCTCCCAAGAGCAAAAATCAAGTTGTATGTCTGGCTGCAGCCCTTGACTTCTGCTTTGGGGCCAGGCCCAGCTGAAGGTGGGAGGAGAGAGAACCAAAACAAGCTGTTCTCTTCCTCCTGTTCTTGCTGCCTTTCTGGGTCATGGCCCTGCTGTGTCAAGCTTGAGTGACTACAGAAACCATCCCTGGGGTGCTAACTCAGAAGGGCATATTCTCTTGCCTCTCCATCTTCGCCTGTTGCCTTTTCAGTCTACTCATGGGACTCCCTCTTCCTGACTTTGTTTTTTTTTTCATTTGAATTAGTTCATTTAGAAATTTAGACTTTATTTAATTTAAATTTAATTAATTAATATTATTTATTTTAATATTAATTAATATTAAATTAATAAATAATGGTATTATAATTAATATTAAATTAATAAACAATATTAATTAATACAAATTAATTAATATAAATAAATTTAATTTAAAATTTAGTTTATTTAGAAAATTTAGAACATTATTCTTTGGTTCCCTCCCTTCCCTCCCCCCACCCTTCCCATAGCTGACACGCAATTTCATTGGGTATTACTTGTGTCCTTGATCAGAACCCATTTCCATGTTGTTGATGTTTGCACTAGGATGTTCATTTAGAGTCTACATCCCCAGCCATATCCCTTTGACCCATGTATTCAAGCAGTTTTTTTTCTTCAGTGTTTCTAGTCCCACAGTGTTTCCTCTGGATGTGGATAGTGGTTTTTCTTGTAGATCCCTCCGGGTTGTTCAATATCACTGCATTGCCACTAATAGAGAAGTCCATGACCTTCGATTGTACCACAATGTATCAGTCTCTGTGTATAATGTTTTCCTCCTTCTGCTCCTCTCACTCTGCATCACTTCCTGGAGGTTGTTCCAGCCTCCATGGAATCCCTCCAGTTCATTATTCCTTTGAGCACAATAGTATTCCATCACCAACATAGACCACAATTTGTTCAGTCATTTTCCAATTGAAGGGCATTCCCTCATTTTCCAGTTTTTTGCCACCACAAAGAGTGTGCCTATAAATATTCTTGTACATGTCTTTTTCCTTATTATCTCTTTGGGGTACAAACCCAGCAGTGCTATGGCTGGATCAAAAGGCAGACAGTCATTTAGCGTCCTTTGGGCATAGTTCCAAATTGCCCTCCAGAATGTTGGATCAATTCACAACTCCACCAGCAATGAATTAATGTCCTGACTTTGCCACACCCCCTCCAACATTCATTACTTTCCATAGTTGTTATGTTAGCCAGTCTGCTTGGTGTGAGGTGATACCTCAGAGTCGTTTTGATTTGCATCTCTCTGATTATAAGAGATTTAGAGCACTTTTTCATGTGCTTATTAATAGTTTTGATTTCTTTAACTGAAAATTGCCTATTCATGTCCCTTGCCCATTTATCAATTGGAGAATGGCTTGATTTTTTTGTACAATTGGTTTAGTTCTTTATAAATTTGAGTAATTAGATCTTTGTCAGAGGTTTTTGTAATGAAGATTGTTTCCCAATTTGTTGCTTCCCTTCTAAATCTGGATGCATTAGTTTTGTTTGTATAAAACTTTTTAATTTGATGTAATCAAAATGATTGATTTTACATTTTGTGATTTTTTTTCTAGCTCTTGCTTGGTTTTAAAGTCTTTCCCTTCCCAAAGGTCTGAAATGTATACTATTCTGGTTCACCTAATTTGTTTATAGTTTCCTTCTTTATACTCAGGTCATTCACCCATTCTGAGTTTATCTTGGTGTAGGGTGTGAGGTGTTGATCCAAATCTAATCTCTCCCACACTGTCTTCCAATTTTCCCAGAAGTTTTTTTTTTATCAAATAGTGGGTTTTGGTCCCACAAACTGGGATCTTTTCCTCACTTTGAATGAAGTGCTCAGAGTTTTCCCCAGAAGTTTTTTCATTTCAGCCTGGGTCCCTGGTTGAGCCATCTTTGCTATGTGCCACTGAAAGCTGCTATGACTCTCCGGTGACTGAGCTTCCTTTTATGAGGCTGATGCTTCTCATGATCTCATTATCATGGCTTGACAGCCATGAAGTTGGAGGTTAAATTGGACTCCATTTTGCCTCCTTGAGTGCACCTTAGCACCTCACTGCATTTGCATACAGGATGCCAGCAATTACAAACTTGACCACCTCAGGAGACAAATTCACAGCAAGCATCACAGAGGGATTTGGCTCAGATGATCCATTACCCCTTCCTCCCTGGGCTCCCTCTCCCTGCCAGTTTCTCTCTCTCTTCTACCTACAAAGACCAGAAGAAGGGTTACACTCTGGCAGAAGCTACCTGTGAGCCATAACAGTTGTGGAGTGGGTGGGGGGTCGGGTTAGTGACAACACGAATGCTTGGATGAGTTGGAGCATGTGAGCTCAGTAATCCATCCATCCGGATTTGTTAAGTGCTTACTCTGAGCCAGGCACAGTTCTAAGTTCTAGAGATGCCAAAAGAGGCAAAAGGCAGCCTATGCCCTCCAGAAGCCCTCAGCCATCTAAGGGGGAGGCCACGTGCAGACAAAGCGGATACAAAGCAAGATAGTACAAGATGAATGGGAAATTACTAAGGCAGGGACTTCAGAGGGCTTGGGAATGGCTCTTTGTCGATGATGGCGTTTAAGAGCGAAATCCAGGCATGGGAGCCGGAGAAAATGAGGTCAGCGTCACTGGATCATGGAATGTATACACGTTGGGGAGTCACGTAGACTGGAAGGGTAGGAAGAGGCTGCTAATGAAAGACTTTGGAAACCAAACAGAGCATTTTCTATTTGATTGATCCAGGAGGCAACCACCAGTTGCTGGACCACACTGAATGGAGGAGGGACGGGATCTGATCAGACCTGAGCGTTAGGAAAAGCTGAATGGATTGGGGTAGGGAGAGACTCACCAGCAAGCTGCTGCACTAGTCCAGGCATGAAGGGATGAGAGCCTGGACCAGGACGGTGGGAGTATCAGAGGAGAGGAGGGAGCATTTTTGTTAAACCCTCACCTTCCATCTCGGCATCAATACTGTGTATTTGTTCTAAGGCAGAAGAGTGGTAAGGGCTAGGCAATGGGGGTCAAGTGACTTGTCCAGGGTCACCCAGATGGGAAGTGTCTAAGGCCAGAGAGGGAGAATTTTTTTTAAATTTTATTTATTTAGTCAATTTAGAACATTATTCCTTGGTTACAAGAATCATATTCTTTCCTTTCCCTCCCTTCACCCCCTCCTGTAGCAGACGCACAATTCCACTGGGTTTTACATGTGTTCCTGATCAGAACCTATTTCCATGTTGTTGATGTTTGCACTAGGGTGATCTCTTACAGTCTACATCCCCAACCATGTCCCCTTGACCCATGTGATCAGGCAGTTGTTTTTCTTCTGTGTTTCTACTCCCACAGTTCTTCCTCTGAATGTAGATGGCTTCTTTCTCATAGATCCAGAGAGGGAACATTTTTGATGTTGCAGAGGTGAAATCAACTTGGCTTGGATTTGGGGGGTGAGAGATAGTGAAGAATCCAGGAAGGCTTCTAAGTTGAAAGCTTGAGGACTAAGTGGATGGAGGTGTCCTCTATGGCCACAGGGAAGGTGGGAGGAACTGAAGATTCAATTCAGGATATCAGAAAGCAGATGAAGATGTGAGATTGGAGATCAGCAGAGTGAGGGCAGGATAGGTAAATCTGAGAATCACCAGCATAAAGATGGTCATATGGGGGCAGCTGGGTGGCTCAGTGGATGGAGAGCCAGGTCTAGAGATGGGAGGTCCTAGGTTCAAGTCTGGCCTCAGACACTTCCTAGCTATGTGACCCTGGGCAAGTCACTTGACCCTTACACCTCTTCTGCCTTGGAACCAATGTACAGCATTGATTCCAAGGCAGAAGGTGAGGGTAAAAAAAAAAAAGATGGTCATTAAATTCATGGGAGTTGATGAGATCACCAAGTGAAGCAGTCTAAAGGAAAAAGAGAAAAGGCCTCAGAACAGAAGCCTGGGGATGCCTACAATTAGAGGGCATGATCTGGAGGAGGATCCGGCCAAGGAGAAGGAGAAGGAGCAGAAAGATAGAAAGAAAACCAGGAGAGATGGTGCCCTGACAACCCAGAGAGAAGGTATGATTGGGGTAGGGAGAGACTCACCAGCAAGCTGCTGCACTAGTCCAGGCATGAAGGGATGAGAGCCTGGACCAGGACGGTGGGAGTATCAGAGGGGGAGCAAATGATCGATGGTGTCAAAGGCTGTGGAATGGTCAAGGGAAATGAGACCTGAGAAAAGACAACATTAATAGCTTTGTGGAGAGCAGCTTCAGGGGAATGAGGGCAGAAGCCAGATTGTAACCAGTTTCACTATTGAACATGGATGCAGAAATCCGGAATAAAACACAAACTGGGAAATTATAACAATATATCCCAAAGAGTATAACATTGTGACCAAGCAAGACTCATTCCAAGGATGCACGGATGGTTATTATGATTGATTATCTAAATCACAAAAGGAACAAAAAAGATATAATCATGTCAATAGAGGCAAACATTTCTTGACAAAATAGAACAGTCATTCCTATTTTAAAACACTTGAAAACATAGGGATGAATGTATTTTTCTTTACAATGATAAGAAGCGTCAACCGAATAGCACCAGCAAGCATTATTTGTAACAGGAACAAGCTAGCAGCCTTCCCAATAAGATTAGGAGTGAAACACTGATACCCACCATCACCAAGAGTATTCTGTAATACAGCAGAACTGCTGGCAGGAGTAATAAGAGAAGAAAAAGAAGCTGAACGACTCAGAATGGACAATGAGGTAATAGAAGGATCTCTTTTTGCAGACGATTGGACTGCATATTGGCAAAATCCTACCAATTCAACTAAAAAGCTGGTTGGAACAATGAATCATTTTGGCAAAGTAGCAGGAGATAAAAGAAACCCACATTTCTGAGAGTGTATTTGCCAAGACAAACTGAGGAACTACCTGCGCGTAATTAGAAGACACTATTTATGCAAATAAAGCCAGATTTAAATAATTAAATATCAATAATATTAACATAATTATATTAATTTAATTATTAATATATTTTATATTAATTAATTATATATAATGTAAAATATATTAATATAATTAATAATTAATTAATATAATTATAATAATTAATAATAATAAATAAATAATTAATTAAAAATTAACTAATTAATTAAATAAATAATTAGAACTATTGATTGTTCATGGGGGAGCAGAGTCAATATAACAATAATGATATTCTACTTAAGCTACTCTGTTTATTCAAAGCCATCTCAATTAAATGACCCAAATATTCTTTTATTAAGCTAGGAAAGAAAATAAAACCCATTTGGAAGAACAAAAGGTCAAGGAAACCAAGAGATTAATGAAAACAATCTAGAGGAAGGAGATGTAGCAATATCCAATCTTAAACTATATTATAAGGTGGCAATCATCAGAACTATCTGGTCCAGGGCTTTGGTCCCTGCTGGCAGGATGCTTTGCGCCCTCTGCTGACCACTGAGAGAGAAGGACCTCTGCTGGCCTCCCTCCCTTCCTCCTTCCCGCCCTTTTTCTGGAGGCGGAGGGAGCCCAGTTTGGTGGCCATCACCTCATTAGTGTCCCAATATTTCCATATCCCTGCCAACATTTATCATTTTTCTTATCTGACATATTAACCAATCTGAAAGATGTGAGGTTGTGCCTCAGAATTGTTTTAATTTCCATTTTTTAATTGATTGTGGCTTAGAGCATTTTTTTCATATCACTAAAGAAAGCTTTGATTTCTTTTTCTTTTTTTTTTAAACCCTTACCTTCCATCTTGGAGTCAATACTGTGTATTGGCTCCAAGGCAGAAGAGTGGTAAGGGTAGGCAATGGGGGTCAAGTGACTTGCCCAGGGTCACACAGCTAGGAAGTGGCTGAGGCTGGATTTGAACCTAGGACCTCCCGTCTCTAGGGCTGGATCTCAATCCACTGAGCTACCCAGCTGCCCCCTTGATTTCTTTTTCTGAAAAATGCCTCTTCATATCCTTTGACCATTTATCAATTGAGTTAACAAATGACTCATATTCTAATAAATTTTACTCAATTCTCTACATGTTTGAGAAAAGAGACCTTTATCAGAGCAAGTGATTGTAAAATTTGTTTCCCCATTTTCCTGCTTTCCATCATATTTTGGTCACATTACTGGTTTTGTTTGCATAAAACTTTAAAAAATGTAATTTAATCACAATTATGTACTTTACATTCCATAATCTCTTGTTTGCTCATAAATTCTTCCCTTATCCATGGATCTGGCAGGTAAAATTTTCAAGGCTCCTCTAATTTGCTTATGATCTCACTCTTTAAGTCTACCCATTTCCCCCACTCTATCATTCTCTTCCCCCTTCTCCCAGTCAACTCACACCTGTCCCCTCTGTGCATAGTCTTTCTAAATGCCTTCATAATGGCACAATTCTTAAGAAATGGGATCTCTTTCAGGAAATGATCAATGGATTCTTTTCATTTCTATTTTACACTCTGATTCTAGGATAGTAGAGAAGTTTTCCTTGACAATTTCTTAAAATGTTTCCTAGACTTTTTGTTGTTGTTGTTATTCATGGCTTTAAGGTATTCCAGTAATTCTTAAATTAGCTCTCATGGTTCTAGGATATCAGGGCTATTTACCTTGACAATTTTTTGAGCTATGGTGTCAGGCTCTTTCTTTGACTGTGGTGTTCAGGTGGTCCAATAATTACTTCTCCTTTAACTATTTTCCTAGTCAGTTGTTTTTCCAATGAGATATTTTATATTTTTTAAATTTTGTTTTATTGTTTCTTGATGTCTCATGAAGTCTTTAGCTTCCACTTACCCAATTCTATTTTTAAAAAATTATTTTCTTCAGTGAACTTGTGTACCTCTTTTTCCATTTAGCCATTTTAGTTTTTATGGAGCTCTTGTCTTCAGTGCCTCTTTTACCACTTGATCAATTTGGTTTTTTAAGATGTTATTTTCTTCAGGATTTTTGTGCCCCTTTTACTAATTCTCCTTTCACAATTTTCTTATACCACTCATTTCTTTTCCCACCTTTTCTTTTACCTCTTTGATTTTGAAAATCTTTTCTGAGTTTTTCAGGAATTATTGCTAAATGCCTTCAAATCACATTTTTTTCTTTAAGGTATTGCCTGTGGCTGTTTTTATATCATTGTCTTCTCCTATGTCTGTGTCTTGTTTTTCCTTGTCACCATAGTAGATTTGGATGGTCTGGTCATTTTTTTTGTTATTGCTGTTTGTTCATTTCCCCAACTTTTTTCTTGAAAACTTCATGTTAAATTTGGGCTCTGCTCCTGGGGTGGAGAGAGCACTGTCTGGAGCTTCCAATTTTTCATGTTGTTGTTTTCAGAGCAAGTTAAGTAAAGAACCGTGTTCTCTGAAGCCACAAATGAAATTACTCCCGTTGGCTCCTCATGCTTTCCTGTAGCTGCAATTATTAGTTCTCCTTTCTGCCTTGGAACTGAGACCAGGGTTACTACTCCCTTATCAGTGATCATAAACCCTTTTTTTCACTCTGGAATTATGACAATACTTCCTTACTTCCTTTGGCCACAAATTCTAGTTCTCTTTTTTGCCCTTTGTAACAGTTAAAATTTAGGGGAGATGGGGAGACTGAGGCAGGTAGAAATTAGTTTCTCTCTGCAAGAAGTATTATATTTTTAGAGGTTTATTAAAGGTTAAAGATTAAAGAATATACAAGTAAGAAACATGTGCCTATAGGCCAGAGGCCTAGACAAAATAACCTCACATCACGCAAGAGACGTGCCTCCTCCAAAACGGAAGTCCAAAAGAGCCAAGAGCCAACTCTCTCAAAAGCCTTTGAATCAGCTTAAATACCTTCTCGATCTCGGCCCAGGTGAGATTACAAGGCATTCTGGGGAAGTGGAGCAAAGGCTCGTGGGGATTGTAGTCCTGTATTCGAGTCTATTTTTTACACCTTCAACTGTTATCTAGAACTGTGCATGGGCAATGCAATAGTTCAGCACTCAGTGCCAGAAAAGGGTACCTTGTAACCTCTTTCTGGCTGATTTTTCTTAAAGTTTATGTATTTATTTAATTAATTTAAAACATTTTCCCATAGTTACATGATTCATGTTCTTTCCCTCTCCTCATCCCATCCCCCTCCCATAGCCAACGAGGAATGTCACTGGGTTTTACATGTAACATTGATCCAGACCTATTTCCATGTTATTGACATTTGCACTAGGCTGATCTTTAGAATCTATTTCCCCAATCATATCCCCATTGACCCATGTGATCAAGCAGTTGTTTTTCTTCTGTGTTTCTACTCCCACAGTTCTTTCTTTGGATATGTATTATGTTCTTTCTCATAAGTCTCTCTGAAATGTCTTGTGTCATTGCATTGCTGCTAGTGGAGAAGTTCTGGGCAGTTTTCTGATTCCTTATCATCTATGGGCTGAAAGTTCCCAAAGCTGCTACTGCTACAGTTACAGATACCTTTAAGGTCTGTGAAAAGGGAATTCTTTGTTCTCTTTGTATATTCTGAGTATACACTGGTGAAAGGGAATCCTTTATTCCCTTTGTCTATTTTAAGTTAACACATGGTTAACAATAACTTAAGTCCTTACTTAGTACCTAACTAGATTGTGAAGACAGGATTAACTCTCCTTTGTCTACTTTTGAATTGAATCAACAAAAGCTTGAACTCCCTACTTAGCACTAGGTAGAGGAGCTCATAAACCTTTTAGGGAGCTTCACCCTTTCAACTCAATCAGCCAGGAAATGAGAATTCACATGCTCAGAAACCCAATCAGCTAGAATTCTGTGAATCCTTTTGATAAGAATTTACACCTCCAGAGGGTAGATAAGTGGATCCATCAGACATTGCCCCGGGGGCAGTGCTAGACAATTTGGAAACTGTGATTGACCCTGTGAAGAGGGGACAGGACAAGAGGTCACCATAAAAGCCATTGAATCCTTTGGCTTGAGACTGGTATTGTGGAAGCAGTCTGGTAGAGATTGTTTTCTGAGGATTGCCTTCTGAAGATAGTCTTTGAGGGAGCTTCTCTGTAGACTTCAGCTTGGATCTTGGCTTCAACTTGGTTCAGACTCCTGAACTGCTTCCTGAGTGAGTGAAAAGGGCTGACTCCTTTCTTAGTTTCAGGAGAGACTAGTTTTCATCTTGGCCCTCTTGACTGAGGACTAGTATAGGTATTTTCTCTAAGCTTTTTCACATTTCTCTACTTTATTGTTTCCCCTCTATTTTGGCAAATAAACTTCTGACTTAAGATACAACAATTTTGGCAATCATGTTATTTTGTATAATTTTAAGTCCAACCATTAAATTTAATCCTTTACAGGTCTATGGTTGGTATTGCAGGAGTGTGCACTGTGCTCTGGATTGGTGAACACCACAATGTCACAGACATCTCCTGTCTACCTCCTAAGTTGTCTTGGGATGGAAAAATGTCTCACTCCAACCTTTCATTGGATCTCTTGCTCCAGAAGTTGACTTGAAGTGTTATTTTAAAGATTTTTGGAGGAGAACATTGGAATGCCTGTACTGTGCCATCTTGACAATATAAACATCTCTATATGGTCTTATATTCCTTACATAATGAAATAATCCTAGGCTGTTCTGCCCAGTAATTGACCCACACCCTAGAAGTGTTCATTATCCCTTGATTTTTGCTTTTGCCCATAAAACCATATGAGATGGTCTCCTCCTTGCTCAGTGATAACTTTTTAGACAAATTGACCACGTTCCTTTTGATGGCCCCATAGAATGTGTCATCATAGATAAAACCCTCCATATCCCTTTGTGTAGTTAGCCTTGGGTAAATCAGGGAGCATTCCGTTCTCATACTCTCATTAATATTAAACTAAGTATACGAAAAGTTCTAGAAAGCAACAAGGAAGGAGGGAAGGAAAGAAGAGAGGGAGGAAAGGAGGAAGAGAGAAGGAAAGAAAGGGAGCAAGCAAGCAGTTATTAAGCCAGATGTTGCTCTAAGTTCTGGGGATAGAAATACAAAGAAAAAATATAGATCTGACCAGAGATAGCCATTTTAAGGTTGAGGACTTCAGTCCCTCACTCATATAAGTGTAAATTCCTGGTACAATCCCTAGCAAGCATTTCTAACTGTAATTGAAAAAAATTAAAAAGTCACATTTTTTTAAAAAGAGGAAGAACAAAGATACTCATATACATTCTCTGTCTCTCAGTCCCTGTTTCCCCATTAAAACTTTCAAAAGTTAAAGATCTATGTTCCCATCACTGTCTACCTGAAGCCTGTGGCCAGGACCCCAGAGCACCAAAGGCCAATGATAACATCTTCACTGGGGCACACGGAGACCAAAGGATACAGCAAGGACAGGCATTGTGGGTAGCCTGATACCTCAAAGAAGAGGGAAGCATGAACCATGGTTTCTAGAAAGGCCTCAATGGTGCTGGTGCTCAGCAGAAAACCCAATGAGGACTTTACAAAGTAATTGAAACTACAGGGATTAGAAGCCAGTCCTTACCCCTTTGCCACATATGTTCCTCAGAGTCCCTGTACTTAAATCTGAGCCCACTAACCCCAGGGATCTTGTGAGTGCAAGGGAGAGAATATTCCTGGGACAGAGGGCTTGTTGTTGTAACAACCATCCTTCCTCTACCTCTTTGGTAAATATCTTTTCTATAATCTGGTTATTAGGCTAATAGTCAATGGAGAGAACAGCAGTGGGGGCTTGTGAGAGACAAAACCTCAGCCTGACCTGGGCCTTTGGTAGATTACTCCGTCTGTGCCCCCAGCCCACTGGTCCAGGTGGAAGAGGGGGGAGTGGCCCTCAAGAGAGCGTTCCACAAATAGCATCTTGCTTCACCCTGGCTACTATTCTGGAAGGGACATCTCTAACATCTTAGATGGAGGACCTTCCCTGAACAAAAGGACATGCGGGGAAGCCACCACATCATTTCTGCCTAGGGAGCTGCCCCATCATGCCACAACCTGAATGCTAATTTGGAGGCCTGCAGTAGTATCTCATTCCTCTCTCTAGCCAGGCTTGAAAACTCTCCTTTGACAGATTTCTTTTGGACATCTGAGTGTCTTGTGTGTAGATTTTCTTCTTCCCCAAACTCCACCTCATCCCTCTGCCCAGGGAGAGGCAGGGTTACCCTAGACTCACTCTTTGGAAGAGGCGTTTGCTATTGAATAAAGAACCTGAAAAGTCAAGAGAAAGTGCCTCCTTGTTGTTAAATCTCTTGACATCGAGGAGCCTTCATTGCTATTGACTGATGGGAGTAACTCATGGACGCCTCATCCTTTGGAGCACCTATGTGATGGAGCTCAAAACTGTGGCCCTTTCTGCTGCTCTCTGCCTTCCAGGCGATTGGCTTTTCTGGAACTCAGCACTGATCATTTTTACCTCAATCACTGTCACCTCCCTGCAGTCCGCCTCCTGCCCGCCATCTTGGAGACAGCCCCAGGCGATGGAAACCAATCCAGGAAATTCTTGGAGTCCTCCTCCGGGAGGTGTCACTGGACTCGGCTAATACCATGGCGAGTGCCCTCTGAGTACCTCCAAAGCCAGCTCCACACCTCACGGTCTCATGCGGGGTCTGGGGGTGTCTGCCAGACCCTTCAGGAGCTGACGCCCCCATGCAACCCTTTTGTCCTTGGGGACACCAACTTCAGTGGAGGGATGCGGTCGGAAGTCAGCCATGGGCCAGTTTTTCTCCCCTGGATCATGAGGCCATCCCCCAATATGTTCTGGGGCTTGGTGCAAGGAGCACAAAGGCATCTGCCCACCAGAACGTCGGCGGGGGGTTCTCCTCCGTTAGAATGCATTTAGATCATATCTGAAAATTCTAATTACCCCAATTCACCCTGCAGCCAAATGGCAAAATACATCATGAGAAACCAAACAAAAACAAACCTCCATGAACGGTCCACATGGCTAATGGTGCAAATAGTCCTCTGCAGCAGATGGGAAGGCTGGGGTGGGCGGCTCATTGGCTCAGGGAGCCCCCTGTGTGCACACTTAGCTCATTTGGGCTGCCACGCCTTCGTGGGTTTCTTAATGAGTTGATGTGGTCAGAACTATTCCTCAGCAGATGGTCAGCCCACGGGCAGTGAGCAATGCTGGGCCTCCTCCGCAGACACGCTGGGTCCGTCCTTGGAGCCTTCCCCTCTCCGGAGCTTTACACGCGTCCATTGGCCAGTCGTCTTCCCAAGATTCCCAGCCATTCAGTCAATGGGAACAAGCATGTACCTGACGACTCCCTCCCCGGTGAGGTCTGGGGGCCCTTTGCTTGGCTGGCATGGTGTCATTGAGACTGATTTAATTAATCATGACGCCCACACACGATGGGCTGCTCCCGTCCTCCCTTGCAGCCACAGAGTTCCATTTCTCCTGGAATGCTGGGGTGCCTCTGGACTGCTCATTCCCTTTCGTTTGGTTCTGGGATCGCCAGCTTGCTTCATGGAGAACACTGCTATGCCCATCTCCTTCTGCCCCATTGGGATGTATAATGGAAGAACCATGGCTTGGGTAGGGCTTAGGGAAGCCTTGAAACCATCCCTTGTCTCCTCCAAACAAATAATGGAGGACCAATCGTGGTGGGTGAGCTGGTTAGAAAAAGGCAACACAGGATTGATGCAAAATGGGGGTTGGCTCAAGACAGGTCTGGGGGACTTGGCGGGGGGAGGTGGGGATGAGACCTGTGATTCCATTAGTAAAGAAAGGGAGCCCCAGGAGAGGATCCTCCCTTTGCCGTTGCAGGCTGGTGTAGGCTCTGCAGTCTTCTTAGTTGTCTGGGGCACTAAGAGGTTGGATAAAGAAGTCAATAAACATTAAATAAGCGCTGACTATATACCAAGACAAGTGACTTGTCCAAGGTCCTATAGCCAGTCTGTCAGAGGCGGAAGTTGAACCTGGATTTTCTGAACTCCAAGGACAGCTCTTGGTCCGCCATATTGCTCTGCCTTTCCTACGTGTGTGTGTGTGTGTGTGTGTGTGTACAGACACACATATGCACCTCGTAGACTATTCAGTTTTGGGGTACCCTCTCCCCATGGGGAATGTAAGCTCGCTGAGGGCAGGGACACTTCGTGCCCCTTTCTATATCACCAGCAGTTGGCACCGTGCTTTGTTTGTGGCTGACTTAACAGCTGTTGAATTGCCCCAAATGGAGGGACGGTGTATTGGTCTGCTGGGTGGCGAGTCGGGTCACAGGTGAGAGGGGAGCGCTGAGCCCTGGGCCGCCTGCCTGGTGACGGTGTGGAGACCAGGGAGGGCCCTGGCACGCCTCCGGGGCTGCCTTGGACCTGCCCCATCCTTCAGTCGCTTGCACAGCTCTTTAGGCAGAGGCGGCCAGCAGAATGGGAGGAGGCTGGAGAGGCGCAGAAGAGGCCAGAGATGGAGGACGGCTTTGTGTGGAGCTCTTCAAACGCAGATCCAGGGGCGTCGAGGCAAGAGCAGGAGTGAACCAGCCCGTCTCTGAGGCTCTGAGCTCTGGGGGCTGCTGCCTCTTTCTGGGAGAAAATGCTGCCGTGCTTTGGGGCATCAGGATGGGAACTCCAGCCGAGCTTGGCTGGTCTTCTCCACGCAGCTTCCTTACTCTGGGAGGAAAGTTCCTCATCTCTCCTGGCCAAGGCTCGCTTCCACGTCCCACGGTCCTGCCCGTGGCGTGGCTCGTGTGGCTATTGCTCAGCCACCCCCTCCAACTCGGGGCTTGAGCCCTGAGCCCTTCTTTGGCCACCACATTCCAGCTCAGCCTGCAGAGGGGAGGAGGAAACCCACTTCCCGTCCCCAGCGGCTGTGGAGGGAATGGAGGGCGTATTTCCAGGAGCGGCGGCTGTTTCCTTTAGGACGTCTCTGTTCCCACCAGCCAGCCCGGGGACTGGAGCAGGATGCTGGGTGCTGCATTAAAGGGCTCGTGGACTTGACTCACACAGAGCTGGAAAATGTGGGTATGTCTGTATCTGTTCTCTAGCAAGCAGTTCCCAGATTCTAAGAAGCAAAACCATATCCTCACCCAAATAATAGGAAAGGAGGAGAGACTCCAGAAGTCACCGTGGATAAACTGCCCGGCCTGGAGTCAGGAAGACCTGAGTTCAAATCCAGTCTCAGACACTAGTTGTGCGATCCTGGACGAACCACTGAATCCTGTTTGCCTCAGTTTCCTCATCTATAAATTGAGCTGGAAAAGGAAATGGCAACTCACTCCCGTTTCTGCCAAGAAAACCCTAAGTGAAGAATTGGATACGACTGCACAGAAACGAGAAAGACAGACACTAGAGAGGTGGGTGCTGTCGTCTGTGCTTGTCTCACTCCACTCAGAGTCCCCCCAGCTCCCCCCAGCGAGTGGCCTTCCTCCTGCCAGCCTGGGCATGAGTCTCCTCCTGAGCTGCGCCGAGCTGGTCCTCCGAGGAGTCTCGCCAGACCCCTCCCTCGTGCGTGCACACTCATGTGGCCACCCTGACCTTAGCGGGAAGGTCTGGACCGATGATGCAGAAAAGGAGGCCCAGATGGGCTCCGGAGGAGGCCGCTGGTCTATCTGCACATCTGTGGACTGGTTGTCCCGCTCCTCTCCCTAGTCCTGGGTGCGCTGCAAGCTGGAGGGCAGGGACGGCTTCCCAGGGCCCAGGGAGCCTGGCACACTGAACTGGCAGGATTATGAGGATCTCATTAGCAGAGGCCACCAAACTGGGCTCCCTCCGCCCCAGAAAGAGGGCGGGAAGGAGGAAGGGAGGGAGGCCAGCAGAGGTCCTTCTCTCTCAGTGGTCAGCAGAGGGCGCAAAGCATCCTGCCAGCAGGGACCAAAGCCCTGCCAATACTCTGCAGAGAAAAGACAGGCTTGGTGGGGCCCGAGGCCCCTTCCCCGACACCAGGAAGATGCCCTTCTTGGCTCTCTGCAGGGCTGCCCCACAGCCAAAGGGAGGCTAGATGGCTGCTCTGCAGAGCTCTCATCGCCTCGTCCAAGGCAATCAGCCCTTCCTTAGCGCCTACTCTGTGCGAGGCACTGGGGATGCGGAGATGAAGCCGAGCGGCCTCTGCCCTCTGGACCGTCCATTCATAACCGAGTCCTAAACGCAGTGCCAGGCCCAGGGGGAGGGCGAGACCCTCCTGAGGGCACGGTGGGAGCCTGGGGAGCGTGGGGAGCACGTCCAGCCTCTTGCCAGGCTGCCGGCTGGCAGAAAAGTGGCAGATGGGCGGCTTTGGCACCTCCAGTTTTCTCTGCCTCTTCGGTGGCTCCTGTTGCTCCTGCTGCGGCAGACAGACGGTCATTAGTCACAATCTCTCTCCGTTCTCTTCCTACGTCCCCATGAATTCCACCATCACCTCTGCAGGGGATTCCTGCTCACAGTGTGTCTCTCCTCACATCCAGCCTCCCAGGTCTCAAACTCAACATGTCCACGTGCATGCAGCCTCCCCTTCGCTTCCTTCTCTGTTTTGCCTGAGGGGCTTCGTAAGCCCAGTCGTTCTCCCTTCCTGCCCGGCTCAGCCCTTCTCCTGAAGGTTACTTCCTGTATCCGTTCTTGTTCTTCCTCGTGTTGCTCACAAGAGGATACAAAGAGAGGCTGTGGAGAGGAAGGACACACATTCCCCGCCCTGTAGCCCAGGGACCTCCCGAGGGCTCGGCAAGCCTCTGGGCTCCTTCTTTTCCTGTTTCGAGAAATGAGAGAGCTGGACCACCCGACCTTCAAGGTCCCTTTTCTGTACCTGCTCCAGAAGCCCAGCTGAATCGAGTCCATCCTGCTTTCACTCAGCTTCCCTTTTGGGGCTCGCTTCCCTTTTGGACTGGCACAATCATCTGCCAACAGACTATGGTAGGCAGGTGAATCCTTGAATCTTCTCGACTCTAGGAAAGGGAGAGACACCCTTGAAAGGGACGTCTCTGGAAGCCTCCAGCCTGCAGCCAGCACCTGAGCAGACCGGCCCATGGACAGTTTGCCCCGCACTGTTAGCCACAAGGGTTCCTTAGAAGAGTTACCCCTGGAGGGCAAAAGCCTGAGGACCTGCTGCTCATCAGGGAGGAGTCTGGGAAGTGGTGCCCAGCCTGCATGTCTCATGGCATCCAGTAATGTGGTTCGAATGGATTGTCCATCCTCAAACACGAGCGAAGGGACTGGAGGAAGGCGACTCCCAGCTCCAGGTTGGGAGAATGCACAAGTGAGACCCTAACCGTAAAATGCTATGGAAGCTCTCACTGTGACTACCTAGTAACTGGAGAAGTTTTAGGGGAGAGGAAGAAGAAAGAGGACCCTAAGGAGAACCGGGGATTGTGCCCTGGATCAGGAGGAACAGAAAGAAGGAAGGAATGACGGACCAGGGAGAACTTGGATCTACGCCATAGGGAAGAAGCTCTTTCTATGTTCTGGGGGGACTGGTGGACAAGGGGGGGCAGGGAAGGCAAGAGGAATGTCTTAGCAGAAAGTGGCTTCTTGCACTCCAAAAAAGGATGGTGTGAACTCATTGGTACCATCATTGAAAGGTCATGCATTAGCTACTGCAGGAAGGCAAGAGTGGGGTGGCTGGGTATTCCTTGTGGAAAGGGGTGCTATTTACTGCCAGCTATCCGTGGTGCTGCACCAGTTCCTCTCCCCATCCTCCCATCCCCCAGAGGCTGTAGGCTCCCTGAGTCCAGAGATGGTTTATTTCTGTCTTTATCCCAAAGTCTAAAGCCCGGCACACCGCAGGAAGCTCCTAAATGTCTGTTTAACTGAGCCAAGCTCTATTCTCCGAGGTCTTCCCAGGGGACACATCCAGGCCAGGAGACACAGGCTACTCTTATCTATTAAAAGGACGGCCTCTGCCTCTCCCTGTTGTCCTCCCTAGTGATCTACATGGGGACAGATGACAGCCCCGAAAGGACCTGGGAATCCTCCTTAAGAATCTGGAAGCCACGAGGTTGTGGAGAGGCTCGAATGTCCGCGCAGAAGACGTTCCTGAATTCTAGATGCCATCAGCCAAGCTAGGATGAGGACAGCAAGAAGAAGAAAAGGTTTTTTCCCAGCGCTCGTCTTCCAGCCCCTGAAACCCTTTGCATGGACTTGGCACCTAGCTGTCATCCATCTCCACAGACGGGCAGGCTATGGAAGCGCCTTCCAATCCAACGCATTTCCTTTGGGCCTCTTTTTCATCATTTGCTGCTTCCCTACGTGGTCGATTCAGAGCTCAGGGCCAAGCCAAAGTGAATTGAATAAAACCGTCTCATTTCCAGGACCGTTTTTAGTAACCTAAACTTCTCAGAGGTAAAAACGTTGCCATGTGGGCTGCCATCGTCATTAGCCCACAAGGAAAGTGTGACCCAATCTGTTAAAAAATGCTTGGCATAGAAATCGACGTTTCTGTTCCTCACATAGAGCCTGCCACCTCTCACTCTGCCTTCGTCCTGGACACCCCCAATGCCTAGAGGCTGTTTCCTCACCGCCATCTCAGAATCTCCATTTCCTTCCAAACTCCGCTCTGTAAAGAGGTTTTATTTCCCAATTACCTGTAACGACAAATTTCCACGTAAGTTTTCCGAGGTCACATAATCCCAATTGTCTCCCTCTCTTCTTCCCTCCCCCCTCAGAGCTGGCAAGCAATTTGATTTGGGTTAGAGGTGCATCATCATGCAAAACAGAACTCCATGTTGTTCATTTTTGTTAGAATAACCGTATAAAACAAAACCCCCAAATAAAGTGAAAAATGGTATCTTTGATCTACATTCTGCCTCCCACAGTTCTTCTCTAGAATTGTCCTGGATCCATGTATCGCGGAGAGCAGCCAAGCCTATCCCAGTTGATCATTCCACAATATTGCAGTTGCTGTGTACAATGTTCTCCTGGTTCTCCTTATTTCACTCTGCATCCGTTCATGGGCGTCTTTCTGGCTCTTTCTGAAATCCTCCTGTTCACTGTTTCTTACAGCACAACCATGTTCCATCATCATCATAGACCACAAAGTGTTCAGCCATTCCCCAGCTGATGGACATCCCTTCAATTTCCAATTCTTTGCCACCATAAAAAAAAAGAAAAGAAAAAAGGTTTCCATAAACATTTTTGTGCAAGAAAGTCCTTTCCCCACCTTTTAAAAAGTCTCTTTGGGATACAGACCTTCAGCATAGTTCCCAATTGCTCTCCAGAATGGCTGGACCAATTCACAACTCCACCAGCAATGCATTCGTATTCCAATTTTACCACACCGTCTCCAACATCTGTCACTTTCCTTTACCAGCCTATTGGCCAATCTGATAGGTATGAAGTGGTCCCTCAGAGCAAAACTCGGCTCTGGAAACACCTTTGGCAAGAAAGCCTTTCCTGACCCCTCCTGGTCCCCTTTGGGAAGGGGTGCCTTTCCTTCTCTGGGTGCTTTGTGTTTAATGTACATTTGTGTTGTATTGATTCTGCATATGCTCACATAAGGACCCAATAGACTGGTTGTTGGTCTCCAATAGAGTACAAACTTCCTGAGGATAGAGACATTCTTTCTGTCTTTGTATCTCCAGTATCAATCAATGTTCTTGACACATAGTAGGTGCTTAATACATTCTTATTGATGGATTCTTCAAAGTTGAAAAGCACCATCACCAGAAAACATATGAGGGCCTACAATAACTGCAAAATGGAAAAGGAGGAAAAAGATGAAAGGCAGAGGATGGGAAAGGGGGAAGTGCTAGAGTTAGCTATAGCTCCTGCCCATAGGGGGCTGAGAATTTGGAGAGAAGCATAAAACAGATACCATATGCATGGCAGAGTATGTGAAGAGCTTCACAGCAGGCATTGCTTGACTTGGATCTTGAGAGATGTGTAGATTTTTAGAAGGTGGAGAGATGGGGGGCCAGCTTGCCTTTGTTGGTTCTACTGGATAGAGAAATAGGCAAATACTCTGTTTCCTGTCTGCTTGCTACACAGTAAAGAACGAGTCTTTGGGTTGGCTGTCAAACTAGAGCAGAGAGTGCCCAACCAAAGGTCAAAATGACTTGACCTCAAAATTTCCCGAGTGATCAGGGAAATACTTGCTCTAAGCTTCTGGGGAGTCAGAGGTAGCTCTAGGGCTGGCAGCCCACTTCCCCCACTCAGTCCCACCCATGGCTGTAAATCTCTGACATCTCCATCCTTTGCATTTTGTTCATTCCTGCTCTTAGACCAGAGTAGAGGAGATGGCTGCAACCATGTGCATGTCCAAAGGTTGGAAGGGCAGGCTGCCCTCCATCTGGGAAATGAGTCCACACCTGGGTTTGCTGGCAGCCAAGAGTGATGAGGAGGGCAGCCCCAGAGAATCACCTCTAACGATCACCAGGAGATGAACTGACGTGGAGATGTGCACTGAGAAAGGGAATGACTTGTCTATTGGCAATACCCTGTTCGGAAGTGAACCTGATAGGAGAAAATGCTTTTTGGTGTCTGCTTGGAGCCAGAATCTTCCTTTCTTGGGACTGAGGCAATACAGGGGACAGCTCGCCCTCTGGTCCTGGGGGGAAATGCTTTGGAGGGTCCATGTTGCTCTAGCTCCTTGGAAGTGCTAACTGCTGGGAGCCATCAAAGACCACACTGTTTGATACGGTCCATGTGGAAACCGGGGAATGCAAAGCAGGAAACCGGGGAATGCAAAGCAGCCCCCAGGGGGGATGGAAACACCCACTGAACCCCCCCTAAGTGACTTTCATTATTAACATTCCCTTATTATTGGAATTGCAATGATTATTATTCTTACTTGGCCCCAGGAAAAATAGATGAGAGCAACACGCTTGCAGGGTTAATACAGATGTCCCACTCTGTCCCCCTAGGATATTACCAAGAGAGCCCACTTACAAAATTAAACCTAAGGATTCTTATATACCTACTTAGAAAGGACCCTCTTTTCTAGGCATAAAAACTTCTGGCAAATTTGTGCTCTGAATTCCCTAACTATATCTGGGTCATGTTGATTCTACACACTGATCCTGCCCTTAGCAAGGATTTTGTTGACTATCTCCCTAGGCTTCCTGACTGTTGTTAGGTTCCATGAAAACATGTATGTTGAGAATGAAACTGTGTGCCAGGTAGATGTGTGATCATGAGGGTAAAAAAATAAAGCCAGGCTTCAGCCAAAGTGGAGCAGTTTATCCTGTGAAACCTGTGAATGCAGAAAGCTGTGTCCCATCCGTTGTTCTGCTGACACCATCCCACCTCCAAGACCCCATCCCCTATGGGAGGCTGGCCCACCCCACAGCAGCTAACTATCTCTTTGTAAAAGCTAGTTCAGAACGAGGGGATGTGGGGAGCTAGTCACCCAGGCAATCAGCAAGGCAGGAGAGAGACTTAATGAGGATTGATTGTTCCTTGTGGAGAACGCTTCAGAAAGGGAGCTCAAGCCAATGCATCACAAGCTCACTGTCCCTCAGGAACACTTCTAATCCTTCAAGAGAAATGTAGCCAGAGGCCTTCTCCTGACCTGACTTGGCAGTGCATGTAGGAGTTGGGATGAGAATCTCCCAAATGCATATGGCCAAACCCACTGGCTACTGCTTCAGATGGGCCTTTCCAGGGGACCACAGGACATCTCTGCAGATGTGCTCCTAACCCATCACATCCAAGTTGACAGAAAATGGTCTTTCTCCTGCTTACCCAAATTCCTTCTGCTGTCATCCACATTTCTCCCAGGCTTAAACCTTCCCCTTTTCCTGCCATCTAGCCAGCTTCTGATGGTGACATTAGCTCATCCTCTCCTTTCTATGCCCAGGGCCACCTCCTGCCTGGACCTCACCTTCTAGGAGGAAGACAATGCGTAAAGGGAAGTGGGAGTCAGGGAGGGGCATAAATCTGGAAAGTCCAGGGATGATGAGTGGAGCCAAAGTCTTTGGAAGAGGAGACCCTCGATGTGAGTCCTTTCTAAACTAAGAGATTTCCCCAGCCCAGAGGCACAGTGAACCAGAGTAAGACAAAAGCTTGAAGCCCTCCTTTTAGGGTCAGGCTCCCCCCCAGTTGAACCTGTGTGACGTGAAATTTGGGGGGAGCTTGCACCCCCAGAAACCACTCAAATGAGCAGACAGGAGGCTTGTGAGCTCGAGCCCAGCAGGTATTAGGTAGCAAAGAGGGGCCGTGAAGGGGGACGTTTCTCCCAAGGACGAGGTCAGCTCTGGTAGGGCATTTGGGTGGTCTTTTCACCAAGGGGGAAGGTTTAGCTTAAAGAAGATGGAGGAGGGCCACAACAGCAGTTTTCAGGGACTTCAAGGACTCCCCTTATATATATATATATATATATATGTAAAACCCCCTCCCCAAACAGATATATATATATATGTATATATATATATAAGTAATATATAAAAATAAATATAAATATATATATATAAAGCAGCAGTCCAGGACTATATATAGGAAGCTGCTTGGGGAGGGGTTCTCTCGCCTTCCTAAGGAGACATGAATTCGTGTCTCCTTCTGAAGGGCACCGAATGGTCGCTAATTTTCTATAGGAAGTTGCCAATCTGGGATGACTAATACTGATGAATGTGTGCTGGGGAACAATGCACACATTCCTCCCCTGCAAACGCAAATCCAGGAAATCTAGACGGGTCTCTGTGGGCAGCTCGACACACCTTCCAGAGCCCATATCTCACCCTCGCTCTCTCTTCATGAGCGCCACGCCTGGTTTTCCAATAAAATCTTTTCTCAATTGCGTCCCATCGCGAGGCACGGCACATAGCAGGAGCCTGGAGACGGACGCGTCTCACAGTGGCCAATACTCTTAAATCTCATTCTCTATGGCCATTTCATTTTCGTCTTCGTGCTCCCCAGAACCTGGCAGGCCGTGACTAAAGGCTCAGGACAGTGTTTCCCCCCAGAGGCTGCCTCAGCACGGGACTTAGGTTTGTTCTGACAAAGACCTGCCTAAGCCCTCCCGCCTTGGCCTTTGCGGCACTCTGGAGGCATCCAGCTCTTGTGGCCATCTCCGAAGGGTTTTCTAGACAATTGTGAAGTGCTTTTGTCTCTGGGGAAACCCCTGGAACTTCTCAACCCTCTTTTTGGCTCTCCTTTCCATAGAGGAAATGAACTGGACTAAAGTAAATCGTGACGCCGGCCTTATTTTCCATGGCCAGGTGTGAGAAGCCGTAACGGAAAGGCTGTAAAGCAGCAGGAAGCTGGGCTAAAGGGGCAGAGCTGAGGTTCCTGCTGGAGAAGGGAAAAGGCTTCGTCACCCGCCGTGGAAACACGGAGCCGCCTATTCCCTCCTTAAAAGGGGGGCAGCCCAGCTACTTTGGAGCCAGCTTCGACATCTCGGGCCATGTCCCCAAAATGCGGAGGGGGTCCCCGAGTGCCCAGCACCCACACGGTAGTGGACTGGGGAGTGTCTGAAGCAGGAAGCAAACCTGCTGACCCAGTGCGGCCAAAGAGCTCTTTTAGAACAATCGCCCAAAGGGGCAGCCCTTTTCCAAGGAGCCCAGTTCAGACTAGCCTGCTCTTCGGGATTTGGGCTCCGAAAAATCGCTCTAGCCAATCTCTGTCTCGGCTCACAAGCAGGCATTAGGTAGCAAAGAGGGGCTGCGAAGGGGGGCGTTTCTCCCAAGGACGAGGTCAGCTCTGGCAGGGCATTTGGGTGGTCTTTTCACCAAGGGGGCAGGTTTAGCATAGAGAAGATGGAGGAAGGCCACGACAGCAGTTTTCAGGGACTTCATGGATTCCCCTTAATCTGTTTAGCCACAGAACTGGAAGTAACAGGAGGAACTTGGACACAGGAAAACTTGGGAACTTAGGAAAGGAGTCCTGAGAAATGGAGAGGTCCCTTCAAGGAAATGGACTGGCTCTGAGACTGGGACCCCCTCCCCCCCTTCCTCCCCTGGCCCCCATGCAGTCTTAAGCCTGCCTCCTTGTCAGCTTGTCTAGGCAAGACTCCTCTCCCAGGATGGCCCTGAGGTCCCTTCCGAGCCTAAACTCTGAACCAGGAAGTGCCTCTGTGCTGACAGCACACAGCATGTGACGCCGCTTCCTGGCATTGAGCTGGAGGGATAAGCTGGTTGTCCGAGGAGGTGAGGCCAGGAAGAGGGGCTGGATTTGGGATCAGGAAAGCCGGGGCTAGTTCTGGCACTGCCATTGGATGGGGAGACCTCTATAGGAAGCCTCTTTGCAGCTCGGAAGTGAGCTTGGCCAGGCGGCCTCTAAGAGGTTCCTGCTCTAAATCTATGAGCTTCAATAGCTCATACTTCCACTGGCTACGCTAGGAAGTCATGCCCTGGGGCTCCCTCCTCTAAATACTAGCCGGGCCATCACCAGGCACATGTGCCCCCTCCCCCAAGCCCATAAAGGCTGCGGCAAACACGGACATTCGGGTGCTCATGGGAGCTCCAGGGTGAGAGGGAAGTCAATCGGCATTTCCTAAAGACGAAGGAGCAGCACAAGGATTTAGAAAACGGAAGTTTATTGGTCTTTAAATGGCTCAAATTGCAAGTAAAAGAGTGGGTAATGGCATCAGCCCGGGACACGGGCCGCATCCGGGGGCTTCATAGCACCGCATACCCAGGAGAAGGTCTTAAAGCAAAGTCACTGTGTTAGTGGTTAGGTTCCCTGTCTGAGCGGACTGGATGAGGACGCGGAAGGGCAACAGGCATTCCTGGTCAGGGCCACAAGAGGAGCATCCATTCTGCACAGGGGATGGCCACCAAAGGAGAGATGCGCACAGAGCCTTCAATGAGATGCGCTTTGGGGAGCGGCAGGCGTGTGCGCGCTTGCTCGTTCCCTGGAGGGTCCGAACAGTTCTGAGCCTCGGATGATGGGTTTGCAGGTGCAGAAAGCAAGCCTGGGGCTGTGAGCTCTCCCTCGCCGTCTCTCGGGGCGCCACACCATTCCAACGTTGGGTCTTTCCTCCAAGGCAGCCGGGAATGCAGACGCTGAAACTGGTTTCCTCGATGAACTGTGGGGGGAGAAGGGGCCAAGGATATTCGGTCACAGAACACACTCAGACCCCCATGACGAGCTCTGCCGTTCCCATTGGGCTCCCCGGGTGGGCGTAAACTCCTACATTAATCCGGCAGCGAGGAGGACCGTCTCCCCAAAGGAGTCCCCGGAGTGGCCCGGGCCTGAGCCAGGCTGGCCAGAGGGTGAAGGGCAGCAGCTCACCGTTGACCAGAAGCGAGTTTCTGACCCGGAACCCGAGAGGAGGAAAGGAGTTTCTCTTACGAGGGGCTGGGCTGAGCCTTCTGCGTCCATCATGGTGGCCTGGTGGTGAGGGGCGATGGGCTCTGGACCCCCCACCCCCACCTGGCACACAGTTCCGGGCCAGGTGTCGGCAAGCTCCCGATTTCAGGTGTTCGTTCACAACGGACGCAGAGGCCGGTGAGGGCGCAGATTTTGGATTAAGGCATGTTCTGTCTCCCCACGCACACTGGCACCTCTCCTTCTCTCGGGCACCCCACGTGGCAGATGGCGCTCCTGGTAAATGGCTGCAGAGATGGTCCTTGGGGGTCCCGATGTCCTCTGGGTCTCTCCCAACACCGGAATCTGCCAGACGCCCATTTTCCTTCTTGTGATTGTGTTGCCAACGGCCGTTCTCAAGGCAGGAGGAGAGACTCGTGGAAAATGGATGCTGCCCGAAAACCTGCCCTGTTCCCCTCAAGCAAGCCCCCCCCATCCTTCCTTTCCTTTATTTGAACAGGCCCAGAAAGGCCGCCCCCAACACGCACGCTCGCTCACACGCTCGCTCGCTCACGCACGCACAGGCTCTGCATTCGAGGGCTGGGATCATGGAGGCGGGTATGAAATGGGCCGCGCGCTTCTCGCCGAAGCCCGCAGCATTGTCTCTCAGGGAGTGCGTTTCAGGCGCTTCCAATCCATGCTGTGAGGGATACGTGACCGGTTCCAAAAAGTGAAAGTAATTTCAGTCGTTGAGCCTCCCCGGCAATGCTTACAAGTTATATTTATTAGTGCGGCCAAGAGAAGGAGGACAGCGGTGCTTGCATTACAAGATGCAGCAGCGCTCCCTCAGCCGCTTGGCCAGGCTTTTCCGCTTCTTCTTTCCGTTCTTCTCTTTGCTGTCCTCCATCTTCCGTGCACGGATTTCCCTCATCAAATCAAAAAATACCTGCAACGACCAAACAAGACACCATTAGTGACTGGGGCCCCATTGGCCTCCCAGCCGGCAGAAAAGGGGGGCCCCGGGCCAACCTCCTCCCTTCAACCCAGCCTGTGAGGACAGACTAGATGCTGAAACCAGACACAGAGCCTCAAAGGGCCTTTAACCCCTCATTTCACAGATGGAGAAACTGAGTCCCAAACAGAGAATGGCTTATAGAAGTCCACAGTGTTGTCAAACGTTGGAGGCAAGATTTGAACCTAAGTCCCCGACTTCAGGTTTGGGACTTTTGCTACCATACGACAATCTCAAGGGGCCGTGGCTACAGCATCCCCAAACCACCTGTGCTCTCATGTCCCAGCTAGGCTGGATCTTACGGCAGATACTGGGGAGCCTGGGGACACCCCTCCACCCTGCACCACATCACCAGCAATGCTGACTTTTGGGGAGAGCCCTAGGGGGACTCCCCCTCCCTGTGCCGAGGCTCCTGGGGGTATGTGCGGAGCTCAATCAGCCCTACAGGGGGTTTCCTGAAGGAGGCTGGGAAAGGCCACCTGAGGATGTCCTGGGGCTATCGGGCAGGAATCTGCCTTGGGAAGCATGTGGGCAGTGAGAGCTGGAGCTCTCTAGCATGCGTTGATGATGTCCCAAATAGCCACCGGCAAAGGCCAAGGTTACAAGAAGTGGCAGCTCCAGGAAGAAAAAGTCCAGATGCATCCGGAGGCCCATGGGGAGGCCCAAGTTCTTCCTGAGGCAGCCCAGGTCAGAAAATGGGGAGAGCCCGCCTGGAGGCCCAAGCTCCTAGGAGAATCTGGAGCACTCGAACCTGCAGGGTGGCGCTTGGGGAACCCAGCTTCCAGGGGACCCTAACAACCATGACCCTGCCTGAGGGCCAGGAGAGGGTCTGCTCTTGCTCTTGGGACTGCCACCACAGGCCCTGCCTGGATTAGGGCCATCTGCTGGCTGCCATGGCCCAGGGCTACTGCTGACTGTGAAAGGGCCTTGGATGTGGAGTCCCAGAACCTGGGTTCAAATCCCAACCTCTCCCAGCAGGGCCATGAGCCTCAGCTGTAAAGTGAGGGCATCCTGAAAGGGGAACCCCAAGTCTGAGGAGTTGGTATAGGAAGTAGGACTCCACCTCTGCTCTCTCTCTTTAGTCAAACCCAACTGGAGGGATCTAGGAGAGGGGCAGGCCCGGGGGGGGGGGGGAAGCACCCCAAGAATCCCTGAAATCCTGCTCTGGTGCCCCCAAGCAGGCTCCCTCTTACCTTATCCACGTTCGCACGGGTCTTGGCTGAGGTCTCCACGTAGTTGACGTTCCACTGATCAGCTCTGTTTTTTGCATCTTCTATAGAAACTTGTCTTTTATCTTCTAAATCAGATTTGTTCCCCACGAGAAGGAAGGGAACATTCTCGTCCTCCTTGACCCTCAAGATCTGCTCCCTGGAAAGAGGAAAGGTGGCCCAATGAGGGGCGCCGGTCACAGCCAGAGCCCCATTGCTTGCTGCTCTCATGCCCCGGGTGCCCCCCGACTCTCCTGTCCACGCCAGAGATTCTATTAACAGCATTTAACTGGGCCTAGCAAGGAGCTGCCACGTGCCCGGCTGGGCCTGCCCTCGAGGAGCCCCATTCTAGGCAGAGCCCAAGAGGAAAGGTGAGCGAGGAAGCCCCAGAGCCCGAGCCCAGAGGGACGCTTGGACACACGCTCCCTCCTGGCTGCCTGGGACGTACCTGAAGTCGGCCGTCGCCGCGAAGGACTCGAGCTCTGTTATGGAGAAGACGCACAGGAAGCCCTCCCCGCTCCGGAAGTAGTTGTCTCGGATGGCCGCGTAGTCCTCCTGGCCGGCCGTGTCCAGAATGTCGATCTGGACCTCCTCCCCATCCAGGACCACCTTCTTCCTGTAGCTGTCGGCTTTGGTCGGCTCGTAGTCCTCCACGAACTGGAAGAGAACAGCCGTGTGGGATGGACGCCCCGAGCAAGCCGCTCCCTCCACCTGCACCCTCCCCACAGCGCCCTTCCAGGCCTCGGCTCCATCCCTGCCTGGGGTCCGAGCCCTGACCTTCGCTGTGGAAATTCCAGTGTGGAAAGCCCCTCTCCCTGGCTGTTTTCTGTATAATCTTAGGACCGTTCCAGGGTTTTACGCCCGTAAGTTCACTGGACTGCTGCCGGGCCGACCAATGTGAGACGCCCACCCGGGTGAGAAAGGAGTTTCCCCAGCTTCCCGCTTTCCTTCTACGGCGGCGCCTCCGTCCCCCGCCGACCCCCTGAGGCCTCCCCCGGCCCTCCATTCGGCCACCCAACCCCAGGGACTGGCGGCGTCCCGGCCATCGGAGCCTCCTGGACGGGGAAGCGGCCGAGAACAGCGGAGGAGGCTCAAAGAAGGCGGCCTGAAGAGCCAAGGCAACGCCGCGGGAGGGAGACACGCAGAGCCGCGCACAGACTTCGAACTGAGAAGCGGGGCCTCCGGCCGGCCGCTCCGCACTCACCTCGTCGTACATGAACTGCAGGGTCAGGGCGGACTTCCCCACGCCGCCGCTGCCCACCATGATCACCTTGTGCAAAGCCAGGGAGTTCTGGCCTTTGGGCTTGTTCGCTGCCATCTTGGGTGACGGACGCGTCCCGGGAGGAAAGAAGAATCTAGAGAAGAAGAAAAGAAAAGGTTGCGTCCACGGTGGCTCCTCAGGCTCTGCCGGGACCCTCCGACATGCCAGGCTGAACTCGCCCCCTCGGATCCCGGGACCTGCCTGGGCAGCGGCCCAGGCCACCAGGGCCGGCCGGAGACGCCGTCTCCTGCCGCAGCGGGGAAGCTGCTCCCAAACAAACGGGCCGCTGCCCTTCCTCGCCGGGGGCTCCGTCGGGTCCCACCCAAGGGTCCGGGGCACCTGGAGTGGCCCTTCTGCCTCTGGACGGCGACTCCTGGCAGTCCCCCCCTCCCCCCCGTTTTTCAGAGACCTGCGATGGCACAGAAAAGCCTGCAGGAGGCCCCCACAGGGGCGCCCCAGCCCAGCGGCAGGCAGGGTAGCCGGGGGCCACCCCCAGAAAGTGGGCCTCAGCTGAGCCCCAGCAGAAGCAGACCAGGGGGAGCGACTCCCAGGCTGTGAGCCAGCAGGAAGGCACGAATTTAGAATCAACGCTAAGCATCGGCTCCGAGGCAGAAGAGCGGCTAGTGACTTGCCCAGGGTCACCCAGCCAGGAAGAGTCTGAGGCCAGTTCAGAACCCAGAACCTCCCGGCTCTCCATCTGCCGAGCCCCCCGGCTGCCCCCTTTAGAAGCTTTTCTCATGGAGCCAGGCCGGATGAGACCCGGGTTTGTGGAGGACGACAACGAGCCGCAGCCCCCCTGCCCCATTTCTCAGATGGGGGCCCAGGCGGCCCAGACGTCCCATCCCCCCCGGACGCCAGGGCCCGGGGTGGCGGCTTCTGTTCTCTTCTCAACCGAACCCTGGCTAAGCCCCTCTGAGGATGGGTGGGACGTCGGGTGGCCCTCGAGGCCACTCCTGCCATGCCACTGGGGCGGTCAGAGGCTCCGGGCCGCGTCGGCGCTCTAATGCTAAATAACCGTCAGCAAGTTCCGGGCCGCTGCAGCAGAAGGACCCGGAGGTTCGTCTCCCTCCCTTCTGGCGGGCCCCACTCAAGGGCAGGAATTCTGTGCCTAGGCTGGCGGCACATTGCAGGAAGGGAGGCGGCCTGTGGACTCCTCAGAAATGCAAATTCTCCCAGGGGAACCTGAAGGTCAGTGAAAAGGAGACCCAATGAAGGACTCCCGCCTCAGGCATCGGTGCCCCAAGGTGCACCCTGGGAAGCCTGCGACACCCCACCAGAGGTGCATCCTGGGAAGCCTTTGGTGCCCCACCAGACAGAGGTGCCCCGAGGTGCACCCTGGGAAGCCTGCAACACCCCACCAGAGGTGCATCCTGGGAAGCCTTTGGTGCCCCACCACACAGAGGTGCCCCGAGGTGCACCCTGGGAAGCCTGCAACACCCCACCAGAGGTGCATCCTGGGAAGCCTTTGGTGCCCCACCACACAGAGGTGCCCCGAGGTGCACCCTGGGAAGCCTGCAACACCCCACCAGAGGTGCATCCTGGGAAGCCTTTGGTGCCCCACCAGACAGAGGTGCCCCGAGGTGCACCCTGGGAGGCCTGTGACACCCTAAGGTCCACTCTCGCTCTTAAAGCATTCGCCCCATGAACACGAGAGGCTTTGCTAAGCTGCCCCCCCCCCCCCGGCCTTCTTGGGAAGCCCAACTCGTGGTAGGCAGGAAATCGCTGACCATCAAACTCTCTGGAAGCCCCTGCAGGGAGCGGCCCGCTCGCCATCTTACTGGTGGGGAAGCAGGGCAGGTGGACAAAGCCGGCTCCGTGCCTGGGGCAGGCGGCCAGGGGAGGATGCGGCTCGGGATGGCCTTCAAAGGGACCAGAAATGCGACCTGTTAAGACGGGTGGTCAACGGGAGGCCCCTCCTGCTGGGGGGAGACGTAGGCAGCCAATGGCCACGCCGCCTCAGCATTCTCCCAGGAAAACCCGGAAGTCGAGCTCCGTGGTCTGACAAGAAGCCCGGCCAGGGGACGTGCCTGCCAGGGGCCCCCCAGGGAAGAGGAAGGGGGGCCGGATTTGGCCTCGCCGGCGGCTCCCGGCCCCCTTCTCTGCACAGGAGGGAGCTGGTTCTCCCCACATGCGCAGGACCGGCTAGATGTTAGCTCGGACCCTCTGGCCCGAGCAGGCATCCGACAGAAGACGAACGAGAAGCCAAGACCCAAAGGCAGCCGACTAGTCCAGGCTGGAGCTGGTGGGGCGGACCAAAGTGATTAAAGCCGTTCAGGGGCAGCGAGGTGGCTAGGGGAGAGCCAGGCCGAGAGCCGGGAGGTGCCGGGTTCCAATTTGGCCTCTTCTCAACCCACTGCCTGGCTCTTACCGCTCCTCCGTCCTGGAACCGAGCGTCGGGCCCGATTCCAAGCCGGAAGGGAAGAGTTAAAACAGCAGCTCGCCTTGTGTAAAGGGGAGGTCGGGGAGCGGCGAGGCTCTGTGCCAGCTGTCAAGCCGGCGCGGGCAGGAGGATCGGCTCCTGCCATCCGAGCTGGCCATCACTGGATCTGTCCTTCCTTTCGTCTAAGATCATCGTTCCCGAGAGGCAAGAATCAAAGGGCTGCAGCCGTGGCCGCTGGACTGAAGAAATAGAGGGGCTGCGAGGCCTCCAGCTGCCTTCTGGAACGAGGGCAGGGAAGCAGGAAACAACTCTGAGGCTCCTCCAGGAAGCCTGCTAGTGGCAATCGCCAGAGAACGACATGTTTCCTGTTAAAATGCCGACCCCCCCCCCCCCAATCCAAGTGCCTGGCACGAGACAGACGGCTCAAGCAGGAGAATACCGAAGAGCACGAGCTTTAGCCTGTCTTTTTTCCCTTCCTTTTGAACAAAAATCCAGGAATGAGGAGAACACTTCTGGAAATAAGACCAAACCCCAAGAAGTGCTCTGGTCGGCATTCAAAGCCTTTCGTGAACTTTCCTCTTCGTCTCCTTACGCTGTGCCATCCAACATGAGTTCTTGGGTCCGGGGACAAGACCCCCGACCTCTTGGCTACAGTCCTTCTCTCTGGCTGCCTTCCTCTGCCCTCACCTCAGCAGTCTTTGGCTTCCTCTAGGTCCCCACTAAAATCCCGCCTCCTACAGGAAGCCTTCCCCTTCAGAGCAGGCTTCCTGGACGGACCCAGGAATCCCTGGCTTGTGTGAATGTCCATGCGTGGAGGCAGGAGATGAAGGGCAGCATCCAGACCTGGCTGGCCCACAGGCTTCCGGAAGGAGAACAGAGGAGGGAGGGAGAAGGGGCTGGCACGGCAGTCTGGATGGATCTGGAAACTTCAATTGGGCCTGTGCCATGGCTGCAAAGGGCTTGGCAAGCTCCAGGTATCGGTGTGGCTGTGTCTAGAGCGAAGGTCCTGGAGGGATAGCCCGAAGCTCTGTGGGGCCCCTGGGGTCAAGGGGCTCCCTGCAGAAAGGCCTGGTCAGGAAGCCCGCAGGATGAGAGGAGTGGGGAGTGGGGATCTGCTCTGGCCCCAATGATGTCACCATGTGTGCTTAAGAGGCAGCTAGGCACGGCCACGGATAGAGCCCCGGCCTGGAGCCAGGAGGACCCCCAATTGAGCCTCTCTTTATCCCGTCCTCCCACTCCCCAATTAGGCAGCCCTCTGTCTCCTAAGCTTGGACTTGCATCCTTACATTCCCAGGGCCCAACACAGAGGACCTGAGAAACGTGTCCTGAATGGAACAGAAGGCATCTGAGTCTGAAGAATGGCGACCACATGGTGAGACCGGGACTCCGGGGGGTGGTGGGGGGTCCCCTCCCCCGAGGCAGAATCTCTTAGGCTGTCTCTCGTGAGCAGGAAGGAAGGACTGCTGAGAGAAGCCATCTGGCTATTAACCCTCGGATGGGAGAGGAAACAAGCCCATGGCGTGGACAAGGAGGGGAGAAGGGCTGCCGCCTCTGGAAACCCCGACTTGCCCTGTTAGGGCTTTCTGAGTGGACACGAGGCTTCCCCCACAGTAGGTCCAGGATCCTACTTGGCATCCATTTTCAGGTTTGCCTTGGCTCATGTGAAATAGCTTTGAATAAAACTAGGTAACGCTCATAGCAAGAAACAACCGAGAGACGTAACCTTTAGGTCCCCAGGAAAAGCCTCCTCTTCATCAGCGGCAAATTCCCTTCAAGTCTAGTCTGCATCCAGCCACAGAGAAGCAGCTAGAGCCCAGGAAGAGCCGCCCGGCGTGCCTGCGGAGCTGCTCTCTCACTTGAGGGCGAAGCGAGCTGCCCGCCTCCCGCTCCCCACGCCTGACTCGGGCACCCTCAGGCTCGCCCAATAATGCTGAAGAAACCCAGCAGTCAGAGCCGCCGTCAGCACCACGTCACGCTGCTCCGACAGGGAGACGCTGGCGGAGTTAATTCAGTCCTTCAGTAGGTTCCTAGAATCATCGATTTTGAGCTGAAAGAGCCGTTCGTTACTCTCCTTCACAAGTCCCAAGGTCTGGCCCACGGGGGTCTCCTCCCTGGTTTTCCCTCGCTGCACCTTCACACAGGCTGGAATTCAGGCGCTCGTCCCCTCCATCTCCTCTGCCCGCGCTCTCTCCAGAGCAGGCTTCCTTCAGGAAAGGCTCCCCGACCTTCCAGCTCCCGGCAGCTCTCCCTCACAATGAGCCCGTGGCCAGCCAGTTCTCTGTCCATGTGGGCACCTTGTCTCCCTAGACAAGCCCGGAGTAGGCGCTTGCGGCGTGCTTTCTGCTGGAGGGAATGATTTGGGATCTGGACGGCAGCATTCCCGCCAACGACAGATGCTTCTCCTCCCGACAAGTGCTCTCTGGGTCTCCCAGAAACTTGCCAGAGTGGCCTGCCCGAGGCGCTGGGAACGGCCCCTGGAGATGGACACCGCCGGCCTCCCCCTCGATAGAGCTCTCCTGGACGACATTCTAGACACAATTCTTTGCGGGACACGTCTTAACCTGCTCCCAGCCACCTTGTGCCCCTCCACTGCTCTTTGGGTGGCCTTTTACTTTGATTGTTTGGGAACTCTGGGATTCCATGACTCAAGGCCACATACTATCTCTAGAAAAAGATCATGAAAAGCTGAGCTGAGCTTTCAGGGAGAAGTTTGAGGTCTTTAAAAAAGGAACATTTCCCGAGATTCTGCTCATTTCTTAAGCCAATTAGATTTGAGGCTCAGCTGATCTTCCAGGACAGTGTCTGTCCCGAATCTACAAGTGACCGACCGTCTCCATGGGCCATCCATCCAAGTGCAATCAGCAGCAGCATCCCCACCGCACCAAGATGGCAGCCACATTTAGAGTGCTTTAAGGGTTGCCAAGAGCTTTCCATACGCTTCCTCAGATTTCCACCATAAGCCCGTGCTGCAGGTGATAGATAGCACCTCACCTTCAGAAGGGCAAAAAGGCTCCATTGCCTAGCAGTGAGCGTCGGAGGTGGAATTTAAAGCAGCGCTCTGGTCACTACGCCAAGCTGCCGGTCTTAACCCATCTGCTGCATGCTCTATCCACTTGGGTTGTCCTATATGGATAGCCAGAACAAGCGCGTCCCTCATTTGGAGACCCAACAATCACGGGTTTGATACAATCAACAGGTCATCCACAGACAAAAGCTCCCTTTACACTTCCAGGACACGGGCCGATGCCTTTGGTGGGTTCGGGGCTCGCGGCCTTACAACTCAACGATCGGATGTGGCCAGTATCGTCTCGGCGGTCATATGTCTCCAGGGATCTTATAGGATTCTGATGATTGTGTAGTTGGAAGAAAGCCAAAGTAAATGCTTTATAAAGTGTCAAAAATAGAAGCCACCACAGTGGGGCGCTGACTTCACCAAACCCCTTCAGCCAAGTGTGTCTAAAACACCTGGGACTGAATACTGACTTCCCAACCCTGTCTGCTTCCTTCGTGGAGGATGGCCTCCATGCTAGGCATTCAAAAGAGCACAAAAGGAGCTTGGTTCTTCTAGAGCCAGGTGTGACAGGTATTACGAACAAGGAGAATTCAGGCAGATTTTCTGGTTTGTAGGAGATCCGGTCCAACTTTCACACTTCTTGTATGTGGCAGATGAAATGAAGCCAGTCCTACGTGACCCGCCCTGGAAGAAGCACCACTTGGTCCTCCAAAGGAAGAAAAAAATGTGTTTAAAGGCTCTTCCGCCCATGCAAGTTATTTCAAGACCTCATTGTTCCTCTGCTATCCAAGAGCTGGTCTCGGATTAGCCTCCAACTTCTCACAACTTCTCATACGCTCCCGTCACGGCTGACTGGGATTTCGGTTCTCTTGTTTTCCTCGCCTCCTCATCTCTATTTCATAGAGAACTTCCTATTTCAGTTGGAAAACATGATGCTCTCTTTGGCCTGATCCTCTTTGCATAGAGAAACCAACCTTCTCTTTCATGAGGAAGAATGACTTGGACCCGAAAAAGGGTGATTTCTAAGAGTTTTTTTCCTGGGCTTTTGAGGCCTTTCAAACAAACTCCAAGCAGGTAACTTACATCCTTGAGGTCTGTGAGCAATCACGACCCAAATCAGTCTGTCAGAGAAGTCTTAGAAAGGAATATACTCAAATACATACATGAAACAGCCCAGTGGAAGCTAAGCTAAGAGTTTTCATCTTCTGAATATTATACTGAAATGGATCCATTTTTGAGAACTAGCTTCTTTCAAAGGACTTAAAACGTGCCTTAATTAGCACCAAGTCAAAGTCAACTGTCCTTGTCATTCCTGGGTGCCAGCTCACCAAGGTGGGAATCAGGCTCCTGTTCATGGGTGGCCCACAAGAGCACAAGAAAGCAGTTCTTCCTGTTCAAAACGAACACTGAACGCCGTTCTGCTCCTGGCATTACAAAAATAAAAAGAAGATCGCAGAGGCAGGACACTCAGCTCTCACAGGGTCAAAAAGAGGCCAAAAAAGGGCCACCTCCTACTGAGCACTTCAAGTGAATCACTCACAAGCTAAAACCCGTGAAGCGTCCTGAGTCATTTCTGCCAACGGAGCCACAAAAGTCCTGGCAGGTGCCCGTGACTAAGCACAAAGAGGTGGCCGTGGGTAGCCTACACTAATGTTCTGTCTGGCCTCCTGCCTGGCACACAGGCCAAAGTTACCCAACGGCACCAAGAGGGACGAGGAGCAAAGAGAAAAGGTTTGGCTGTAGCATGCTGGGGCATCCGATGTGGCTGCTGTTAAAGATATTTTTAGGATTGTGACTTAAAATCTAAATTAATTTGGTCGCCAAGGAAATCCCATAATAAAATACCCAAGTCAGCTGGAAGTTTGTGGTGATTTTAATTAATATAGAAGAAAGATATTAAGAGAGAGAGAGAGAAAGAGAGAGAGAGAGGGAGGGAGGGAGGAAAAGAGTTAATTTAAACTGCTCCGGCTCAGGCTGAGCCAGGAAAGAGTTCAAGGCCTTGGCCAAGGGGGCCTCCCCTGAGAGGCAAGGGAAAAGGGAGTCAGTCTCATCACTGACCACGTGACCGTCTCAAGGAAGCTGTCTGAGGGAGCTTCTCTAGGCTCGAGTTCCAGGATCAAACTGGCGCCCAGGCCTGCTCACAGGAAGTGATCAGCCAGTCACCTCTCTGGGGAAAGAGCCAGAAGGTTCTCCTGGAGAGAGCCAGTGAGCCAAATATATAGACTGTTTACCCTTGTGTCCCCTCTAAATGCCCATTCTTTAGTTCTCATCTTCTTTGATTAGATTATATCTTTTGAGTTACTTAACACTTCTTTGTTAAGTTCACCTTTTGTGAGTTACTTAACCTTTTTGTGATTAATTTACCCTTTATAGTTACTTAACACCTCTTTGTATTAAGATCTTAAAACAGACTTAGCTTAAAGTTCTAGCTTCACTATAAAGTAAGAACTAAGTACCTTCATTGTTCAATCAGGAGATTACAATTTCATCTTCTCCATAAAGTAAGATCTAAGTAGGTTGGAGTAATCTAAATTTCACACTACTGAGGGAGGCAGCTGCCACTGAAGTAGACAGAGCTGGGCAGAGTGGCCAAGCAGTGGGTAATGGATTCCAGCAAGGGTAAAGGTGAGACCAGGAGGGAAGAAAAGAGCTCCACATACATCAGTGATGGAGGACACCAATCTGGCCAGCACAGGCAGGGAGCCTGGGCTCCTGAGGAACGACTCAAAAGAACCCAGGGTTGCTGGCCCAGCAGCAGCGGTAGGCAACGCAGTATAAATTTCAGAGTATTTGGAAAGGACACTGACCACTCTACCTCCAGACCATGAGAAGGGTCAACAACCTCGAGGGAAAGCTGCTTACTGCAAAGACTCCAGATCTAAGACTGGAAGGGATTTTATAGGCCATCAGTTCTGACTTTCACTTAACAGGGGAAAGGAGAGACGAGGCAGACAGAACTGGCGCCCAGACGGGTGGCCTGGCGTGGTTGGCATGGTGGTGCAACTGTGCTTGTGGCCAGTGTCTGGGCCCCAAGGATGTACCGTGGCCTTGAGTAACAGATGGTGGTCTGCTCATGAGGGAGGGGAGGGGAGGGGGAAGCAGAGGGAAACATCAACCATCTAGAACCTTCTGGGTACAGAGTGGCTCTTGGTTTCCTAGAGGGGACACTGCAGAGGTGCCACCAGGAGGGAGGGAGGTTCCCCAGGCTCTGCCCCTGTGGCAGGCCTGCTTTCCCGGTATAAAGTGGCGGTTCCATGTGAATGCACAACATACCACAACGTTCCAGACGGCTCACCACAGAACCCATCCTCTTCAGTCTAAAACAATCCGGATCAACACACAAGATAAGAACATTTATTTAAGTTTTTGTCACTGCTACAGCCTCAGCAAGGGCTGAAGTAGTATGTCTGTCTGTCTAAGCAAGCCCCAATGCAGCTGACGTTCCTACATGGCTGCATCATCAAAGCACTCTGGGTTCCAGAAACCATTTCTGTTATTACATATTACTGCCCCAGCCTGTTAAGATGGCGTCCAGTGAAATCTCAACAAGAACTCTAAAGGGTAACTCCAGGTACTGGCGCAAGTTCTGTTATTCCCAAGGGCTTGTGTCCAAGGCAGATTTTGAACTTGGGTCTTTCTGACTGAGTTGGGAGTTGGACACTGCATATATCATCAAAATCTTTTCCAATATGTTGGGGACTTTTACTGCTTTTTCCCCCTTCTTACTTCTTTTCCATTAATATTTTAAAGGAGAATTGTTATAAAGGCTAATCGAGGGGAGGGGAAGGGATACAGGAAGAATCCCAGTGATATAAAAACAAAGAATATTGATCGCTAAAAAACTATTTTTAAAAAAAACTAGGGAGGTAATGTAGCATGTAGCACTCTATAGCCATTGATGGAGGCAGCTTCCAAAGTATGGGAGGACAGAGAAAGTCATGAAACCAAGCTGAGGGTCCTCTGGGAACATATAGGATCTAACCTCGAGCAGCCCTTTACCAATCCTCCCCTCTCACTCTCGGCAGATAACCTGGACCTGGAGAGGGCAGACTCGAGGGCCTCTAAAGACTCCTTCCAGCTCCAAACTGTGCCAAGAACCCTATCAAATTCCCACATCTAAGCTTTCGATGTCCTCATCCGCCCAGAGATAAAGACCATCCTTCTGCCACGGCTACTACTTCACCTGAACCCTCAAGCTCATGTACTCTCTTGATCGCATTCCTTCCAATCATCTGCCAGTTTTCAAGGCTCTTTAGTCTTGCCCACTGCCAAGACTCCCTTTTCCCCACGTTTCACTTGCATTTTAACCAACAAGACAAATACAACTACATCCCTGAGGGTGGGAATCTTCTCAGACTCCTTGGCAACCACCCTCTCATCATTTCTTCAGTACTACACTATTTCAGGACATTCAGATACCAAAATTAGCTCAGCAGTTACTCAACTGACTGACACTCTTTCCAGTTCTTTGCTACAAGGGCTGGTGACCCTACAGTCCCAAACTGGGGGTCCATTCCTCATTCCAACTGCCACATCTTCTTTATCCTGCTGAAATCACTGGACTATTATCAACACACTGCTCACCAAAAATCTGCAGTGCCCTCCTCTTGCTTTAAGAACATAAAATTCACCCCATTGCCTGGAATTAAAGGCCTTTGCCCCACTTTCCTAGCCTTACTTTGCACACTCCGTATTCTGGTCCAAGGAGACAATTTTCCAATATAGAGTTTTCTACCTACTCCTGCTGTCCCCTGCTTCCTCTTCTTTACCCAGGCCATCTGGATGACCACAATATACTGATGGCCACTCAATAAAATCCTCTTGGCTCGCAGGAGGCCATACCTTCCACCAAGCCCTTCTGGCTCTGTCTAGCTTAAAGTATATTCTCTCCCTCCTCCAATTTTCCAAGAACAAGGAGAGAATCGAAACCCAACATAAGTAAGGAGATGGTAAGCTACATCCCAGCTCCTAGGGATGACAAGCGATCAGATGCAGAAGAATGACATCCTAGCAGGTCAGAGAAGCTGGCAGATGTGACTGCACGGCCACAGTCAGTGACCCCTGAAAGGCAGTGGAAAATGGGAGCAGAACTAGACAGCTAAGAAAAAATGCCAGGGACACAATTAAAAAAAAAAAGATTTAGAGAAATGAATCGGTAAACTCTAGGCTAGTGGCTTGACTCTGGTGCCAGGTCAACTTCGAGAACGCATTACTAAGGAAGCAGAAATGAGAAAATCAGAAGGAGCTGGCACGGCTTCTAGAACAGGCCAGACCCTGCTAGACCCCAAAAGACTAGGAACTTCTTGAGGGCAGGGATTGCTTCATTCTTCAGGTGTGATTATCCAAGTCAGCTTATTAGTAGCTACTTAAAGCCTATTTAGTCATTTATTAGTTGCTATAACTCAGCATTTATTTACCTCAGGCATTTCCAGTAATTACAAGGTTAATCGAGGCTAAAATCTCTAGAGGAGGCCCCAAGAGAGGGCAGCAGCAGCTTTTGGCCCAGGTGTTCGATCACTATCTAAGGCCACCACCATAGCTCCAGGCCCATCTCCTTCATGAAGCCTTTTGTAGCCTTCTCATGATATAGTAGTCACTGGCTCCCACAGCACACCAGACCTTCCTTGGCTAGTCTGGATCCTTCTGCCCCTTTTCTTTCTTCTCCCTTGGCCTCGAAGTCACCTGAAGTACCCTCGCAGCAGACAGAGCAGGAATTCTGATAAACTGGCGGACTAAAGAATGCTCGAGTTGCTTGGGATTTATTTTTGCATGGATTTAGAAGCTAAAAAGTGGGAGCTTTTCAGTCAGAACCAGCATGGCTGGTCTTTTATAAGCAAAGGGGAACATGTCTACAAAATGGCATTCTTCAAGCCGAGAAAGGACTTCCGTAGCCGTCCCCACATCTAGCTGGCCTGATCGAGCCTCATACAGTAAAGTATTCTATTCGTGCATTATAATGCCCAAGTCTCATTTTTTAAAGGTAATACAACTTGAGGAAATCACGCTTTCCTCTTGCTGGCAGACATGCCCTCTATTAAATAAAAAGTCAGCTTTCCTCCAGGACTAGCCTTTGTAAAAAACATGAGCAGCCTGGCTCACATAAAGGCAAAATTCTAAGCACCTTGTTGAAAATGGCAGCATCTCCCTAGCAACAACAGAGAATTTCTTAGCACCCCAAGACCCACAATGAGGGCTATCATGAACTATATTCTTCCTTACTTTCCAGCATCCCTGGACATTCAGGAGGGAAGCATGTGGTCTCCAACTTTGGTGACTGCCTAAATAACTGATTAAGGCACACAGAAAGGGGCTGCCACGGTGTAATTCGGGGACCTGTGACCTTGTTGGCATGGAGGATTTCCTTTGCTAATACAGATTACAACCCTGAAGAGGTTCATGGTTGTCATGAACATGTCAAAGATCAGGACTACGATGATGAAGCATCTGGCCACAAGACCTCACAAAGTGAGGCCAAATCTTTCACCACCCTGGGGCCGGTCTTGGAATAGTCTAAAAAATGATTGATTGATTGATTGAAATCTATTTTCCCATGGTTCCATGGTTCATGTTCTCTCCGTGTTGTACATGTATTATCACTTGATACCTCTTTCCACATTATTCATTTTTGTAATAAACTTTAAAAACCAAAACTCCAAATCATAGACTGGGTCCGGTTTCTGGATAATAAGCCTACACAAACTTCCTGGGGCCCATTCTCAGACAAAAGACAAAGGTCTCCCTGAGTCACTGAAACCTCTCCAGCCTGTGGCCCCAAGAACCTGGCACTACCTCGACACCCCATACTTCAATGGGACCCCAGAGGAGTTCTTTGGTGGAAGCTATGCCGACGGCATCATTCTGTGCATTCTTCTTAGATTTTGATTGGAATGCAAGCCAACGTCCAGACGAAGCCAGGGTTAGCTTCATCAGTCTCTGCTTCAGTCTGTAAAGCGAGGCCTTTTTCTTCTCTCTCTTCCCTACAGAATGTGCCCAAAGCATCATGCTTGCAGAGGAAACCCAAAGGATGATGGAGACGTGGATGGCTGGGGAGGCTCCCGACCTTATCAGCTAGCTGTACGAGATCCTCTGCCACACCTGGGGTTTTGTTTGGCATTACAGCAAAATTAATTTGGACAAAAATGGGGCAGCAAAAGCCATTCTTGATGAGAAAAAAGTATGAATTCGAGATGTAAAATCAATGCATTGTGTCAGGCAGGGAGTCACCAGCTACAGTCCTTTCAATACAAGAGGCCTTCTCATCTGCCCTGTCATCATACTCTCTCTCTGGGCCTCTGATCTCAGCAGTAGGGTCCTCCAGACCCAGAGGCTCTGCTATCTGCAGAACACAAAGAACTTGCAGCCCTCTAGATTTCGAAAGGACCTCAGAGACCATCCAATTTGTCCTGTCCCTGAAAAAGTATCCTTCTCCACAAGAGCCCCAACAAGTGATCCAGCAGGCTTTGCTTGAGAGGGAAGCTACTATCTCCCAAGGCTGCTCATTCCACTTTGGGACCCCTCACATTGTTAACAGGTTTTTTCTAACATCTGGCCTAAAGCCAATGATCAAATATTCTCCTTGTCTTTCATATTTATACAAAGAGTCCCTTGGTTCTCTATAGGTCATGCTGCTACTTGCCAAAATGGTGGACAAGGACTTCTGGGCAACCAAGACAATTCTTCCTTCTTTCCACCCAGAGATTCTACCTAGAGTTGAACCTTCTTCACCCTTCACCTACATCCCATTACCAGCTACATGAAAGCATATAGTCTATAAAAAATCAGTCCTTCCTCCATTTTCCCTAGGCCTATACATTCTCCATACTTCTTAATACTACCCTTTATCTAAGGGTCCCCAAAAGAACTTGTGTTCATTCCCTACAAGTCTAGACCATCCAATTTACTGAGATGAGAACATTAGCAGAGGGCAAATCAGATCCTCCACCCCATGGCTCCATCCTAAGCTACCCTTTAGATCTAGCTCCTAGTTTTGTGACTTAGCCAAAACAAAATAATAATAAAAGTAAATGAACTAGAAGAAAGCTGACTTCACCAGGCTTAAAGTAGGCAGGAATTCCATGATATCTTAACCTTATTAAAAGGGGGGTGGGGGCACTTGTAACCAGCTGGAAAGAGAGACAATAAAAATCAGTGGCGTTATTTTGGGGTGGCTGCATCCTCAACTGAGTGATCCCTTGCCAGGGAGAAAAACAATTAAGGGAAATCATTGGGCTACCCCTGACAATATATACAATATCATCTAGTAACATGATCCCGACAGCACCATGGCCGCTTATGGGGACTAGTTCATGTTTTCTCTGGGCCCTCCACTGACTATTCTGGTTGTTCTTCTTCCTTTTGTCGATCTCAACACATTTATTGCTACAGTCATTGGAGTCTTCTGTTCTGGTTCTGCTTACTTCACTTTGAGCCTATCAATACAAGTCTTCCCATAGGCCTCTGAATCCCTTGGTCATCAATGACTATACAATTGAGTCAGAGTCTGTATTATGGGGGGTGGGGAGGAAGGTTCTTAAGTTCCAAATCAAGGTAAGAGTCACAGCCTGTCAATTATTCAAATTATTCAAAACTCAATGGATCTGGGAGTTCATCTATTTTAGAGCTAATTGAGATTACAGTTTAGCCATGCCTTCCTCATTCTGCGAAATATTTATCTATGTCCTCTCCAAAAGTCTGCCAAAGGAAGTGAATCTAAAGAGCTAGAAACCTTCCTCAGTTTCTCTTGCCATGAAGAAGGTACTGGTAGAGCGCACTAGATATCTAGATTGGCCAATAAGTAAACATGTATAAAGCATTTATTATGTTCCAGGCACTGTGCTCAGCATTAGGGATGCATACAAAAGGGGACAAAAGATAGTACCTGCCCCAAAAGAACTCATGAATCTAATGAATGTCACGTTACCCCTTCTCCCTGCTAAAGGATCAGCCTGTCTTCTCTTTCTATCATACAATTCCTTGATGACATCCTTTACTCTAGTTTGGAGTTCCCCACTGGTTATAAGTTAGTAACCTTCTCAGACCTAGTGTATGTCTTCTATGATTACTCTCTGTTGTAGCTGGCACTGATGTGATGCTTTAAGTTCTGTAAATCCCTTTACTACATATATTTTCTCCTTTTGCTCTTAATAACTCTAGAACAGTGATAGGCAACCTTTTGAGCTTGGTGTGTCACTTTGAGGAAAAAAAGCAAAATTTTGTGATATTTATAGCTTAAATAACAAAAATGTATAATTGTAATATATAACTGTATTTAATAAACCAAAAGCTAATTATTTAACTTACCTGCTTAGTGACTTCTTTGTTCATCTGTCATTCAGTTTCTTTTGCTGGTCTTGATATTACTTAACTTGTGTGGGGTGCTGTAAATTAAGATAAGTGAGGGAGAGGGGGAATTCTTTCATTAACCTGCCTATTCGTGACTTTTTTGTTGCTGAATTTCATTGGTCAAATCTTTAATTGAGGGTTGGTGTTTTGTATACTTTAAGCCCACTACTAACTTCATTTGTCAGCCTGTTTCTTTTGTTGGTTTTGATATTATTTAATGCTGAGAATAAGGTCTCACAAAAGTACATAGAGGGATAAATTGTGAGTAAAGCCATTGCTATATTTTTCAGGGTGCTAAAAGTGTCTGGTAATGAATTCCAGGCACTCCTCCATTGCATGTGGGCTGGAGCCCTGCCCAGTCTTCTGCTGGCCTGGCCCCGCCCCCTCCCCAGCCAGCTGGCCAGGGGGTATTGGGAGAGCAGCAGCTGCTACCTACCAGCCTACCTGTCCATGTATGCTCCTTCCATGCATGTGCTCCTCCTCCTCTCCCCCATGGGAGACCCACCTACCCTAGTCACTCACCTCCTACCCTTGTAGCCAGCATATGGAGTAGCCCTCCCCGCCAGTTTAATCATTCTTAATCATTTGGGTGTCCCAGACCTCTTGGGCAGTTTGAGGAAACCTAGGACATTCCTAAGATGTTGTTAAGTCCCCAAAATAAAGCATATTATATTTCAAAGGAATATACAATTATCTTGGGCCTCAGGTTAAAACAATCCTACTCAATGGTGATATCATATTTAATGTCATTTCCTTATCTGTCCTGTGTAGACAGAAAGGGTCAAACAGATCTCTTCCTGGATATCTCTTCAGCATAATATCACCTATTCACCATACACAGGGAATCCCTCTTCAACTCTGACTCAATGATGGAGCTTCTCGATCAGTGGTGAATACCTTTGGCAAGCACACATTTCTATTTTATGCTTTGGCTGGTGTTTATTTTCAGAAGATTGTTGAGTAAGGCTGTTTCCATTCTTACAGCTTCCAAGAAATTTTGCATGATTTTGATGTATTTTGACCTTGATGTAAAAGTTCATAATGTCTTTTTTAAAAAAACTGACAAATTCTTTTTTATAAGCAATAGGCACAAGAAGATTTTAGGTTCTCTACATCTTTCAGCCAATTGTGAAATGGCAAAGATATGGTTCCCCATTGAATATCATTTGTAAAAAGTCTGCTTGTTATTTACTAATGTTTTCATCAATGATACCCTAAATTTGTGTACAGATGATTCACATAAAAAAAATTCACATAGATGGAAAGTAGGCATATCATTAGTAGTTACTGAATACTATCATCACCTTTTTGGGGGGCTCTCACAAGAGTTGATTTTCCCCATATCTCTTGACACCCTCACAATGTTGTCTTCAGTATTTCTCTTCTAGAGTCCATATGATAAAACTACAATATTTTCCATCTTTGTTCTCTTCAATGTTATTTTTTTCTTCTCTATAAGGACATCTGGGGATGTCATGGGAGGGTCCAAGTATGGTAGTTCCATTGTACTCAATGAAGAACAGTTTATTAAAATCATATTTGCAAATCTTTTCCCTTTTCTTCATTGAAGGTGCTTCGATTTCCAGCTTTAAGTGTCCCAAGGGTCTTACTCTCCCCTACTTCTTCTTTATAGACAGGTATCTTTCATAACCATCCTTCTTTGTAAGATATTCAAATAAGCTTATATCCTAACCCAGTGCTGCCTTTGGCAGCTCTCTCTCTCACCCCAGGTGGCCAATCAGATGTTTGCTGAATAAGATACTTCCTAGGATTTCTTGGTCTCCTTGTAGCAATTGATTTATATTGGTTAAACTTAACTTCTGCCCCAAAATACTATGGTTGGTGTTGATGTCATTTCTATTGTTCATTTCTCATTTTTTATTTTCTTTTAATTGCTTATATTATTGGTTCAATGATATGCCGTATCTACTTCTCATTATTTTTAAATATTTTATTTCTCCCTCAATTACATGAAATAAACAACTTTTAACCTTCATTTTTTAAAAGTTTGAGCTGAACCCCAACTCCTGAGACAGCAAGCAATCTGATAACAGATTTTACATGTGCAATAATGTAAAACATCTTTCTGCATTAATAATTATGTGGAAGAGAATAGAACTTTAAAAAAAGGAAGAAAGAAAGTGAAATAGAGTATGCTCAGTCTACATCCAGACTACCTCAGCTCGTTCTCTGGAGACAGATGGCAGTTTCCATGCTGAGTCCTTGGGGACTGTCTTAGATCACTGTAATGCTAAGAAGAGCCAAGTCATTCACAACTGTTCATCATACAGTAAGTATCGTGGTTCCTGTGTATGTTCTCCTGTTTCTGCTCACTTCACTATCCTCAGTCATTCCTTAAAAAAAAAATTCTGTTCTTAACCCTCATGAGCTGACAATCTGATGGTACGTAGACAGCTGACTCAAGGATAAATCTGATATTAATGACAACTCTCTTTCTATCTGTAAAAATACAGTGTGTGGTGTGCTTCTCATGTGCAGAGCCTACCAATTTTTTTTTCAAAGCAAGTGGGGGGCTTCTGCATCATCTACATGCTTGGAGCCTCTTGTTTCTTTCTTTCCCACATATTTCTCTCCATCCTTACTTTTTTCCTCTTATGCATTAAAGTCACCAAATCATGTCAATTTGGAGGCTCTTCTCAAGTTCTGTAGAATCTCTCTCTCCCTCTCTCTCCCCTCACCATTCTTTAGGCATCTTTGCCAATCTGTGAGTGTATTTTAATCTTCTATCTATAGCAATGAGAGGACTCAAGTAGATTTCTGAAGTAAAAGAATGCCATATACTACAACTAAATCAATATTAATCTGGTAAAACAATCTAAATATAGTCTCATACTGGGAGACCGTAGAATAGGATGAGCACAAAACCAAATCCATTGCTAAGCTAAAACCTAATAATAATGGTTGTCCCTTCTAGTGGGAAGATCAGACTGTACTGTGTGTGGTACCTATCGCTGCTCCTGGAAATTCCCAAGGGAACAGATTCTTTTACTTAAAGACAGAAGTCATTATCTATGATTTTTTAAAAACTGGCTATCTATTATAGGTAGAGCATGTTGCCAAGCTGTGGATAGATGGTGGAGATGCTGTTACCCAGAGATTTGAGCCTTAATTTTGCCAGGGCAAATTAGGAAAACCTTAGAATCAAAATTTGTGGCACCAATAAAAAAATACAAGAAAAGAGCAGAAAAGGAAGTAATACAGTCAGACTATTAAGAATTGGCAATCATTTATTTCATTGTTCTTTCTTTCTTTCTTTCTTTCTTTCTTTCTTTCTTTCTTTCTTTCTTTCTTTCTTTCTTTCTTTCTTTCTCTCTCTCTCTCTCTCCTTCCTTCCTTCCTTCCTTCCTTCCTTCCTTCCTTCCTTCCTTCCTTCCTTCCTTCCTTCCTTCCTTCCTTCCTTCCTTCCTTCCTTCCTTCCTTTAGTTCTTCCTTCCTTCCTTTCTTTTTTCCCCCCTTCCCTTCTCTCTTAGAACCATCACTGTGTATTGGTTCCAAGGCCAAAGAGCAGTAAGGGCCCAGCAACAGGAGCTGTGACTTGCCTAGGCTCACCTGGTATTTTCTTGTTTCAATGTTAAGACACATCCACATCCACACAAACAGATGAAACATCAGGAGAGACTGTATCAACTAACCATGCTCTAGCTTGATAAAAGGCCAAATTTGTGTTTGACATCTGATTTGAAGCAAAGTTAATATTCTGTGATAAGAAATGGGAATTGATTGCCAGAGTAGTGAAAACCTCTTGTGGAAGAAAGGTCAATTTTCCTGGCTGGAAAGTGGGGACAAACAAAGGACTTGCCTCCAGAGGTGCTGCAGAGATAACCAAGATGTCAAAATGCTCGGGGAACAGCAGAATACTCCATATAGAATACCATCCACTAACAAGGCCTCTAGGAGGTTCTCGAAGTCCTTCAGGGAAGAACAGGGAACAATAAGGAAAAACAAAGAACAACTCTCAGGTTTGGGAGAGGAGGGGAATTGGGGCTTCATTGCTAGCAATGTCTGATATCAAAATACAGAGCCATTCCCATACACATCCATATTTCTGGTGCATGTTGTTTCAACTACTGATAGGTCCCAAGTTTGTTCAAGTCAAGGACGGTTCCTTACCCTCTTTGTATCCCCAGCACCTAGTTTAGTGCCTAACACATAGTGCTCAGCACCTAACAACTTAATGACTACATATCATCATAAAATTGTTCAAAATCTAATCCCTCATTACTGTGTATCCTCCCAGTAAAACGTGTTAGAAAAATGTAGAACTGGGAGCAGCTAGGTGCCAAGCCTTGAGACAGGAGGTTTGGGGTTCAAATCTGGATGCAGATACTTCCTAGCTGTGTGACCCTGGGCAAGTCACTTAACCTACATTGTCTAGTCCCTACTGCTGTTCTTCCTGGGAACTGATACATACTATTGATTCTAAGAAGGAGGGAGGGAAGGAGGGAGGAAGAGGAAGAGAGGAAGAGGACAGAGAGAGAAGGAAAAAAGGGAGGGAGGGAGGGAGAGAGAGAGAAAGAGAGAGAGAAAGAAAGAAACAAAGAAAAAAGGAAGGAAGGAAGGAAGGAAGGAAGGAAGGAAGAAAGGAAGGAAGGAAGGAAGGAAGGAAGGAAGGAAGGAAGGAAGGAAGGAAGGAAGGAAGGAAGGAAGGAAGGAAGGAAGAAGAAAGAAAGAAAGAAAGAAAGAAAGAAAGAAAGAAAGAAAGAAAGAAAGAAAGAAAGAAAGAAAGAAAGAAAGAAAGAAAGAAAGGAAGGAAGGAAGGAAGGAAGGAAGGAAGGAAGGAAGGAAGGAAGGAAGGAAGGAAGAAAGAGAGAGAGAGAGAAAGAGAAAGAGAGAAAGAAAGGAAGAAAGAAAGAAAGAAAGAAAGAATGAGAGAAAGAGAAAGAGAGAGAAAGAGAGAAAGAAAGAAAGAAAGAAAGAAAGAAAGAAAGAAAGAAAGAAAGAAAGAAAGAAAGAAAGAAAGAAAGAAAGAAAGAAAGAAAGAAAGAAAGAAAGAAAGAAAGAAAGAAAGAAAGAAAGAAAGAAAGAAAGAAAGAAAGAAAGAAAGAAAAAGAAAGAAGGAAGGAAGGAAGGAAGGAAGGAAGGAAGGAAGGAAGGAAGGAAGGAAGGAAGGAAGGAAGGAAGGAAGGAAGGAAGGAAAAAGTAGGATTCAGGCAGCTTAGAGTAATGAATGAGCCTCAGAGTCCCACTTTTAACACATCCTGGGGAAGTCATTTGAGCTCAAGTGCCCCAGGAGACAGTGTGGGTGTGCATTGGCAGTGGGAGTTCCTGCCTGGAAATTTCCTATAGCAATGAAATAACAAATTGGGTCAAAAAAAGGGGGCGGAGGAGAAAAACGCCATTTTTGTTCTCCTTTGGCTATAAGTCTGAGTCGCAACAGCGTTACCAATACCAAGTACAGCTCACATTCATAGAACACTGGGCAGCTTCCAGGAGGCTTCCACACATAACCAAACAACCCTGTTACCAAAGGGCATCCCTCCCTCACAGAGCCCCCTCACTTCACAAATGAACTATGAACAGAAAGGGAAGCCCGAGGTCCCAAAGGCAGGCCATGCAAGGCAGAGCCAGGACCCAAAGGTGCTCCTCCCATCAGGGCAGCAATCCAGGGAGACAGACCCTCATTTCCTTCGCATCTGCATTACTGATGCCCAAATGGCGGCTCCCTTGGTTACAAGGTGCCTCATAACTAATAACGCGCCCCTGCACATGGGAATGAGTCCGTGGAGAAGGGCAACAGTTAGGGCAGGCTATCCAGGACCCTCCGAGTGGTGTCCTCTGCAGCCCTGCTGATCTAGGCGCCACAGTCGCACTGAGCTCCTAGGACAGGCTTCCTTCCCTGTGGGCTGGATACAGTCGGAAATGATCGGGGCGATCCCTTCCGATGCTGTCACGTGAGCTTTCTCAGAAGCAGGAGGAGTTACAAGAGAGCAGGGACCCGGGAGCTCAGGGGTCTGAGTGCGAATGGGGACAGAACACACAAGTCATCGCTTCCTGAGCTAGCTGCCGTCTGCCTTGTTTTGAAACCAACTTCAGTCTCTTGTGCCTAAATGACCCCCAGGCATACACGTGGGCACCCGCTGCTGTTTCCACAGAGCCTGAGACAAGGGAAAGAGCATCCTCACTGGCCTGCTCGGGCCCTCCCGGCAGACCCCAAAGGTGCAGATGCCCAGCTCGGTCCCTATTGCTCTGCCCTAATACCAGGCGGAGATGGAATCCCAAAGGAGGACCGCTCACAAGTCCCGGCAGGAGCAGAAGGCTCGTGCATGGTCAGACCAAGGCGTTGCGAGCCAGATTTCTCTGGCAGTGGCTGGAAGGGGCAGCGTCTGAAAGCAAAGCGGGCCAACGAGAAAGCCATGCTAGGAGTTCCGTTCAAGGGGAGGAATACGCAGCTCTGGGAGAGGGGACCAGCTGGAGATGACGGAGAAAGAATGAGCAAAACGGGACCACTCCAGCAGGGGCTCAGGGCAGGGCAGAGCAGCGGCAAGAGGGCCGGATGGAGTCTCTGCTCCTCACTCCCTAGGAGAGCGTAACCTCCGCTCAGGTCCTTCACATGTACAAGGAGAAGCTCCACGGCCCGGAGGCCCCACTCTGGTCCTCGGAGGCTGTTGGCACTCCTGAGCCTCACTCCTCTCTGCGTCGTGTCTCCTCTGTGCCTTCTCTTTCTTGCTCAAGCCGGAGAGCTCCCCATCTCTGGCCGCCATCTCCAGGCCTCTTTTCTCTCCCCTTCTTTAGGCCTACTGAACCTGTTTAATCTTCATTCCGCTTGACCCATCACGCGGTTCTGTTGTGTTTTGCCCCCGGCTCAGCTGGGACCTCAAAGCCAGCCATTCCAATGAGATGATCACTACTGCAAAAGAATTCCTCAACCCTCGGCTACCATGTCCTGCGGATCCCCAGCTCTGGCCAATCGACGTCATCCTTTTACTGAAATGAATGCTGCCACCCTCGAGTGGGCTTGGCGATGTCTTGCTGCTCTCTTCCAAGTGACCACATCCAACGGTCCCTTCTCAGTTCTTATCCTCCTGGACTTTTCGGCAGCCTCTGATTCAACAGCTCATTCTCTTCTCTGAGCTTTGGTGTCCTCCTCTATCAAGTAAGAGGGAAGGGACCAGACCACCTTTAAGGCCTCTCGGGCCCTCAGATTCCTTCTCTCCTCTGCAAGGCAGCTGGGACAAAGACCAACGGCCCAGCCCTGAGGCCCCTTCTTGTTCTTCTTTGGGTCTCAAGGGCCCCCTCCATAAAGTGCTGGCAAAAGCAGGGGGAAGGACCCTCCCCAGCATGTCTCCCAACTCCACAATCGATGGTGTCATCAGAAGGCTGACTCAGGGAATGCGCCATGCACTAACCCTGGATCTCAATGCCAGGTGACTTCTGGAACTCAAAGGTAAGGCTTCCAGAATATTTTCCCCAAATGATCTCACTGGTTTGGGCTTTCTTCTGCCCAGATCTCTTGGGTCCCGCCTCTGGACCCCAAGCTTTAGCTCTCCATCCTTCTGCCCCTATGATGAGCATGCCATCGATGCCGTTCATTTATGACATAAATGTTGGAGGGGGATAAAGGAGAAATGCAATGAAGCTGGGGTTATTGTGCCTAAAAGGAAAAGCTGGACCTGAGAGATGTACGGCTTCATGTACAAACCTCTTTTTTCTATCCTACTTTGTATATTCTACGTTCTCTGTATTTGTTCAGAGCTTTTAAAAAGTATTTTCCGAGAGGGCAACTTGAATGGTTGGAGGGCCTTGAGCCCGTATGTGGTAACTGCCTGACAAACTGAAGTGACTCTGGACCCCTGGGAGAAGAGAAGACTTTGGAGGGAGGGAAAGGGCTCCAGCCCTCAACTCCTGTCAAATGTGTAAACGTGGCTCAAGTGAAAGAAGCACTAAAGCGGCTCAAAGGGTAAACACTGCAAAAAGGCCAACGGAGGCAGCAGGGGCTCCCAGCCTTTTCTGGCCCTGCATCTAACAAGTCTGTGCTGTGCGCCCCTTTTCAGAATGTTTCCAAACATGTGAAAGGCACAGAGGCCAGCAGACGGAAATTGGGTTTGTGCTAGCCAGGAGGGCAGCGGCTCTCTGATCAAAGGCCAGGTGCAGGCACGTTGGACTCCCCAATGTTGACACTGGAGGAGGGATCGATCCTCTGAACTCGAGGGTCTCGAGGCCACTCTCAGACGCTCCAGAAGCAATGAGCAAAGTTTGGCCCGCTATGTCTACGTAGTTTTCTTTCTATTGCAGGTGGGTTTCCGCCATTTTATGAGTCTCTTCTGAGAACCATTAGGTCCATGAAATGCAAATCCCAGCCATCTCCTCCAAGCTGTCTGAACGCCCTGCGTTGCGCTGCATTGTTCTCTGCCCCTTTTGCCCCCATCTCGTGGCGTGCCGCCATTTTGAGAGCTCCCGATGAATCCGAAAGCCAAAGGTGTCGTAAATCTCGCGCAGTCAGGCGAGGGCAGGGCTCTGCCTGCAATCTCCCTGCTCAAGAGGAGCAGTTAAAGAGAAGGGTACCAAAGCGGTCTGACCGGGCTCGGGGTGCCTGGGACACAGAGCGGCAGTGCGGAAGCCAAAGTTCCAAGGATTTCTCCAGAGCGCCTGCAACTTGCCAAGCCAATGGGCAGCTGGGGCCTTGGCTAGACTCACGCTTCTGCCTCAGCCCATCTAGTCCTAATTCCCTTGTGCAGGGGGCTGGAGGGAGGCAACGCTGGCACCGTGGCACCTCCCCGCAGAATCCGGACCGACTGGGTCCAGCGATTTCCTTCAAGCCAGAATAGGGAGAAAGCAGCGCTGCAGTCGCAACATCTCCACAGAAAAAGGCCTGGAGGGCCCGGCGTCAGGGGCACGCGAGCCGGCTTCCGTTGCCTGGGCTGAGGGCTCGCTGCCACAGGAGTTCACTTTTCCAAACCAGAGCTCGTCCCAGCCCTCGCGCGTCTGGCGAAGGGAGAACCAACTCCGAAGGCGCTGGAGCGTGAGGGCAGAGCCCAAGAAGGGCAAGGCCTGAGCTCCAGATCAAGCATGACCCGATTCCTCCTACAGACAAGCCTGTGCTTGCGGGGGATTAACAGAGCCAATACTTAGTGGTCACGTGCCCATGCTGTGCAGCTAGACACATCTCCTCTCTATACAGGTGTGCATATAGTCAGTGTTTTTAGCCACTAATGGCTGGCACCTGGGCCCAGAGTCACTGGTCCCAAGTTCAAATCCAGCTTCAGAAGTTTACTCAATTACAAAATGGGGATACGAATAGCCTTTACCTCCTTGGGCTGTTGTGAGGATCCCTTGAGATACCATTTGCAAGTGTTTAGCACAGGGCCCAGCGCACAGTAGGCGCCTATGCACATTTCCTGCCTTCTTTTCAAAGACACAACCTTTTGAGAACCCAACATCACTGCTATCAAATGTCACCAGAACCTCGGTGCCGGAAGGGTTTCCCAGCCCACCGAAACCAGCTGATCCCTGACGGAGACCACGGTCTACAAAGTGGTCCACTCCCACTGCTCACCGTAGCTCCAGTTCCCAGAATCAAAGGTCCCACACGGAGCACCAGGAAGGACCCTGCTGCACGGTAATCTCAGTCAAGGCCCGTATTGGAAGAGCAGTTCAGCGTGTGCTTCTGGCCACAGGCAGCAAATGGCTGAGCCAGGGATTTGAACCCGGATCCTCAGTCTGAACCCAGAATCTTTCCCATTCGATTACACAGTCGGTTCTACTTTAACAAAATTTCAGAAGTGGACATCTGTTCCGACTGGTACGTTAGGGGCTTACCAGGGGCTTACCAGGAATGGTGAAGTTTGTCTCTACACACTTTCTTCTGTGAAAAAGGGCAAGAGAGCAGCAAATGGCATCACCGCCTGTACAAACACTGTGCAGAGGCTGATACACTGTGGTACAACCAAACGTAATGGACCTCTCCCTTAGTGGTAATGCAGTGACCCTGAACAACTCGGAGGGGTCTACGAGGAAGATGCTCTCACATCCAGAGGAAACACTGTGGGAGCAGACATAGAGAAGAGAAATAACTGCTTGATCACATGGTCGATGGGGACATGATTGGGGATGTAGACTCTAAATGATCACTCTAATACAAATACTCAATATGGAAATGGGGCTTGATCACTCATGTAAAACCCACTGGAATTGTGTCAGTTATGGGAAGAGGGGAGGGAAAGAACATGAATCTTGTAACCATGGAAAAATACTCTAAATTAATTAAATAAATGAAATTTAAAAAAAAGATAATTCTGTTGAGAGGATCTGGGTTCAAATCTAACCTCAGATACTTCCTAGCTGTATGATCCTAGGCAAGTCACTTAACTCTGTGTAGTCCTTGCCACTCTTCTGTCTTAGAACTGATACTAAAACAGAAGGTAAGAGTTTGAAAAATAAAAGTCTCATCCTTGTTGCACATGATACTTCTCCAAATATTTGATAGCTATAAAATAAAAATTCCCCAGACCTTTTTCAGGCTGAATTTCCTCCGTTCTGTCAAGCAATCCTCATATGACATGAAATCCAGGTCTCTCACTATCCTCGTTGTTGTCCCCTGAACATTTCTAGTTCATTAATGCCTTTCCAAAACTGGTACCCAGAACTGGACACCATATGCTAGATGTGATCTCACCAGGACCAGTAAACAAAGGAAGGAATAATTTAACACGCACCCTGGCAACTGCAACAAGTACCACCCTGGGAAATCACCTTCTCTCCACCCCACCTGGAAGAACAACTGGGGGAAAAGTATGGGAATCCACCAATTTGGAAGCCACTGAGGATCAATAAACATTGGTTAAGAGTCCATTCTAGGCACTGTGCAGTGTTGGAGATGCTGAAAAGGGAGCAGGGAGCATCCAGTGCTGTTTGCAGAGTTGAAGCCAAGCTTAGGCGATGGGAAATGAAGTTAGCTGGAAAATTCTGAGCCCTCTATAAAGGCAAGCTTTGGGAAGAGCTTATGGTTTCACCCTCCAATCAGAAGGGAAAGGCAACCAAAAGCAATGAGGTGTTGGGCACCAAGGCTGAATCTACCTGTGTGATGATGAGCTTATCCTGTGTCCTGAGGGAGGCGGGACGTTCCAAGCAGAGCAGCAGGAAATGAAGTCAAGATTGAAATGGAAGTCATGGATAAAAGAATGTTAAACAGTACAGGGCACATATAGCAAGGGCACACCACGGGAAACCTCTTGACACAAGGCCCAGTGCTGGGTCCACACACAACGGAACTTCTACTCTCTTCAAAAAAGGAAATGAGGCGAGGGGCGGCCAAACCTGCGTTGGATGAAGCTGGCTGGCTCACTGGGATCAAGGCTTTCTTTTCTGGCATGTTCATTTATCCTTCCTTTAATAATAAGCTAGAGAGTTTCCCTAGGAATCTAGGTCAGGCTTCCTAGGCCTCAGGTCATACAGATTCTGAGCTATCTGCCACTCTTCAGGCCTACAAGCACCTCTCCAGTCTCTACCATCTTTCTCCAAAATGGCAGCAGCTCAGGAATCCCCTGAGGCAGAGCCAGTCTACACAGGATGACAGGATGCACCAAGGTCCTAGTCGGATGCATTTATTAAGTGAATACTATGCCAGGCATTGTGCTAAGTGCTAGAGATGCAAAGAAAGACAGGACAGTCTCTGCTCTCAAGGAACTCCCAGCCTAATGGGGGAGATAACATGCAAACAACTGTATCCAAACACATTCTACTCCGAAGAAAAAGGAAATAACCTACAGCAGGAAGACTCTACTTCAGCTTCTCCTGAAGTCATTTTAAAAGGAGACCAAACGTTTCTTAGGCACTCACTCAGGGCTAGGAGTTTCTTTCCAACCCAGAATCACTCTTCTCCTTTAGGCAGAGAAAGCAGAAGCAGCCTTACGATGAGTGTCTTCGCCTCGTACATAGTGCCTTCCTTGCCCTCTTCTCTCACACCAAGCAACCCATTGGTCTCATTCAGAACCTTCTTGGCTCTCCAGTGCCTGCCTGTATGTCTGTGATGGGCTTATCCTGTCATGGCCAAAGCAGGCCCAATACAGGAGTGGTCAAGGACACGACTGATTTAAAAACAGATGCCCACAGTCATCGGAGAGATTGCACCGAACCCCGCATGCAAAAATGCCAATGGAAACAACTGAAGGACCGCCATAAGAAAGGATGAGCACAAGGAAGACGGAAACAACTCATACAAAGTGGGACACAGAGGTGTAAAGTGGAACCATGCACACCAAAGGTTGTCTTTCCATCATTTTTCAGTTGTGTCCGAGGTCTGCTCATTTTATGGATGAAAAACAGCGAAATGGCAACTAGTAAGTGCCTGAGGCCAGATTTGAACTCAAGAAGTTGTAAGTAACTGTAACTTTCATTATTGACCTGAGAAGGAATAAGGAAACTTCTGTTCCTTTTCTCATTAGGGGTCAGAAGACTACAGGCATAGAATACTGTGTATACCGTCAGACCCAATAGCTTCATCTCATTAGGTGGATGGAGGGAAGAAAGGTACGTAGGAAAGAACGGATGCAGAGGAGGCAGAGAATGACGCTGGACAAGTCCCTCAGGCTCTCAAAGAAATTCTCTAAGCGTTGAAGCTGCACCGACAGGGGAGTTTCCCCACCCAGGCATTACCCATACCAGGGACCTCAAACTCAAAGAGAAAGGCAGCTGTGCAAATGATTTAGCAAATCCTAAATTAATATCAAATATGTCAACCATTTCCAAATTACATATTTTTTAAAACCCTTACCTCCTGTCTTAGAAAAGATACTAAATATTAGTTCCAAGGCAGAAGAGCAATAAGGGCTGGGGTTACATGACTTGCCTGGGATCACAGTTAGAAGAGGCCACATTTGAACCCAGGCCCTCCTGTCTCCAAGTCTGCCTCTCTATCCACCTAGCTGCCCTTTGGATTACATTTTAATCTCGTTCAGGTGTTTGACACTTCTGACTTTCTGCAGTGACATCACAGGTCTAGTAGCTAATCCTAAAAAAGGGCAAGTAACAAATCCAATCAAATCCAAGTTGGTGGATGAATTCCTGAGAGATCATCACCTGAATTACTTCACTTTCTCCCTTCTGAATCTCATTTCTGGGAGCTCCATCCTTTTCCTCAATGGGTTATGTCCCCTTCGAGGAGCTCAGGCACCTTTCCTCTGAACACCCCTGAAACCTGCTCTTTCCAAATCCAGGGTGTATGGGGACCTCCGTCCAGATTTTCCCTCCCTTGCTATCAAGGAACTAAAAACAGTCACTTCTCCACGAAGGTCTCAGTTTCTGCCTCCATAATCAGCCTCTTCTTGGTCAGAATTCCAGTCAGGACTCTCTACTCCCTTTCTAAAGCACCAGAAGGATGCCATCATTGAGGGAAGACAATCATTCATCACCTCTTGTTATATTGGCAAAGGAAGAATTCAGGTGTCTAGATGAGGTTCTGCACCATGAAAAAGACACGAAATGCTAACTCGCCAACAGAAACGATCTCTTTTGAGAGTTGCTTCCAGTCTCCAAGAGAGCTAACACACCAGTTTTAGCTGCAAGCGAGCGGGAAAGATGATGATGCTCAGACAGAGCAGTTGGGAGTGTATCTTCTTTAAATGGGCATTTGCACGGATGAGATCATGTCACTTTTCTGGGCTGGACCAGGACTCTGGGGGCAAGAACCTTTTGTGCAACCTCAGAAGCGGCGGTTCTACTAGTATATGGAATAACTGTACCCCCTCTCTCCTCTAGGATCAAATGCTGGGTCCTCCTCTGTCTGGTGGCCCAAGGCCTTCCCGCCCTTGCTCCCTTGACCTTCCAGGCCTATGCCTCACGCTTTTGAGGTTCCAGTTCCAGCCAAACTGATTTGGGGGATCCTTCCAACATGGTATTTCCTCATCTCCCCTCTCGGTGCCTTTGTCCAGGTCTACAATGTCCTCCCTCCTCTACTCTTCTTCCTCGAAGAATTCCTAATAGCCCTCAAAGCTCAGCTCACACTCCCCAGCCCATGTAAGCTCCTCCTCCTCCCCCCCCCAAAATCATCAGTTGCTTTCTGCACCAGGAGGCCTGGTTTGCTTGTCTGAATCCCCAGCCCAGCCTCTCTCACAGCGCTTCAAAGGGTGTTGTATAAGTGCTAGCTGATGGGCTATTGCTGTATCAGGCCTCCTGTTCCCCCCATTTCTTCCTCCTACCCAGGTGGTCTCTAGTGCCCTTTCTCTGTACCCCCAAAGCTTTCCACCAGGCTTCCCAGCTCTTGTCCCTGTGTCACTGCTTTGAGACATCCTATTTCTTCAGAAGTCAAGCAGCTTAACGGAGCTGCTCACTCTGCCCCCCCCCCGGGGGTTAGGCCGGGGCCTCAGAGCCTAGCAGGAAGGGTCAGGCAAGCCAGCATCTTCACTCTGGGCTCCTCTTACCCGCCAGGGGCAGGCAGGGGGCTGAGCTGTCTCTCCCTACCCTATGCTCCAGGCTGTCTCGCTGCACCTTCTCTTCTATTTCGCTCACAACAGTTGATAAAACCTTTTAGTAGCATTTGCCAGCTACATACTATCCCTAGGAAAGGGCCCGCCATCCCCCTATCTTAACCCACGGCCCTAAAACCCCTATTCTGTGTGGCCCGTCCTGGCTGTTGGTGAGGCAGCGGATGCAGCAGAGACAGGGATGGTCTTGCCTGGACTTGGGGGACCCTGGAGAAGTCACTTGGCTCGTGGCCTCCAGGGTCTCTGCCCGGGAGGCGGGAGAAGGCTCTGTAAAGAGAGCCCGAGGTCTTCCAGGTCCCATCCAATATGGACCTCCATCACTAACTAGGAAGCCAAGGATCTCCGAAGGCTCTGCCTGAAATGGAAAAAAGCTCCATTTCTTTCCTCCTGGGTAGGCTGAAGGCCCAAAGGAGGACCCCTCCCTCCTCCACACCTCCAGCTGGTCACAGTTCACTCAGGGAAGGGAAGGGCTGTTGGCAGGTACCAAGGAGCCCCTCCCTGGCTGGGGGGCATCCCAGCCAGGTCCTGCATACTCAACTTCATTGGGTTTCATGATGAACAAAGGACACAAATCCCAACCTGAACTAGAACCCGGCTCCTTCCCCAAGGAGATTCTAGAGTGGCACCTCCTTAAGTGACTTTAATGATAACTGCCTACAAAGGGCTCCTAGATTATACTGACTGAAGCATCCCCAGAGGTAAGTCTACTCCACACCTCATCATCCCATTTTAGAAACTAGAAAACTGAGGCCTGGGAAAGTTCCTCTCCGGATTCGAACTTGGGTTTTCCTGACCGGAATCTAGCCAGATTCACTAGACCAGATTCCCCACCCCCATCGCCTTTCAACACTGAAATCTACCGGCAGCCCGGTTCCAATAAAATAATCTCCCGTCAATTTCCCCCTAGTCGCTAGCCTTCAAGGCTCGGCCCCCAACAAAGCCCCCTTGTCACCCCCGGGTGGTTAACAGACCGGAACCAATTGGGTTTTCGGTCTAAGCAGGGTGTGGCCCTGGAGCAGACAGAGCAGGAGCTCCATAGGGAAATGCAGGTTTTCTGTCCTGAAGGGATTCGCCTGGGACAGAAGATGATTCTCCAGCCTCAGTCTGGCCTTTGGCAGACAAGGAAACTGAGGCCAAAGGGTGAAAGCAGGAGCCGAGCTGGGAGGAGCCCGCCTGCCCCCGCCTTGGCCAGAGCCCTCATCAACCCCATCCGCCGATCCTATCAGGGCGGGGAGCTCCCCGCCAAGGTTCAGGTGGCTGCCTTCTCCCCCAACCCCCCCATTTCTTCCAAATCGGGGCAGAGCGGCAGCGGCTCCACACCCAAACCAGAAAATCCTGGCAGAAGGCTGGATTCTGCGGGCCGGCCTCCCCCTCCTCACTCACCCGCATTTTGGCCCCAAACCGTCCCCTCCCCATTTCCCCACTGGACGTCGGGGCTGTGGGATGTCTCTTAATCGGGTGATTCCCAGCGCTCAGGCTACGCCACGGACCCAGGATCCTTTAGGAGGGGGCTCTGGCGCCCGACCCAGAGCTGGCTCAGGGTCACAGAGCCCTGGGCGGTTAATAGATGCTCTCTGATGAATGGAACACGCACGGGAGGGGGGGGGGGGCCGGCGGGGGCTCGCACGCACACAGTAGGCGCAAGATAAAGACAGCAGAGGTGGCACCCTGTTCTTTACCCTCCTCCCTGGGAGATCCTTCCCCAGGGCCCCCAACCTCCTAGGGCGCAGGCGAGGGGAGCGCCCCTTTCCTCTTCGGGGGTTGGCACACAGCAGGCGCCCACTAGATGGAGGCTGCGGCTCTTCCCCCAAGCGGCGCCCCTTTCCTTCGCGGTCCCTCCAGAGGCTGGCACATGACAGGCACCTACTGGGTGGGTGCTGCAGCTCTCCCCCTCCCTGGGAGGGTGCTCCTTTCCTCCTCAGGGATCGGCATAAAGCAGGCGTCTAATGGATGGCCACTGCAGCCCCTCCTCCCCAGGAGTGTCCCTTTCCTCTACAGTCCCCTCAGAGTCTGGCACACAACAGACGTCTACGGGATGGACGCAATGAGTTCCCCCGCCCCGCTCCCCCCCAGGGGCGCCCCTTTACTCCTCAAGGGGTCGGCACACAGCAGGCGCCTACTAGATGGCGGTGCGGTTCTCTCTCGTCCCGCTCGTCTGGCATACAGCAGGCGCCTAGTGGGTGCACAGGCGGGAGCGCGCGAGCGGGGTGACCTTCGGGCCGCGTTCCCGCGGCCTGGTCGGGCCCGGACACACCCACCGCCCTCCCGCACGGTCGCGAGCCCGCGCTCACCTGCAGCTGGCCCCGAGCGGAGCGCAGCGGAGACTGGCACACGCGCACGCACGGCCGGCCGGGGCGAGGCTGAGGCCACCGCTGCTACTGCTGCCGCCGCCGCCACCGCCGCTGCTTCGGGGCCGGAATCGGGGCTGGACCGCCGAGGGATCCTTCAGGCAGCAGCTGCCGCCGCCGCCGCCGATGCCGCCGCCGATCACTTCCGGAGCGCGGGGGCCGGGGTCGCACCGCCCAAGGAGGGGGCCCCCAGCTCGGGAGCGACTTCCGGCGGAGCGCACAGCCCGGACCAGGACCAGGACCAGGACCCGCGCCCTACCGGAGAACAATGACGGGAACCCTGCTCTTGGCCCCGCCCGCGGCGGGGAGCGCCGGCCCCGTCTGCGCAGGTGCAAGCGCCCCGGCCCCTTGGGCAGCACCGCCCTCTGCGCCGTGGTGACGTCAGCACTGTCCCCCGCCTCGATCGGGATGCTAGACTCCCAGCCGAGATTCCCGGATGCTGACGTCACCGACGCCCACAAGTCTCCGGCTGCGTCGGGCTCGTGCTCCCTCCGGGGCTGTCACCATTTTGGGCGTCGAGAGGCCGCCAGTCAGGGCTTGTCCTCCAGCTTGAGGCATAAAGGACGACCTCCTCCGTATCTGTCCTCTGCCTCCCATCCTTATCCATCTAGACGCAGGCCCGCCCCGCCCCAAGGGCCACCAGCCGAAGAGCTGGGCCGGGACTAGGGGTGGGGCCCTAAGGCACGGGAGGGAATAAGGGACCAGCGGAAGATGTGAAGCCTGCCCTATCACTCCCAGAGGCCCCTGCCTGCCCCTGGCCTTTAAGGGCTGGACTCCAAGGTAGCCGAGGACCCTCCCACCTTCCTCCAAGTCAGGAAACTCTGGTCCCTTAAAACAGACCCTAAGGGAAAGGAGGGGGGTCTGCGAAGCCATCACCCTCCGGTGTGCCCGTGAGGAAGGAACATCGCCCCTCCCCCCTAAGAGAATAGCTCCCCATCTCATGGAATAAAGCCCCCCCAGAGTTGGGGGGTTCAGGTCTTCCGGACTGAGGCTCGGCCTCTTTCCAGAGGCCTTCTTGTCTTTTTTTTTTTTAACCAGTCACTTTGCCTGGATGAAAATGAATGAGCCATGCAGCACTTTGGCCAAGTCCAGAGGCTGTTTTCACTGAATGCATCCATTCCAGCCAACCTCTGGACATGCACTGTAGCTCTTAACCCGTTGGGAATTCATTCATTGGATGTGAACTCCGAGCCATGGAATGGCCTCACTCATGGCAGTTTTAGTCCTTGCAGTCTGCTAACTGCGGACACCTTGGTGCCTTGATGACAGCATGCTGACCAAGTCTGTGGCCCCTAGGGAGCCAGGTGGGATGGCCTCAAGAGACGATGAGTAATCCAAGAGAAGACGGTGACACAACTTCAAGGAAACTCGATGATGGATTTCCCCAGATCAAGCTCATCCTTTTTTTAGCAAAGGCTTCATAAAAAGCCACATGACAGCAAAAATGCCTATAAATGAGAGTTCAGCAGCAAACCATCTGTCCCCTGTATGCCCTGCAGAAAGGCTGCTACTTGGCTCCCTGCTTACCTTTTCCCTCCCTCCTCAAGAATCTACAAATAGACCATCGATTTTCTTTTTCAAGTAATTTTCCTGGAGTGGAGCCCTTCTAAATGATCACACACATACCAAGTTATCTTTACTGTAATGCCTGCCCCCACTGTACAGGAAATGAGAAAATAAAACTTAGAGCTTGTCCACACTCCGCCTCCCCCTGGCACCCTTCGGGACCCCAATGAAGGCAAAACCTTTCTGGGCCCCAAATTCTCCTGTTGCAACTGAGATGATAATAAGTCTCTACCACCCTGCCTCATAGGGCATGTTAGGAGGCACAACAAATTAGTGCCTGAAAAGCTCTTGGAGGTGCTTGGATGAAAGGTATTAATTAAAGAGCGTATTATGAACAAGGAGCACTAATCCCCTGGAACAGGCCTGAATTTGGTCATTTACCAAAAGAAAAGCCTTACAAGACTTCTGTTAAAAATCATATTCGTTGGATCTTCTGATGCATTTAGCTTTGCTTATATTTGGTGTCCCACCATAGCTTATTAGTAAATGTAGGTTTGGCCAAAAGAGAGAAGTGTAATTTCAATACTATCCAGGCTACCATATGCTTATTTGAAAGCATTTGCATGTCAGACTTGTTTTGACATTGAGAGTCTACAGTGGGAATTCTGACCCTTTTTAGGTCTACCTGTCTAGGGCAACAGTCTGATGAAGCCCCTGGGCCCCTTCTCAGGGGAATTTTTAACTGTATAAAATCAAAACCATAGAATTACAAAGGAAACCAATTCTATTGAAATACAATTATCAAAGTATGCATTTCCAAAAAATTCTTAAGACACTAGTCTAAAAACTTTTAGGATTTGTAAAATGCTCATTATTAGCACAGTGCCTGACATATAGTAGGTGCCTAATAAATGCTCGTTTCCTTCCCTATAATATCTTTTTTTTTAAAACCCTTACCTTCTGTCTTAGTATCAATTCTAAGAAGAACAGTAAGGGCTAGGTAAATGGGGTTAAATGACTTGTCCAGGGTCACACAACTAGATTGTGTTTGAGTTCACATTTGAACCCAGGACCTCTGGTCTCTCCAGGCCCGGCTCTTTGTCCACTGAGCCACCTACAAGCTACCCACCCAGCATTTTTTTTTTAAGAAAAGAATGTTGTTAAAGGATTCTAAAGAATATTTTTAAATGATAATAAAAGTACTATGCATATCAGTATAGAACAACATAAAATGTCAAAAAATAACAAAGAATTGAATTGACTGAAGAATGCTCAGAACTTATTATCCACACGCATTTTTACCTCCCAAAGAAAATGATTTGAGAGAGGCAGCCTTGGCTTCCGGAAGAGCAGGTTCACATCCGCCTCTGACTTACTCTATCTGATGACACTGGGCCCCTCCTTGAACTTTTCATTGTCCCAGACAACTTTCTCCACAAGTGGAGGAGCAGGTGGCTGATGTAGGATGGCAAAATTACATTTCTAAAAAGTAGAGATTTCACTTCCGCATTGATACTCTCCAAATTCTTCCATTCCTTTTAATTCCTCTAGAATTTCTATTCATCTCTCCATCTGATTCCTCCTAACCCTATTCTCCATCCTCCCTGCAACCCCACTCCTCAGCCCCAGCTTGCTGAGCTGGTCTAGTCCCCTACTGTGGTCTCACTTTCCTGCCACCACTTTCTTGACTAGTTAACAAATTCAGGGCTGCATCTTCCTGTACCTTTCACTTTTTTGGCCCCAGGCCCTTCACTAACCTTCACCTCCACCATCTGCCTTCTCTTAATACCCCCTACTTGAGTTGAACATTAAAGGATAGATTACCACAGTCATTCTGATTGGATCCACCATAAACTGAGGTCAGCTACCGTCAACAATGCCTTCTCTGTGAAGTGGCCATACGTTAGACTTTCTGGAGTGATCTGATCCTGCTCTCCAGACATCACTTGGAAACGTTTTCCTTTTTCTGAAAGTCCCCAGAGCTTTCACCTTCCCCCCTCGCCTTGACCTCTCCTACTTTAGTGAGAAAAAAAGACCATCCACTGGGAACTCCTACATCTCTCCCCATTTCATCTACAAGCAGACTTAGCCTTTCTCACAGCGGTGCCCAAGTGATGGGGCTGGGATGGCATCAGACTAGGCCCTGGACTAGGCGTCTGCACATATCCAAGACCAAGGATGCTTATGGGGAGGAGCGGTGGAACCTCTAAATTTTTGATACAGGCCCCAAATTGTGACAGTTAAAATTAGTTTCTCTGCTAAAAGTATTATTTTTTAGAGGTTTATTAAAGATTATTAGAATTAAGAAATAAAGAAAATACGAAATAAGAAAAACACATGCCTAGGCCCAGAGCCCATTCACAACCACTTCTTCTACATCTTGCCTGTTAGGTAGAGAGCCGCATGGGCTTAGAATTGAAGTCTGGGGTTCAAATCTCCATTTTACAAAATGATATTCTACTAGACCCTGGTCCAGTCTCCTGCACACATCCAAGACCAGGAGAGTTTATGAGGGCTCTAACCCTTGAGCTACAAATGACATCAGCTCAACCCCAGGTCCAAGCCCAAGGATGCTTATCAGGACACTGGAACAGCTATGGGGGGAAATTCAGCTAGTTCCTACCTGTGTAGAACTCCACAGGACCCCTTGACCATCTCTCGAAGCCCAGCCTAGAGAGGCGGGCATAGGGACCTTGACTTTTTCCTCTATAAAAGTCCGATTCCTCACTGCTTGGGAGAGGGTAGCTCCATCACTACCAGCCAGCACCACTTCTCCCCAGTAACCCCAATAAAAGCTTGGTCTGAGATGGACAGAGCTGGAGTGACAAATTCTTTGGAAGTGAGACCGAACCACACACACACACACACACACACACACACACACACACACACACACACACACACACACACACACGACACAGGATGCTAGGAAGGGTGACCTTGTCAGGGCCAGCCCTTCTAGGCATGTACTTAGTACTAGTCTCTATCTCTGTCTCTTTCTCTCTTAGGTGCCAAGACAATATCAAGTCTTCACTTGCAGCCACTAAGGAAGGCTCTACCTGGCATACACTTGGTGCTTAACAAATGCTTATTCATGTCTCACTTTCAGTCTCTCCCAGTTTCCTGCCTCCTTCTCCACTCCCTAAACAGGGTCAAATGGAATTAGCCTTTAAAAGACAAAACCCTTCACTTGACCTTGCTGGTTCCTCCAGCAGTTGTCCTTTATCTCTGCTCTTTCACCATCTCTGTCAGACGCTCAGAATCATCTCCACTTCCTCAACACCCAATCCGTAACCTGAGGCCACCCACCCTGAGGTTTCATTTCCCAAGATTTAGGGGAGATTTTTGAATTAATTGCTTAATCCAATGGTGTCTCCATTGCCCCAAGCCTCCCCTTCCTCATCTGTGAGGCTGCTCTCCTGGCCTATACAACTGGGATTTCCCCCTTTCTAGCTTCCCAAGCTAGATGCTGTTCTTACTCTCTACTCATTTGTAGCCCTCCCTCTGGATAATCTCCCAACCCCACTTCAGGGGGTTTGGCGAGCCAGGAGATAAGGACTTTCTGGCTGGCTCTTTTCTTTCCTCTGAATGTCTAGGTTCTGTTATCAGGTGGGCAGATTTCTTCTTTCTTCTTTCTTCTTCCTTTGCTAAGAGCGGTAGTCAAGGAAAATGGGAAGGTTCTTGGACTTGGCCAGGAGATAAGCATTTCTCATTTCAATGCAGAGGAAAGACAAAGGGGAAAAAAGATGGAGATCTCAGCCGCCAGAGAATATATCACTTTGAGAAAGCAGATAAGGCTGAGGAATAAAGGGAAAGCTAACCGGAGGGTAGGAACACCTCAGGGTTTTCCAGAAATCCCAGGGTTGGAAGCTCCTTGTTTCAATGAGCAGCTCAAAGGCTCCTGGGCACAAAAAGATACACTAATATCTCCGATGAGAATGGAAGTGAGCCCTGAAAGGCCCCAGTTGGAAGAAGTGGGAGAGCCAACCCTAAGTAAAGGTGCCCATCATGAAGTCTATTGCCGTTGCACTTGATAAAAAAATGGAACACGCATCGATAAATATGGCGTACCCAGTGCTGGGCAGATTTGCTTTTTTGCTAAGCAGATACTTCTCAGTTGTCTTAGATTTGGATTCTGCAGAACAGTTCCGCTTTAAGGTCAGGGTACTACAGTCTGGCTCTGCAGACACCTTGAGGGTGGACCAGTAGAGCAACTGGGCGTATCCGTGTCCCTGTCCTACCACTTCCCCTTTCCCCCACCCTCACGCACCAGGGCAGAAATCATCTCTGGGGCTCTGCACCCCCTTTCTTTGGTCCCTTTTGCCTAAGCTAGCCTATGCCATAAATAGGGGAGACAGGAAGGCCCTGCCACCTCCCAACTTCTGGTAGTACAAACTAAATACAGACGGAAGGACAGACGGAGTTATTGGCATTGTCTTTTTTTAACTCTTACATTCTGAGTGACGCCTCAAGACAGAAGGGCGAGGGCTCGGCAAACAACGGGACGCGGGTCCTCGCCCCGAAGCCTGGGGGGGCAGCCAATGGGCCACCTCGCTGCCCCACTCCTGACATTTTCAATGCGCTCTTAGTGGCTAAAAAGAGGACACTCTGGGCGAATGCTCGAAGTCTGAATCCCCAAAGCCTACCGCGGGCTGAACGGCCACACTAAGGCGGGGGTTCACCTGGCCCCTGGGGACGTTTCACATGGTGAACACTCTTTGAATATCAGGGGGTCGGTCTGTCGGCTCCTGCGCGGTTGGGTCCCGAGAAGGCGCGCCAGACCTGCTGCCACAAAAGGCGGACGAGCCCTGCCTGCTCGGAAGCCTCCCTGGAGCTCGCCCGCCCGCTCGCCCTCTTCTCTCTGTCCCTTTATTGGCCTTCCTGTCCCCCCGCATCCTATCGGAACTCAAGAGAAAGGCAGGAAACCTGACCAGAAACAAGGGCGGACGTAGACCCGCTACTCCCAGCCCCCCCCTCCAGGGCTGCACAGAGCAAGGCAAAGTCTTTCCTCCCGGAAGATGGATGGTGCCTCCAGTGGGGGCTTCAGCCCCGGACTCTCGGTGGCCTCCTACCACCGCTCCGGGAGGCGGGGCTCAAAATGGAGGAGCAGAGCGGGGTTAAGAGGGCCGGAAGTGCCCTCTGTGCGTGTGCTGCCTGTCTGGGTGAGGACCGGCACACAGGACAGCCAGCAGGCTGTGAAGAGGGGATGAGCTGGCCGCTTGTCCATTGGTGGGGAAACAAATCAAGACCTCAAAATGCCCCACTTTCACTCTTTCCACGCCTTTGCAAATAATCTGCTCAACGTCATTTTGACTTAAGCTGTAATGTTTTTACATCAGCGACCACAATATTACTTTAGAGTTCTCATATTTAGCCTAAAACCTAAATTTAAATTCTTACAGTGGCTCAGTGAATAAAGGACTAGCCTTGGGAGGGGAGGTCCTGGGTTCAAATCTAACCTTGACACATCCTAGCTGTATGACCCTGGGCAAGTCGTTTGGCCCCCATTTCCTGATCCATAGTATTGGTTCTAAGACAAAAGATCAGGGCTTTTTCCCCCCAAGTGTACCCTGATTTGGGATGTTCTTGAAGAGAGAGGGGAGAAGAGTAGGGGACTGTGAGCAGGGCCTTGAACCAAGAGATCTGCCTGGCTTTTCTCCAAACTGAGACAATGGAATGAAAGAATTGATCACCTTAGGTGCTGCCTAGGACAAATGCTGTGTGTCTGCTCTCATGGAGTTTCTGTTCTAATGGGAGAATCCACGCAGACGAGGGAGCTGCTGTCAGGGACGAGGAGAGTTCCTGGCAGTCCGCAGAGCCTTTGGGGAGGGAGTTGTTTGGCTCTAAGACGCCTGAAATCTGTGGCTCCTCAGCCCTGGACTTCTCTAGGCAGCTCCCGGACAGCCTCCCGTGACCCTTCCGGTCCCCACGGACCCAACACACGACCTCGGCCCCTTTTCCCGGCCCTGGGGGCTCTCCCTCTCCCCAGCAGTGTGGGCAGGGCCACGTGGTGGAAAGGGGAGAAGCGGCCTCGGCACTGGGCAGAAGGGAGCTGTCCTGGCCCTCGTGACTCGGGGCGCGTCTGCTCAGGCCGAGGCCTGTGGTCAGCGGGCATCTCCTCAAGTGGGGCCGAGTGCTGGGCTCAAGCAGCAGCCCCGGCGAAGCAGGCTCTCCCACAGACGGCCTTGTGGGAAAGGCTTCTGGGAGCCGACTCTGCAGGAGGCAGAGAACCAGACGGTGGAGCTGGGGACGGACCACGAGGCGCAGCCTGGAAGGGCTCAGAGCTGAGGCCTGTGGGTGCATCCCCGAGGTCACAGAGCGCCGGACGGGGGGACCAACTGGACGGCTGAGGGCAGCCGCCTGGCAGAATTAGGCCAGAAGCGGTGACTCGTGAGTGAAAAGCACGGGGAAGAGATGCCACCAAGGCAAACAGCCGGGCTCGGACACGGCCTGGCTACGGGGACGAGACAGGACGACGTCCTGCGTCCGCTCCATTGGGCGACTCTTCGCCTTCCCACTGGAGACGGCGCCGCCACAGCACGAGATTTCGGCAGCTGCCTCTCGCCAGGACCGCTTCCACGAGGCCGAGGAGAGGTCAAAGGGCCTCCTTGACTCTGTGCTGCGGCCTTTTCACCCCGGGGACCAGGGTCAGACAGAGCGCCGAGCCGCTGCCTCCCGTGGCCTGTCCTTCACCGGCCGCCCCCTGGGCCCGGAGACGGCGAGCAGAAGGATGCTAAGGCACCCCCGTCCCACGTGAACAGGCTTGATGGTGCCGCCGGGCCTTTCTTGTCTGAGCCCGGAGAGCCGCCTCTGCCCAGGACATCCAGGAGGAGCTCCGACAGCCCTTACAGATGCTCCATGGAGGAGGACAAGGAGCTCCTCTGCAGGAACAGAGGCCAGGCCTTCCTGCCTCCCTCTGGCGGCGTGCACGCCCGCTCGGCTCAGAGGAAAGGAGGAGCGCTGCCGGCGGTGGACCCGAGTGTCCGAGGAGCCTGCTCTCTGCTCCGGTTTGTCCCAGGGCCCGAAGCCTGTCACCTTCCCGTGTGAGGACCAGAGCCCGGATTCACTTGGCTCTTCTCGGTGGGAGAGAGTCGCCTCCTCACCTGTGCGTTGTTTGGGGAGGTTTCTCAGTGGCTTTTGTGCTTGTACTCCCAACACTTGGGGACCCAGGAAGTCTTTAATAAACGCTGTGTGTGTGTATGCATGTGTGTATGTGTGTGCACGTGTGTGCATATATGTATGTGTGCATGTGCGTACATGTGTGCGTGCATGCATGTGTTTGCGTGTGTATGTGTTGTGTGTGCACGCGCGTATATGTGTGCGTGTGTGTACGTGTGTGTGCACGTGTGTGTGTGTGTGTGTGTGTGTGCGTGTGTTACACACTGAGAAACTTAATTTATTGCTGGTGGAGGCAAGGAGAGGCTGGCAGAGCAGCCGGTTCCGCTCTATCCCCGCGCTTGCCCATCCAAGAGAGGTGCAGCAGGCCAAACACGAGCAGCGTGTGGAGCCCCATCAGTTTGCGACGATCGTGCTTCGGGTCAGATGCCCAATGCAGGACGGTCCTCGCGTCCTTCGCTACCTGTGCCGGTGGCCGGCGTGCCTTCGGCCTATTCAAGGACCGCAGTGACCTCAGGGGTGCCGCAGCAATGGCCTGGCCAGGGAAGGAGGCATCGAAGGGAGGCTCCACTGTGTGGGCCACAGCATCCCGTGAGCAGGGAAACAGAATCCTCATTGTGGTGCCGGCTCAGATGATGTAGCTGGGCCTCGGGGTTGGGGAGGGGCTGAGGGACCGGCCAGAGAGCCTCCCCGGCCTCATCTGTCCGTCTTCATGAGGGCCATCCTGAACCTCTTTCTCCTCTGCCAGGCCTTGGCCTCCGACTCAGGGTAGCGCCCACCCACGAACTGCCTACAAGCCAGGTGGTCCGTGCTGCGGCAGGAAGAGCCGCCTGCTTCTGTCCCCGAAAGCCCTGGCGCCGCTGCTATGGTAGCCTCGGGGAGACCCAGGGGCGCTCGGGGGGCGCTCGGGGTCACTGGCGCCTACAGCCATGTGCAGGGCCCAGCCGTCCTGCACCCCCAGCTGCCAGCCTGCCCAGGGCTCATAGAACCACCTTCCGGCCCCCCGAGAGGCTCAAGAATGATGACGGCGCGGCAGCCCGAGTAGAACCAGCCATGAGTGCGCGGAAACCTCAGCCCAGTCTTTCTTTCTGGAGGAACCTGAGCAAGAGCCTAGTCCGAAAGAGGGTGGCGCCGTCAACAGGGACAGAGAAGCGAGGACGAGGGAGGAAGAGGAAAAATGATGAATTCCGTTTTAGACACGTTGAGTTTAAGATGTCTGTGGGACACCCAGCTTGAGATTAGAGGCCGGGAGAGCTTAAGGCTAGACAAATACATCTAAAAGTCATCAGCATGGAGAAGAGCATCGAGACCATGGAAGTGGCTGAGATCACTCGATGAGAGGATGCGGAACCATCTTGTTTCTGAGAATGTTTCCATCTTCTCTTCTTCCTTTTCAGTAAAGAAGGATTCCTCTTTGTAGAGCTGCCTTAGGGCGACCGACATGTTTCATTAATATTGTGTGGTTTTCCTCTAGAATATGCTCAAAGTCTGTTATTGCTCATTTTATAGTTCTGAAAGTTTCTATTAAAATTGTTATTGTATGCAAAAGGAAGTAAAGAAGGAAGAGAGAGAGAAAGAAAGAAGGAAAGAGAGAAAGAGAAAGAAAGAAAGAGAGAGAGAGAAAGAGTGAAAGAAAGAGAGGAAGAAAGAGAGAGAAAGAGTGAAAGAAAGAGAGAGAGAGAGTGAAAGAAAGAGAGAAAGAAAGAGAAAGAGTGAAAGAAAGAGAGAGAGAAAGAGTGAAAGAAAGAAAGAGAAAGAAAGGAAGGAAGGAAGAGAGAGAAAGAAAGAAAGAAAGAGAGAGAGAGAAAGAGTGAAAGAAAGAAAGAGAAAGAAAGGAAGGAAGGAAGGAAGGAAGAGAGAGAAAGAGTGAAAGAAAGAGAGAAAGAGTGAAAGAAAGAAAAAGGAAGGAAGGAAGGAAGGAAGGAAGGAAGGAAGGAAGGAAGGAAGAATGAATGAATATGTGTAAACCTCAAAATTTCTTAGACTTATAAATGTTGGAAATTTCACCATTGGGAAATTTCATACTTGAAAAATGAAATTTTGGTTGGAGGAGTGGAAAAGATAGGAAAAGCCATGGTGGGTGCCGAGTGATGGAGTGAACTGAGGAGAGCGTGTAAAGCCTCCTCCCGCTTCCTTCAGGAATACGGGAATGAGAGCAAAGGCAGCAGACGCTTGGCAGGGCGAGAGCCTTGTTGGGATAAGATGAACAAGAGACAACCGTGAGGAGCCCAACTGGGTCAGCTGCTGGTCAAGGCGGAGAAGGAAGGAGGGCGCAGGCGGCGGTGGAGGGATGGCCTGGGCAGGCCCTGGGGCCGAGGGAACAGCCTCTCCCACCTCTGCCCTCACCCTCTGGGAGGGAGAACCCAAGGGTGAGGGGAACCAAGGCAGGGAGGGACCCCAGATCTGAAGCCAAAGGCCTGGAAGCATCGCGTGTGGGTAGGAGCAACATGAAAGGTCCCGGGAGCCTCGGAGCCTCCATGGGTGGCTGGGGTGGGGCAGGGGAGCCGGCCCAGGGGAAATGGGCAGGCCTGGGTGTTGGGAGGGCAGAGCCTCGAGCAGACGATCGCACGTCTGCTGAAGTTCCCTCATACGGGGGCAGAGAAAGACACTGAGCCACCGGCTTCCTCTTGGGGAAGGAGGCTCAGAAGATGACAATTGTGTTACGACCTGAATGCGTGGCTGAGTGATGGAGGAAGAGGAGAGCCTGGCGGTCACCGCGGAGTGTCACCCGTCAGGTGAGGAGCGAGAGGGCGGCCTGGGAAGCTGGCGATCCAGGGAGATGGAAGTTCTGGGGAAGGCCCGGCTGAAGCTGAACGGCTGAGTGCCTGTGGAAGGGGGCCCTTGAGAGGGCCAGTGAGGAGGGCCTCACGGAGGGCGAGAGGACTCGCTGATGCGGCCCCTGAAAATTCAGCGCAGATGCTGAAAGCAGCTTCCCTCGCCTCGGAAGTCCCCGGAGAGAAACCACCCAAAGCTGCTCTCACAGGTCTCCCCCTTTCTGGGGGGTTCAGGGGTCAAATGTGGGAACGGGATAGGCCGGAGCCCCCGAAAAGCCCTAAAGGAGAAGCTCCGGCGCCCTGGGCTCCGATGGCCCCAACGCGAGGTTTCCTCTGGGGTCGGGCATGTTACGGAGCCCCACGCAGGGGCCGGAGCATTCATGACTTACAGAAAGCGGCCTTCTGAAGTGAGGCTGCGAAGGGGGCTCAGCCGCGGCTTTGCCTGTGTAGCCTCTCTCAGGGTTTCTCAGGGAGCCCCTGAGCGCAGACCCGCGCCGGGCCGTCCTTACGAAGAGCATGTTGTGGAGCTACCGGAGCGGCTCTCCCTGCGGCCAGCTGCTGAGCTCCAGGCCCAGCACGGGGCCTGCTCACCTAGGCTAGGTGTGACCTCGGGCCGGTCGTCCACTTGGCTCTCTGGCCTTCCAGATGCTCCAAAGGGAGCAGCCCCATCCCTCGAGGCCCGGAGGACTGGCCGGAACCCCAAAGCCAGAATCGGAATTTAGAGCGCCGGCCGGAGCCCTGCTTGGCTTCAGCTTGACGGAGTGAGGTGGCGCTCCGGGGCCAGCGGCTCAGCTCCCGTCTGCGCCCCTGACTCATCCCTGGACACCCGGTCTCTTTGCCCTGGACCAGAGCGCTGGGGGCCCCCAAAGCCTTCCTGTAGAGAGGCCAGGAGGCGGGCTTGTAGTTAACTCGCTCCCCTTCTTGGTCTCAACTGGGCAGAACAAAATGGTACCCACAAGAGTCCTGCCCCGACCCAGCCCCAGCTGTCTTCTGTGTGTGCCTTTCCTGGTTAGATGATACATAAGCACCATCCAGCCCTGGACCCACTGCAGCTATGAAGGGATCCCAGAGAGCACAGAAACTCAGCCGAATCTGGTACAAGAGAACCCGCTCATGTTCTAGCCTCTTCCCTGCTGCCACTCGCACCCCTTGCGGGCAGAAGAACTGGGCTCGCCTGACTGGCCCTTTCTCTCCCTGATGCCAGCTCTTTTACGCAGACCCTGGATCCCTGTTCTCTGCCTGCACTCCCTGACAAGCTAAGCAGGTGCCATGGGAACACTCGTGGCTCTCTTACTATTCTGGGGTCCCAGGACTTAATTAAGAAGATTCTTAAGGGTAGAATAACAAGCAAAATCCCCATTTTCTCCTAATATTCTTCTTCTCTTAAGGACTAGAGGAAGGAAAGAAACGGAGGCAGAGTGGCTTGCCCAGGGGGGTCACACAACTAGTAAGTGTCTTGAGGTGAATTCGAACTCAGGTCTCCTTACCTCTGCTGAGCCACCACAGGAAAGAGGAATATATTTGGAAATGCTGCTATTAACAATAGAAAAGATGAATACATTTTAAAACATCCAGTGTGACCGTAAGAGTTATCTATGGCCATGTCTTACGCTCCTTCTGGAGGCTAAGCTTGGGCTCTTAAGTTTGTGTCTGGGTCATAAGCCCGTCGGCAGGACGACGACCCCATCTTGAAAAATGTTTTGTTGCCTGCGTTCATAGTGGAAGGACAGCTCGCTGCAAATAAAGACATGGTTTAATTTCTCACCAGGCTCATGGGGGGACAAGTCATGATTCTTTATCCCTTACTTTCCATCTTAGAATCGATGTTGTGTGTTGGTTCTAAGGCAGAAGAGAAGTAAGGTGCCTTGCCCGGGGTCACACAGCTAGGAAGTATCTGAGGTCACATTTGAACCCAGGACTTCCTCCCTCTCTAGACCCGGCTCTCTATCCACTGAGCCACCCACCTGTCCCTGGCTCCTAATCTCTCCTGCAAAGTGGATTGATTCCCCAGAATATTTGCCTTCAGGTGAAAGTCCATAACCATCCAGCTCAAGCGGCTGAGACCAAATGAAAGGTTGCTGCAGGTGCTTTCATCCTGGGAGAGTGGCCCAGAGACCCATGTGCCAAAGACCAAAGGCCACACACCCGCCAACGCCCCAGCCACAGAGCTCTGACGGTTGGGCAGCAATCTGCTCTGGGAGCCAGAGGCTGGCCTGAGGACGCTGGACAGCTCTGGCCTCCTATCCACTGCTCTGTAAGAAGGGGGTCTCTTTGGGAGGGGGCACATGTAATGCTGAAAAGAGAGTCAGTCAAACTAAAAATAATTTGGAGGTAACAGTAGCGTTTGTAAAGCACTTATAGGTTCCTGTACTGCACTACACAAGGTAGTCAAGTACTCAGGGGGTGAGAGCAGAGTGAGTCAGAGCACAGACACCTTCCTGGAGTTTCTAGTGTTCTTATTGTTTCTACTTCCTGAAATCTGAATTAAAAGGATACCATTAAAATGTTAAATCTTACAAACATGCTTCATTGTTGTTTAAACAAAATGTTGTGTTTCTTATTGGGACACTAATGCATTGTTGGTGGAGTTGCGAATGGAACTAACCATTCTGGAGGGCAATTTGGAACTTTGCCCAAAGGGCTACAAAACTGTGCACACCCTTTGATCCAGTCAGGAAATGGGAAAGGACCTGTTTGTACAAAAATATTTATAGCTGCTCTCTTTGTGGTGGCAAAGAATTGGAAACTAAAGGGATTTCCATCAATTGGGGAAAGGCTGAACACATTGTGGTCTAGATTCTTGTGCTATGAGGAATGATGAACAGGAAGATTCCAGAAAAAGCTGGAAAGACCTCCATGAACTGATGCAGAGTGAAGTAAGCAGAACCAGGAAAACATTGTACTCGGTAATAGCAAAATTGCAGAATGATCAACTGTGAGAGACTCCACTACTCCCAGCAACACAATGATCCAGGACAACTCTGAGGGGCTCAGGACAAAGAATGCTATCCCGAAAAGAACTACTGGAGTAGGAATGCAGATGATTTTTCACTTGTTTATTTGGGTCCATGTTTTGGGATTTTGGTTTTACAAGATTATTCACTTATAAAAACAATCAATATGGAAATGTTTTGCATGACAATATATGTATGTCAGATTGAATTGATTGCCAGCTCTGGGAGGAGGAAAGGGTGAAGGGAGAGAGACAATTTGGATCCTATAACTTTGGAAAACTAATGTGGAAATTTGTTATTACATATAATTGGTAAAAAAAAAAAGTTAACCAAATGTGTTTTTTATAAGTGAATTTAAGGGAACATAATTTTCAGCTTTAATATTCATTATTATTACTTTTTTAAAATAGCATTAACTCCTTAGTAGTAACATTATCTCTTCTGAGCCTCAACAGCCTGGGGTGTTTTATCCCTATTTTACAGATGAGGAAATTGAGGCTGGGACAGACTAAGTAACCTGCCCATGACCCCACAAATAGGAAGTGTTGGCAGGGTGATCTAACCTATAGTTTCCTGAAGCTGAGTACCGAATCGTACCTGCAGTTCCACAGGGCTTCTCCTAATTTATGCCTTTAGTTAATGACACCTAGTGTTTTGGACCAGGAGGCCCTTGTTTCCCAGCTGCTTGTAGTTTACCCATGTAAAAGTGAGAGCAAACGTTGCTAAATCCACTGGTACAATCACGGTACAGTAGAAAATTGAGAAAATAATTTAGATAATTCATCCTCTCCTAAACCTCTCTGGGATTATATTATCAGGAATTGAAAATAAGAAGTCCTCTTTTTCCTATAGTTTCTGCCTGATTTCTACCTTTGGAAATGTACTTTATGTAAGGAAGGAGGAATCACTAATTAAACTAAAGTTTCTGTACAAACAAAACCAATACAATCAAGATTAGAAGGGAACTGTGAGATTAAAAAAGGAATAAATAGGGGGCAGCTGGGTAGTTCAGTGGATTGAGAGTCAGGCCCAGAGATGGGAGGTCCGGGGTTCAAAAAGAGCCCTGCAGCATGGGTCTCAGTCAAATTTATCTCCCAAGTCTCCTTATGTAAAATGAGGATGTAACTTAAAAGGATGCTGGGAATGTAGCTCAGGTGTGGCAAATTTTCCTCCTGCACAGAACCAAAAAATTGGGGAAAAAAATTTTTATAGCAAATGTCTCTGACAAAGATCTTTTTTCCCAAATACATAGAGAATTGAGCCAAATTCATAAAAATATAAAGCATTTCCTAATTGCTAAATGGTCAATGGATATAAATAGGCAGTTCTCAGATAAAGAAATTAAGACTATCTCTAGTCAGATGAAAACACTTTCTAAATCACTATTTATTAGATATATACAAGTGAAAACAACCGAGGTACCACCTCACCCCTATTCTGATTGGCTAATGTGACCGAAAAGGAAAGTGATAAATGTTGGAGGTAATTTTGGAAAATTGGGGTATTGATGCACTATTGGTGGAACTGTGAACTGATATGACCATTCTAGTCATAATGTATAATTGAAAATCTGTAACCCAAAAAATAGAACTACATTTCCTGGGAGCCTTCTGACTTTCTGTCATTACATACTTCCTGTAGACAGGGGATATTAGGTGGGGACATGGAGGGTCTTGCCTTTTTACTTCCTGTCTTGAGCTTGGTGGTGGTAAAGTGGGCATTTTGAAATGGCTGATCAGCCATGGGCACATGGTCTTTATTTTATATCCTCTTTATTCCTTGATTTCTAATGATCACTAATAAATCTCCTAAAATGTAATATTTTATTCTTTGAGATTTATTTTTAATTTTTACAATAACAAGCCCAAAGAGCCATAAAACCATGCCGATCCTTTGACCTAGCAATACAAGTCCTGGGTCTGTATCCCAAAGAGATTAGAGATAGTGAGAAAGGAGCTGCTTTTACAAGAAATATTTTTAGCATCTCTTCGTAGTGGTAAAGAATTAGAAACTGAGGGATTGTCCATCACTCACGGAATGGCTGAATAAGTTGTCATATATGACTATAATGGAAGACTATTACACCATAAGGAATGATGAATAGGAGAAACTCAGAAAAGTTTGGAAAGACTTATATGAACTGATACAATGTGAAATAAGCAGAACTAGGAGAACAACATATACAATAATAGAACCATCATTTGATGATCAACTGTGAAGGACTCAACCATTATTAGCAAAGCAAGTCTCCAAAGAGAATCACAAGAGACTCATGATCCACAGTCAAAAATTGTTTCTACATGTAATTGAGGGTAAAAAATTTATTTTATTTTATTTTTTTTTAATTATATTTTATTTGATCATTTCCAAGCATTATTCATTAAAGACATATAGCCGACGCATAAATCCACTGGGCATTACATGTTTTTTTGATTTGAACCCATTGCTATGTTGATAATATTTGCATTAGAGTGTTCATTTAGAGTCTCTCCTCTGTCATGTCCCCTCAACCACTGTATTCAGGCAGTTGCTTTTCCTCGGTGTTTCTACTCCCATAGTTTATCCTTTGCTTATGAATAGTGTTTTTTCTCCTAGATCCCTGCAGATTGTTCAGGGACATTACACCGCCACTAATGGAGAAGTCCATTACGTTCGATTATACCACAGTGTGTTTGTCTCTGTGTACAATGTTCTCCTGGTTCTGCTCCTCTCGCTCTGCATCACTTCCTGGAGGTTGTTCCAGTCTCCATGGAATTCCTCCACTTTATTACTCCTTTTAGCACAATAGTATTCCATCACCAACATATACCACAATTTGCTCAGCCATTCTCCTATTGAAGGGCATCCCCTCGTTTTCCAGTTTTTGGCCACCACAAAGAGCGCAGCTACGAATATTCTTGTACAAGCCTTTGCGTCCATTATCTCTTTGGGGTACAGACCCAGCAGTGCTATGGCTGGATCAAAGGGTAGATATTCTTTTGTCGCCCTCTGGGCATAGTTCCAAATTGCCCTCCAGAATGGTTGGATCAGTTCACAACTCCACCAGCAATGCATTAATGTCCGACTTTGCCACATCCCCTCCAGCATTCATTACTTTCCATAGCTGTCATGTTAGCCAATCTGCTAGGTGTGAGGTGATACCTCAGAGTTGTTTTGATTTGCATCTCTCTGATTATAAGAGATTTAGAACACTTCTTCATGTGCTTGTTAATAGTTTTGATTTCTTTATCTGAGAACTGCCTATCCATGTCCCTTGCCCATTAAAAAATTTATTTTAAAGGAAAAGAAAAGCAATTGATGGCCAGACCTAGAATCAGGAGGACCTGGGTTCAAATCTGGACTCAGATACTTCCTAGCTTGTGTGACCTTGAATAAGTCAACTGAACCACAATGCCTAGTCCTTAGCACTTTTCTACCTTAGTTCAAGAGATTCTAAGACAGAAGGAAAGGGTGAAAAAAACCCAAACCCTTTGGAGACTCGCCTCACTTTTCCCATGTCTGATAATTCATAGGACACATCTCCTGAGCTGATGTTTAAAAGCTGGCCATGCTTGTTTTGCTCTTCATCTTAAATCACGCTTGATAATCTTCAGGGCTAAGGAAAATTCTCTGCCAGTTCTTTCTATCAGCTGTGCCATGCCTATTGCTGGCTGTCCACTTCTCCGGCCTTTCCTACATTGTTCCACAACTTCCTTCTTGGAAAAGTCAGAAGACTGAGCAGGAGCATTTGTAGAACCTGAAGAAAGGACCAGATCAGAAGATACCTCGAGAGCTGAGAGAACTCATGGTCTGTGTCTGGCCTTCATTGGCTGCTATTCATCAAATCAACCCTTTGCTCACAGCTTGGGATGGGCACCAGAATTATGGGTATTTAAAGCCTTTAGATCTGAGTTGGAAAAAGTCACTGAAAAAGTCACTTGAGCTACCCATCAGGCATCTGGCCCTCTAGGAACCTCATGCCACGTAAATCCCAAATCAAATGGGCATTTCTTATCCCAGCAAGACTTTTGAAATAGTCTAGAAAATATACACGTTGGCATCTTGGCACAAACCAGACCATTTTATTACAGTGTCACCAAATTACAAACCTACTTGTTTAACTTCCTCCTGGGATTTAGATACCAAAGTGGTGGAAGGAAGGACTGAATAGACACTTTCCATGATTCCCCTTTTCTGAGATCTATTTATGGCACGTGAATTTGGCAAAGGAAATAACCAATACATCAGAATCTGTGCTTTGCTTTTAACAAATACTCCAGAAGTACAATAGCATCAGAACGACAGAAGCTTCATTTGCACTCAGTCTCCTTTGATCCTCCCTTCAGAACTCAGAGAGATGCAGTGGATTATCCCATTTTATAGGTGATGAACCTGCCCCGGGTCACGGCAGGATCTGCCTGGGTATTCCCTCTGCAGACACCAATTACATCCCCTCCACCCCTTCACAGATAGTCTCGTCGTGGGCTGCTTGTGATCCTGTTCTTTCTGAAGTTAGCACAGGGCTGCGGGCATGACTGGAGCCACCCTCAAAGCCTTTCCAGCTCCGTGGGATCCATTGGAACAGCCTTCAATAATCCATGGTTGCCTCCATGCCGTAGAGTAATAGGAAGGGGGCTGAACATGATGTCATGGAGAAATGGGTTCAAATCCCACTTTCGACAGAAATTTCCTGACTGTGTGTGACCTTGGCAGGTGACTTGAAATCTTTGGGTTTCAAATTCCTCCTCTGTAGGATGAAAGGCTTGGACTATCTGCCCCTAGGATCATTGGCAGTGCTTCATCTGGGAGCCTGGAGCTTAGGGGGGGCCAGCCTGCAGCAGAGGGCCCCCCAAAGCCTGCCTGGGCCATGCCCTCAGTCTGATTCCTAAACACAGAGTAAATACTTACTTCTGGCCACTTCTGATTCAGAGAAGCAGAGATCAGGGCTATGGGTGCCAGAGAGCCCCGAGCTTCTCTGTCTGCTTAGCTCATTGGGATCCTCCAAGTAAACATGGCTGAAAGAGACAAGGGGCTGAGCCTTCCAAAAAGATGCTCCTAGGGGGAAGCTGGGTAGCTCAGTGGATTGAGAGCCAGGCCTAGAGATGGGAGATCCTAGGTTCAAATCTGGCCTCGGACACTTCCCAGCTGTGTGACCCTGGGCAAGTCACTTGACCCCCATGGCCTAGCCCTGACCACTCTTCTACCTTGGAGCCAATACACAGTATTGACTCCAAGGTGGAAGGTCAGGGTTTAAAAAAAAAAAGATGTTCCTTTTAAAAGGTCCTCTCTCGGTGCCTTTTATATCCCAACCATTTCCGAAGATCTTCCTCTAAATCCCAGAATCCCAGAATTTGAGAATGGGAAGGGACTGCAGTTGCAAACCAGTCTAACCCTGGTGTGAAAGGATCTCCTACGATCACATACCCAAGCAGTAGAACCAGTTAAGGAAGGGCCACCAGCATGGTGACCAAGTCTGCCCTTGGAATGACTTCGTTTAAGCTTTTGTGGAACATTTCTATGTCTTCTCCACTGGAAGGAAAACCATCTCACAGCTGTCTTTGTGTCCCTGGTGTCTCACACCCAGTGACTGGCGAATGGGAGGACTTGAATAATTGATTGTGGGTTAATGGATTAACTGGCATTGGTGTAGCCTTTGCTCAGTTTCCCAGGCCCATCATTAGTTTTCCCATCACTTGGAGTTGTGCTTTCTTTTACTGGCCTTTTCGTTTACACAGTGAAAATCACGGTATTAATTGCTCTGGTCCTGCTTATTCAGTCTTCAATCAGTTTATATGCATCTGTGGGGTTTCTCTGAACTCCTTACATTCAAGACTCTCTTTTTATAGATTGGTACAGGGGGTGGCCTTCCCTCACGTGTCAACGAATCCATTTTATTTTTAATTTTTATTTATTTTTATTTTTAATTTTAATTTTTTTTTAGATTGTGACTTTTTTTTTAATTTAAATTTTTTAAAATTTTTATTTGGTCATTTCCAAACATTATTTGGCAACAAATCCATTTTAATCAAAGCTCACTGAGACCTAGAATGGGCCAAGCCTGGCAGCCCTTCATAGGGAGGTGAGCTGATTGATCAGGGAACTTCCCTCATCAACTTCTTATACAACTTCTCAATGCAGGTGATTATCAAAACCTAGGCTGGTCAATGAGCCGGTCAGCTCAGCTTTAGCAAAACCTGTTAGTGCACTCAGTGTCTAACACCCTCTTCCCTTCTTTCTGTCACTGCTGGAAGCGTCTCCATTTGTGCCTTCAGAATTTCAGTCCGGTGAGCTTCCCATGCTTTTTGAACAGAAGAATTCGCCCCTTGGTAATTTTGGACTACGGATTCCACCCATCTTTTTCTCGGCACCTATTGACAATTCCTCTCCAGTAGCTGAGGCTGTCCTCCTCTCCTGTGAAACGGATTCTAGGCTGTGGTGTTCACTTCTCCTCTAGGCTTCCTCAATTTCCATTCCAGCCACTAGTTCCTTTTTGCCTACCAGATTCGGTTCTGGAATTGCAGTTCCCCTCATGGTTTCCATCAGTTTTTTTTTTAATGACAATAAATGTCACATAGCTCATGATGATAAAACTTCCGTGTCTGTCCTAGAAGACTGAAATCTCCAAATATGAAAATGGAACCCATTTTGTTGTCATGCCATTCAGGACTTTTTCTCTAATCTCATTCATTGCAGTTGGACTTTATTAGACTGACCTAATGTTGAATCGTCAAGATGTAGAGCAGGAGAATGCCATTTTGGATAGTTCCAGTTAATTTAGCAGCACATTCCAATGAACACTTCTTGACTACTGTACAGCAGTCTCCAAGACACTGGGGAAGGTAAAAATTTAAAGAACAAATTATTCTCCCTTGACAATCTAGCAGAGAGATGATATCAACCCAGAATCTCAAACTCAATATATCCGAAACAGTAGTTAGTATCTTTCTCCCTCCCCAAACTCATCCCTCTTCCTAACTTCTCTATTAGAGGGAAGGACCCACCATCTTTCTACCCAGCCTCACATCTTCAGGGCCATTTTCCTTCCCCCCCTCCCACCCCAGCCATGGCCAATCTGTTGCCAAATCCTATGGGTCATCTCTCCACATTATCCCTCACAGCTATCCCCTCTTCACCCCTAAGGCCATCATCCGAGCTCAGGCCCTCATTATTTCTTGCTTGGACTATTTCGGTAGGCTCTTCATATGTTTCCAAGTTTCTCCCCTCTCTAATCCATCATCCACACAGCTGCCAGATTGGTGTTCCTAGAGCAAGGGTCTGACTATGTCGTTCCTCAGCACAGTGGTTCTTTGTTGCTGCCGGGAGAAAAGAGAAACTTGTCTGTCTATCTTTCAAAGCTCTTCCCAGGCAGGCTCCAGCCTACCTTTAGAGCAGTGATGGGCAACCTTTTGAGCTTGGTATGTCAAAATTCACCAATAAACTGAGCATAACTCAGGTGGTGTGTCACTGTGAAAAAAAGCATAATTTTGTGATTTTTAGTTTAAATAACAAAAATGTATAATTGTAATATATAACTATTTAATAAGCCAAAAACTAATTATTTAAGTTACCTGCTTAGTGACTTCTTTGTTCATCTGTCAGTTGGTTTCTTTTGTTGGTCTTGATATTACTGAATTTGTGTGGGGTGCTGTGAACTAAGATAAGAGGGGGAGGAGGAATTCTTCAACTAACCTGCCTATTAGTGACTTTTTTGTTGCTGAACTTCATTGGCTAAATCTTCAACTGAAAGTTGGTATTTTGTACACTTCAAGCCCAAGCAAGTGCTACTAACTTTATCTGTCAGCCTGTTTCTTTTGTTGGTTTTGATATTATTTAATGCTGAGAATAAGGTCTCACAAAAGTACATAGAGGGAAAAATTGTGAGTAAAGCCATTGCTATATTTTTCAGGGTGCTAAAAGTGTCTGGTAATGGGTTCCAGGTACTCCTCTGTTGCAGGTGGGCTGGAGCCCCACCCAGTCTTCCACTGTCCCTGTCCCTCCCTGCCCTGCCTCTCCCCAGTCAACAGGGCTCACCCATCCCCACCCTTACCCCTGTGGCCAGCACATGGAGCAGCCCTCTTCTCCCCTTCCCCCCTCCCCTGCCCAGCTGTGGCCACAGCCAAGGCTGTGGGCGCCTGCTCTCCAAGTGGCTCCTGGGCCTTGAGGTGCACTGAGCCCGTATGTGGCTGTGTGTCATTGAAAATGGCTATGCATGTCAGTGCTGACACACTTGTCATAGGTTCACCATTCATGGCTTTACAGGATTCCTGCATGTCACTCCCCTTCATGTCAGCTCTGCTTCAGTCAAACTGGCCTCACTGTGTAGTTCATTATACAAAACATTCCCTCTCATCCAGTGATTCTGCAGTCTGTTCCCATGCTTGGAATGCTCCCTCTCTTCACCTTCTGCCCTCCTTCAAAGCTTAGCTCAAGGGCCACTTCTTACAGGAAGCCTTCCTGGATCTCTCTAGTTATGTGGTCTTCCTCATCACTGATATTAATTTGCAGATATTCTGTATTTACTCATTTATTTGTTTGAAGTAGAATGTAAGCTTGAGTGAGCAGGAACTAACCTTGATTTTTCTCCTCTAGCCCAGTGCCTGGCATAAGGTAGAGGCTTAATAAATGCTTACTGAATGACAATGAATGAATAGCAATGACACAATATTGTGCAAGGAATACATTTGAGAATTAGCAAAGAAGGGGAAAAGTTAGGTGGAAATGATGGTGTCTTCACTGTCCTTTACATAATGGGTATATGGAGGGGTGGCATACCCCAGAGCAGGAAAAGCACAAGCAAATCCCCAGAAACCTATTCAGAAAACAGAAGGCAGCTTAATCTTAGTGGAGCAGAGCATCCTTGGAGGGGAGAAATCTGAGACAAGCTTGGAAGAGTACAGTCGCAGTACCAAATTAGGGAGCCTTGACTTTGGACGGGAAAAAACTTGATTTTTAATAACTTCGAACCCAAATGGCGCATTTCCTTAAATTATTTTAAAATGTAATTCTGAGAAGAACAGAGACCTACACGTCCTGTAGGTTTCAACTGACTGCCCAAAGGGACTATTACCCAAAAAAGGTTACAAACTTCTGCCACAGAGCGGAAGCCCCCAGAGAGTAGACCTACTGCTATGTCATTTACAACGTTTCATCAAACAGGTCACATGATTCTTGCTTCAGAGTGATATGACCTCATCTAATGAGCCAAAAATGAAAAAGATGAAAAAAATCCATCTGTCATTTGTGAAAACCATGGTCACAGGCCAAGAGTGAGAGATGGAAAGCCCATAGGCTCCACAGTATCTTCAAAATGTCTGGGAAAAGAGAGAAAGGCCCCTAGCACCCACTCCTGACTCTTGAGTCTCTTCCTCGCCTGGTGCCTCAGTTTCTGCATCTGTACAATAAAAGTTGGGGCTAGATGGCTCCTTTCAGATTGGAAGAAGGGAGGAGGAAAGGCACCTGAAAGACCCTTTTTGCCATCCCAGCAGTATTTTACTGTATTTATTATATGTAGAAGTAATTTTTAATATTAGTTTTCTAACCATTTTTGATCCAAATTCTCTCCTTCCCTCCTTTTCCTGACCCATCCTGAGATGGCAAGCAATCTGATATAGATTATACATATGCTGTCATGAAATACATATTTCTGTATTCATTGTGTTGTGAAAGAAGACAGATAATGCATATATGAGAAGAAACTCACAAAGGAAATAAAGGGGAAAATGGTATGTTTTGATCTGCATTCAGAATCTTTCAGCTCTTTCTCTAGAGGTAGAGGCCATTTTTTCATCCTGAGCCCCTTCGAGTCATCTTGGATCCTTGCATTGCTGATGACAGTGAAGCCATTCACAATTGATCATCGTACACTATATTGCTGTTATTGTGTAAAATCTTCTCCTGGTTCTGCTCCCTTCCCTTTGCATCAGTTCCCGTAAATCTTTCCAGGTTTTTCTGAAATCATCCTGCTCATTGTTTCTTATGGCCCATTCCTATTCCATTACAAGAGTGTCCCACAGCTTGCGCAGCCCTTCCCCAATGGATGGGCTCCCCTCAGTTTCCAATACTTTGCTCCCACAAAAAGAGCCGTTAAAAACATTTTTGTGCCTCCGGGTCCTTTCCCTGCATCTCTGATCTCTTTGGGATACAGACCTAGCAGGCACTTCATGGCCTTGTGGCCACGGCTCCAGATTGCTCTCCGGAAGGATCGTGCCCATTTGCAGCTCCACCAAGCATGCATTAGGGTCCAATTTTTCTGCAGACCCTCCAACATTTATCATTTTTACTCCTATTAGCCAGCTGGGGAGGTTAGAGGCAGCCTCTTAATAATTGCTTTTTGAATGGAATTGAGTTGAAATGGGCTGGGAGAGCATCCCTGGTGAGGGAGAGCCAGAGTAAAGGGTTTTCTGTCTCTTCCGTGTCTAGCATCATGCAGTCCTCCCAAGAGGTCCTTCATCAATGTTTGCTTACTTGAATTGATACCCAGTGAGGAACCGCCTTGTGTCGTCAGTCCCGGAACTTGAGAAGTAGGGATGGGCTGGGCCCCCTGCTCCGCCCTCACCCACCTCTCTTTGTGCCAGGTCTCCAGGCCCGATTTAAGTGAGTTCTTACCATTCACTGGCTTCCATACTCCTCTGCGTTCAAGTGGGAGTGAGGGCCAAGGACAGCCTCTGCTCCAAGCCTGAAAGCTCCTTGAGGGCCGGGACTTGTAAGGGCCAGAACGTAGGGGGCTACTATAAAAGGTTGGACTAGTTGATTTAAGAGTCGGGTTGCCAGGAAGTGAATCAATTCCAAAATGATTTTTTTAGCAATTGTTTGTAAACTATAGAAAGAGTGAAAGTAAGAAAATCAGAGAGAGGATAAGGAAAGATACCTAACCTACACGCCAAGTATTCTGCCTCCCCCTGGCTCAACCCAGGCAGGGCTAATTAGTCCTTAGCTGAGGGGCCTCAGCCTTGAGCCTGGGACCTGGGGATGCAGGAAGCCTCGCTCAAGGGGTTAGGCCTCTCCCGAGGCTGGTCCCTTCAGAAACTTCAGGAAAAGAGTCGGCCTTTTTCACTCACCCCACGTGGTAGTTCTAAGGGAAAAGCCCAAGAGCAGTCTGAGGCCTCAAGCTGGAGCTCCTTCAAGATCAAGTTGAAGGCGAAAGCCATCTTCACAGGAAGTTCTTGGCATTTTTAAAGACCTTCCTTTTTATCACTTCCTGTGACTTCCTTCCATTTTATGTGGGCCAATTACAGCTAAAGCTTGGCTTAGGACTGCCCAGAGGGAGGCACTGGGTTCTGATTCATTACCCACTATTGTACACGTGGGTCACAGACATCCCCCACTCAAGTGTAAGTGGGGTGTATATGCTTCTGGTGATTAAATTTAAAAGTGGGCAGGGGAGAGTTCATCCCATCTTCACAGACTGTTTTGGGCCCCTCTTTGTATTCCTGGTACTCAGCACAGTAACCTGGCAGACAGCAGGATGTTAACAAATGTGGAGCTCAGATGGAGGAAGTTAGGGACCGTCCAGCCCCTCCCTTCACACAAGAGATGAAGAAAATGGGGCATCAGTTTCTTAGAACACTTGCCTCTATTCTCCAGACTTCTCTTTTCCTCATTGGCAGACTAAGGGAATTAGGGTACAGTGGGACTGTATAATAGTCCCTTAATAAATAAGGGACTAAGGGTACAGTGGGAAGTGCCTCTAGAGCCCCAAAACCGGGGTTCAAATTTCTTCTCTGATGTTTGTTACTGATATCATCTTGGACAAGCCATGAGTTTCAGTTTCCTCATCTGTAAAAGGAGGACTTTAGATCTTGAGATGACCTTTGAAGTCCTTTCTAGATCTATGATTTTATGACCTCCTTTGTATTAATATTTAAAAGATTTGTTTATTTTTATTGTGCTTTATCTTCTTTCCTGATAGTTCAGAATTGAATTTCATTTAACAGGACATGGGTTTGAATCATATCTCAGTCATGGTCTACCTGTGTGACCTTGGGTAAATCACCTACTCTGAGGTCTCAGTTTCCTCATCGGTAAAATGCAAGGACTGGACTTAGACAATTTCAAGCTCTGAATCTATGAGCTTAATGGTCTGTGATCCTACTAAGCCCCTACTATGCACCAAAATAAAAAATGACCCAGTCCCTGTTATCAAGGATCTCAGGGTTTCACAGGGGCCATATGACATGAACACAAGGAGGTATATATAAAAGGAGGAATGTGATAGGGGCCAATGAGGATCCAGAGAGGATGTCCTAGAATACCCCTTTCCCTGGGAGTATATGGGAAGACTTTATGCAAGAGGAGGCACTTGTTTGAACTCTAAATTTGAAAAGAAAGGTTTTGACCAGAGGAGATGTGGGAGGTGGGCTACTACACTGGATGGAGGGCAAGGTTTAGGCTCAGGAAGACCTAGATTTGTAGACACTAGCTATGTGGCCCTGGATAACTCATGGAACCTGTTCTGAGCCTGTTTCCCTATTTGAAAAATGAGGATAATGATAGTGCCTACCTCCCAGGGCTGTTGTGACCACCAAATGAAATCATCTAGGCCTTTGCCAACTTTGAAGCTGGGTAAATATTAGCCACCATTACTAGTATTCTGGAGTGCACTGCAGGCCTCCTTGTCCTTCCTGGATAAAATGAAGAGAGATGGGAGAGGCAGGATGAGATCCATGAATGTGGAAGAAACCAGTTGGGCTTCAGCATAAAATTCTTGAAGGTGAGTAATGAGGCCTGGATTAGGGATTCCTCCCATGAGCAGTAATGAAGACATTGGTAGGGAAGTTAGGAAGTGAAGGAAACAGCTTCTGCCCACATGGAACTTTAATTCTTGCACAGTTAGAGTTGGTTGGAGAACTCTTGATTTGTTGAACAGGGGAGCCCTCTTAGGAGTCTGGCCTCAAAGAAATGCATTAGGGAGAAAACATGAATAGCTGGAAGGGTCAGAGAAGATGGCAATGCTTGAGAAGTGCCTTCAAGGAAAACTGGGGCTCTGAAAGGCAGAGAAGAGGAGCCCACAGTGGGTTCAGAGTTGGAACTTTGGAATGTTCTACTACTAGTAGTCCAGCTTACTTGGGACCCAGAGATTAGGAAGGAGATGAATAAAAATAAGAATTCGATCATAGGTGGAGCCAGATTATGGAAGACCTAAAACTTTCTTATAGACAATGGGGTCAATGAAGTCATATTGACAATGAAGAGTTTTGAGCAGAGAAGGGACATGGATAGATCTGGGCTTAGGAAGATTATTTTGGTGGATAGACTGGAATCAGGGAGATCAGTGAGGCTGTTACAGTTGTCTGGACATGAGTTAATGAAAGTCTGAACCAAAATGGTGGTCTGGCGAGAGAAGAGAGAAGGGATATGAAGTCATATGAGAGCTGCAGTTAGAATCCATAAGAATTGGCAACTGACTGGATCATGGAGTTGGGTAAGAAGGAAGAGTCAAGGAAGACTACAAGACTACAAAATACCATCTGGGTGGCGCTCTGCCCTATACTAGCAAAGTTCGGAGTTGGGGCAAGTTGGGAGTGGATGAATAATGGGTTCTGCTTTCAACTTGACTTGGAGGTGACTTTAAAATCTATAGGAGGCACTGATGATGCCTGATGAGTTCAGAAGAGGGGTTAGGCTTGGATTTAAAGCTGCATAGTGAGAATAAGTGACCCAATGGGAACCGAGGCCAGAGAATTTAGGAAAAACTAAGAGAGCTCAGACAAGAAGGAAACAGGAAAGAGACTATAAGCCAATAAAATTCTGACCCCAAGAAGGAATCTGAACTATGGCTGATGGCCAGGGAAAAGAAGAAGAGAGGGGTGAATGGAGTTTCCCAAAAAGCCAAGAATCAGTTTGGGAACAAGGAACCAGGAGAGACAGAAGGATGGGTGGGTACTTGTGATCAGAGAAGGGCATTTCTTTTTATTTTTTAGTTTAAAATTTAATTAAAATTTTTTTTTCCAGTTACACAATTCACGTCTCCCTCTCTTCTTCCCTTCTACCTCTCAGTCGACAAGCAATTCCACTGGGTTATATATATATATATATTATCCTTCAAAACCTATTTCCTTATTATTTATTTTTATAATAATCTTTTAAAACCAAAAACCCAAATCATATACCCACATAAACAAGTGATAAATCATATATTTTCTTCAGGATTTCTACTCCTACAGTTCTTTTTCTAGATGTGGATACATTCTTTCTCATAAGTCCTTCAGAATTGTCCTGGATCATTGCATTATTATTAGTCTATTATCTTTGATCAAACCACAATGTTTCAGTTACTGTGTACAATATTCTCCTGGTTCTGCCCATTTTACTCTGCTTCAGTTCATGGAGGTCTTTCCAGTTCTTATAGAAATCCATTGATTCATCATTCCTTATAGTATTCCAACACCATTGTATACCACAATTTGTTCAGCCATTCCCCAATTTTTGGCCACCACAAAAAGTGCAGTTATAAATATTTTTGTATAAACAGATCCTTTCCCATTAAAAACAAAAACAAAAAACTCTTTGAGATACAAACCCAGGAGTGGTATTGCTGGATCAAAGGTCATGCATTCTCTTAAAGCCCTTTGGGCATAATTCCAAATTGCTTTCTAGAATGGCTGGATCAATTCAGAACTCCATCAGCAATGCATTAGTGTCCCAATTTTGCCACATCTCCAACATCTATTATTTTCCTTTACTGTCATATTGGCCACTCTGCTAGGTGTTAGGTGGTACCTCAGAGTTGCTTTAATTTATTTCTCTAATCAGGAGGGATTTAGAACATTTTTTCATATGATTATTGATAGCTTTGATTTCTTCTGAAAATTGCCTTATTCACATCCCTTCACCATTTGTCAATTGGGGAGTGATTTGATTTCTTATAAATTTTACTTAGTTCTTTCTATATTTATGAAATTAGATCTTTGACAGAGAAATTTGTTATAAAAATTTCTTCCCTTTCAATTTTGTTTGCATTGATTTTGTTTGTACAAAATCTTTTTAAATTTAATATAATCAAAATTATTCATTTTATATCTTATAATGTTCTCTATCTCTTGCTTGGTCTTAAATTCTTCAGAGAAGGGACAGACCTGTGTATGCATGACCATTTTAGCCAGCTGGGTGTGGGATAGACTGGAAGGAGGAGAGACCAATGTGTGGCTTCTATGTTCATGTTAGCTTCTGCCCCACGACCTTAGTTACTACTTTTGTCCTTGTATTAAAACTGAAGGGGACGGGGAAGCTGCCGAAGGCAGGAAGAACAGGTAGAACCTCATTGAGAGGGTATTCCAGGGTAAGCTTCTATGATGGCAGAGAACAGGGTCTGGCAATGTGAGTGGATAGGAGTTGCTAAGTTTTGAAAAACAATTGGGAGAGCCAAGAGTTCAGGACAACTTCAAGGTTTTAAGTCTGAGTGGCTGGGGAGAGAGTGTTGCCATGGAAAGGAATAGGGTGGCTGAGAGGAAAAGCAGGCTATGGAGCAATATGCTGAGTTTGGATTTTGGCCATGTTAGGCTTGAAGGGAAAGTAAGCCATCCTTGGGATGTCCAGTAGGCCTCTGAAGAGGTGGGTCTAGAAGTCATCTATCTGCACCCAGGGGATGATTCAAACCAGAGCAGCAGGTTGGATCACTGAAGGAGAGAGTGTGGAGAGAGTAGGTCGAGGGCAGGGCCATGGGGGATTAGGAAGAGGAGGATGATGAAGAGTCAATGGCTGGGATGAAGATGAAACTACTGCTGTCATGCTTACCACATTTACGGCTGCTGCCACCAACCTAACAGGAAGAGTTAGCACACTGGATAAGACAGTCAGCATCCAAAAAGATATTGACGCAATTTCAAGATGGCGCATGCCCAACAAAATGAAATTTGAGAGATGGTTAATTCCACTTCTACAGACTGTGCTCAAGTGCCCACTATGTGCAAAGCATGGCACCAGGTGCCAGGTATAGCTAAAGCCTTCTAGACTTGGGTTAAGAAAATGAACTATTCAAGTGGGAGAGAGGGGAGGTGCTGTGAGGCAATACTTCATGTGAAAGAGATCTAGGGGTCTCGGCAGACTGCAAGACCATCATGTCAGCAGTGTATGAGGTCTCGAGAACAGAGGCAGAGCCTCCTGAATGAGGCAGGGGATGGTTCAGAACACACTGAAGTACAAGTGTGGAGATCTGCTGGGAGTGATGAGCTGGAGATGGACGTGAGAACTCAGGGAAGGCATTGGGAGTTCTTTGGTTTGCTGTCTAATGGCCAAGGTCAGTGGAGGCTGGAGAGCCAGTTTGTGGGCTCCCACCCAGGAAGCTCGGCTTTATGACTCGTTGGCCATTGGTCTTGGAGGCAGGAGCAGAGAAGGCTGATGGTGGCGGTGATCTTACTTCCTACTCTTCAAGATCATGACTCTTAAGGAACGCTCATACAATCTCTTCTGGACTTACAAGAACACCCACCACACTGACCCCCAGAAGGGAGTTGTGTTGGCCAGGAGGAATAGCCTCTTGGGCATACACTTATTGTCTGGAAGGAGAGCCAGCAAGGATTAAGGGAGTGGATCGTTGGGGTATCGTCCTCTCTATGAATCCTTTAATAGGTCTGTGCCCAAACTTTCCCAGACAAATAGGTACAAATATTTAATGAATAACTGGAGAACCTCTCGAGGTCTTTGCTTGATGTGGGGGACTCCCTCCAAGGGTGTAGATCATGAAGGCCACATCCCAAGCCTGGTGCCACCTGTAAACCTCAAATTTCCTTAGACTTATAATTGTTGAAAATTTCACCATTGGGATATTTCATACTTGGAAAATTTCTTACTGATAGTCTATTGGAATGGGAACTCCATTGGCATGGGAGGTTCCTTCTCTTCCCTTCTTAAGATTACTTTAGGACAGAAAACCTTTTGCTGAACAATGGAAAGGACTTTGACCTATGCTTAAGCATAGAACAGGAATTTCTTTGAGTCTTGATTGATTTTAGAATTGATACAATGGAGATACTTGGAATAAATCTCCACCCTATTCAGTCCTAATAGGATTGAGTAAGGGCTGCAGCCTAGATCAAAATTTAATTATTCCAATCTCTACCATACTCAAGTTAACAGGATTTAGAAAGGGCTGTAGCAAAGGAGTATAGATTTAATCATTGGAAAATATGACCTTCAACAGACATGTGCAAAAAGCCAGAAACCTCTGGGCGGTCCTGGGTTAAGCGAGAGCCTCCATTGACAGGGAAATTGATGAAGGGTGATTGGTAGATGTGAGGACTGAGGGGAGGCAACTTGGATGGTGTCCTTAAAGATAGGAGGGTCTGGAGACTCGAGAGGGGAGGTTGAGTTTGGAGCGGTGTGGTTCCTGGGCTCGGAGGAAGCTTGCTCTGGAGGAAGCTGAAGGTGGGGGCCTCTGAGACTGTTTCTCCATTTTGGTCACGTGAGTAATAGGGACTGATCTCTTTTCTTTGCCCCAGCTATCTAAGGGCTTGGGCCTTTTGGCCCAGCCTAAACAGAAGGGGTATTTAAGCCCTATTCCCTTCTCTCCCCTTTCTCTCTCTATATATATCTCTAATTCCTTTCTTGCTCCTATTGTAATTAAACTCCAAAAAGGCTGACGGCTGACTTGAGTTTTTCATTTAGGAATTACATAGCTGATTCCTTGGCGACCTTAAATTAATATATATCAGTCTTTTAAAGTGATTCCCTTGTAACATTGTGGCTGACCACACGGGAGTCTAAAGAATCCTCTCAATAAAACTTTTTCCTTGCCTTTTTACTATACTGTTTCACCACTTAGTCCTTTTTTTTTAACAAAAAACTTGGCTTAAAGACACAGCTGCTAGAACACGTGAGTATAAAAAACTTTTTCTCTTTTCTCCTTAAGTTAAATTGGAATCAGCAGTTTTTTCTTTTTCTTCCCTTTAATCTTAAGGGACAGCTGGGTAGCTCAGCGGATTGAGAGCCAGCCCTAGAGGCAGAAGGTCCTGGGTTCAAATCGGACCTCAGATACTTCCCAGCTGTGTGACTCTGATAGACAGAAAACAGCTGTTTTTAAATCTCAGCAACAGGACTCTAAAGTCCTGGCTGGAAGAACTGTTTCTAAATATCCTTTCCCTTAAGGAACAACTTCCTGGATTAAAAAAAAAAAAAAAACCCTGTGGAAAGTTTGTTGCTTTGCCCTGCTCCCCACGTGTTTTGTGAAATTACAAAATATACATATAAAAATGAGTACTACATTCTTTGACAATTATATGGCAGCTGAAGAAGTAGGGGCATTGAGGAATGAAGGATACCTCCAAATTTTTATATTAATAGGTACTGTCATTTTTGTACTCCTCAATACTATATTTAGAGATGAAAAAATAAAAAATATTGAGGATAAAATAAAACAAAATGAGGATAAAATAAAACAAAATGAGGATAAAATAAAACAAAATGAGGATAAAATAGAAAATGTTGAGGATAAAATAGAAAATGTTGAGGATAAAATAGAAAAAAATGAGGATAAAATAGAAAATATTGAGGATAAAATAGAAAATATTGAGGATAAAATAGAAAAAATTGAGGATACAATAGAAAAAATTGAGGATACAATAGAAAAAATTGAGGATAAAATAGGAAATATTGAGAATAAAATAGAAAAACTTGAGGATAAAATAGGAAATATTGAGAATAAAATAGGAAATATTGAGGATAAAATGGGAGATATGGAAGATAAAATAGGAAAAATTGAGGAAAAAATGCAAGCCCAATTAGAAGATCTAAAATGTTTCTTACAGGATCAATGGGCAAACACCCACTCTACCAGAAACAGACCTGTTTCTGAACCTTTGAATGAGGAAATTTCCTTCCCTGAAATAGAGATGGAAAATACCTTCCCTATAGCCCAGTTAACAGACTGCTTCTCTCGTGCAGTGCAAATCTTGTCTGAATTTAATCCCCAAAACCCTTCCCCTGCAATCCCAGCTTCTCATGTTCCTTCTCCTACAGAAAACCAAATTCCAATGCAAGGGAGATCTTGTCCTCCTAGAGAAACCTGTCCTTGTCAAACTGACCCACAGGTGCAAAATTCAACTAGAGGCCTGTTTCCTCTAAGAGAAGTACCTGAAATAGGACGAAATGGGGATGTGGTGACTTTAAGACATAGGATACCGTTTACTCCCCAAGAAATAAATGAATTTACACGAAATATCCCCACATATGAACAAGATCCTTTTCTAGTAACAAAAAAGATGGGAGACATATTTTTTCAATATAATCCGTCTTACAAGGACGTTGAGAGCTTACTACAGGCTTTTTTAAGTGAACGTGAAAAAAATAAAATAATTGCTCATGTCAACAAAACCCGGGGGCGTAATGCAGCACATTGGCCATCTCAGGATCCCGAATGGGACTATAATAATCCTGAGGACTATCTACAACTATACCGTTGTAGAGAGGCCATCCTCACGGCCATGAAGGAATGTGCGGACAGTACAGATAAGTGGATGGAACTGGAAAAAATTAAGCAAAAGGAAAACGAAACACCCTCCAGATTTATGGACAGAATTATCGAGTTTGGGGACAGATACTTAGATTGGGACTTAAATAAAGAGAATAGTTTAAGACAAGTTAGAAGAATCTTTGTAAATAATTCATGCAAAGTAATTAAAAATTATTTTAAAACACAATGCCCAAGATGGTCAGATATGGACCTTGAAGAATTGCGAAAAACAGCTATATATGTTTTTAAGGGAAACGAAGAAAAGGAGAAAGAGAATAATGATGACATGGAGGAAATGAAGAAAAAAATGAGATGTGTAATAGATAGGATAACTAAATTAGAAAGTGGGCATGATAATGAACCAACGACAATTGCCCCTCTCCAGAAATCCAATTATCAATCCATTACTTGCCACTTCTGTGAGAAGAAGGGCCACAAAATGATGGAATGTAGAACCTTTCTTAAGATGTTTGGAAGGAATACACAGTTTAATAATGGTTTTAGAAATAATAACTATAGAAATTATGATAATGGTTATAGAAACCAAAATTCTAGAAATTATAATAATGACTATGGAAATAACTATAATGAATATAGAAATAAGAGCTTTAGAAACCAGAATTATAGAAATAGGAATTGGGAATTTAATGACAATGCTCAAATTGAAGAAAATTTTAATGATTATACTCAACAATATATGAGAAATGGCGCTCGTCCAAAAATTACTCGAGGTACTAATGACCCTCAGAGAGGTGCCCTTCAGGGGGGTGCCCAAGGAATATCCCAAACACAATGATGGTGCCCGGGGGGGGCTGGGGCACAGGAATCAGAGGATACAACCTTTGATTTCCCAGACCCTGATGTCCTACTACCCGTTGTCCCTATCCACTGCCCTCCCCATACTAATGAACCCCATGTTACCTTAAAAGTGGGTAACACCTATTATGATTGTCTATTAGACACCGGAGCTTCCTGGTCTGTATTAAAGAGAACACCTGATTTACAATGTTATTCTATTGGCTCAGAGAATGTAATGGGAGTATCAGGAATAACCCAAAGAGTTAAAAGACTTCCTCCTAGAATGGTGTCTGTAGGACCCCTGGAGGTACAACACTCCTTCCTTTTGATGCCTGACTCCCCTTTAAATTTGCTGGGGAGGGACCTTCTATGCAAACTCAGAGCCACAATAACCTGCTCCCCAGATGGCTCATTATCATTAGAAGTACCAGAGGAATCTTTAAATTTACTCCCTGTACTTCTCTCGGAAAACCAGGAGGCAAAAGAACCTTCCATTTTTGAAATACCTAAAGATATACCAGAGTCTCTTTGGGCCACATCTTCTTCTGATGTAGGCTTACTTAAATCTGCTGTTCCTGTGCAGATAAAAACTAAATCTAGCCCACCTCCTTCTATCCCTCAGTATCCCCTCTCAAAGGAGGCAATTGAGGGTATTACACCAGTTATTAACTCATTAATAGAACAGGGAATAATAATCCCTTGCAAATCTGAATACAACACGCCCATCCTGCCAATTAAAAAACCAAAAAAAGGACCCGATGGCAAGCACATCTATAGATTCGTACAGGATCTAAGGGCAGTGAATAATCACGTTATAAAGAGACACTCCGTAGTTTCTAACATACATACTATTATTTCATCTATTCCTAGCACAGCTACATACTTTACAGTAGTAGACTTGTGTTCAGCTTTCTTTTCCATACCAATACATGAAAACTCCAGGCATATTTTTGCTTTCACCTGGAAGGGCTCACAATATACCTGGTGTCGGCTGCCACAGGGTTATGTCGAAAGTCCGAGCTTATTTGAGCAAATTTTGAGCCAAGACACAGACAATATAACATTTAAAAATAGCAAATTAATCAAATATGTAGATGATCTACTCTTGGCTTCAATAGATGCAGAAACATGTCAAGAAGATAGCAAACACCTTCTTTTGGAATTGCACAAAAGAGGACATAAAATCTCTAAGGATAAAGTTCAATGGTGTCTCCAAAAAGTAGAATATTTGGGATTCATCTTGACTGCGGGTGCTCGTTATATTTCTCCAAAACGAATTGAGAACATTCAAAAATTGAGTGCTCCTACCACTAAGAAACAGCTGAGAGCAATTTTAGGAGCAACAGGGTTTTGTAGACAATGGATTCCTTGCTATGGGGAAATCACTAAACCCCTTATAGCATTAACAAAGGATTCGGTTCCTGAACCCCTCAAATTAGAGCCTGAACACTTGTCAGCTCTAACAGATCTGAAAAAGGCTATCATGTCTGCCCCTGCTCTAGGTATCCCAGATTACAACAAGCCATTTACTTTATATGTGCATGAGCGAAGAGGAGTAGCCTCTGGTGTGTTAACTCAGACTTTGGGACCTTCTCAGCGCCCAATTGCTTATTATTCTGCCCAACTAGACCCAGTAGCAGCAGGAGCACCACCATGCCTTAGAGGAGTAGCTGCTACAGCCTTACTAGTAACAAAAACCGTTGATTTAGTATTGGGATGTCCATTAACAATAATGTGCCCACATGAGATTGAAGCATTATTGGTAAAACATAGAACACAGGCATTCTCGGATCAGAGAATTACAAGGTATGAAATAACCTTATTAAATAGTGAAAATATTACCTTGAAACGCTGTTCAACTCTTAACCCTGCCACCTTGCTTCCAGATTTACCCACTTCAGGAGAACCACTACATAACTGTGAAACATTAGTGTCCATGGCAGAAAAGCCTCGAGATAATCTCTTGGACACTCCCTTAGACAATGCAGATCTGATTTTATTTACCGATGGTTCCTCTTTTATGAGGGATGGCATACGTTACACTGGAGCTGCCGTAGTCTCAGAATCTGCCACTGAATGGTCAGCTTCACTACCTTCTAACATTAGCGCTCAAGGAGCAGAACTCATAGCTCTAAAACAAGCTTGTATAATTGCCAAGGATAAAAAGGCAACTATTTATACAGATTCTAGATATGCTTTCGGCATTTGTCACTCAGTCGGGATGCTATGGCTCCAAAGAGGATTTTTAACCTCAGCTGGAAAATCCATAGCTAATGCAGAAATTATTAATGAAGTTCTTTCTGCTCTCAAACTGCCTAAAGCCCTAGCTGTAGTTCATTGCTCTGCCCATACAGGTGGCTCTGACCCTGTCTCTAGAGGAAATGACCGAGCAGATGCCGCTGCAAAACTAGCAGCCATAGAAGGACCTGGATTAATTTTAACATTAACAACCACTGATAATTTAAATTTATCACTCTCCTATAATGAAAAGGAAGTGGAAAAATGGAAACAAAAATTTAAAGCAAAACAAATTAATGGAGTATGGGTGTCACCTGAAGGAAAACCCCTGCTCCCTAGAAGTTTCTATAACCAAATTTGCCAATCTATTCATAAAAATGGTCATTTTGGCACCCAGGGCATCGTGGACTCTGTCAAGAGAGTATGGATAGCCCCTGGTATAACTACTGTAGCCTCTAAAGTATGTTCAGCCTGCCCTATTTGCCAGGCATATAACCAACATGCATATCGTGGAAAAGCCTTTGGGGGACGTCCTCTGGCTTACACACCTTTTGAACATCTACAGATAGATTTCATTACAATGCCAAAAGCTGGACGTTATAAATTTTGTCTAGTAATTGTAGATCAACTAACCAGATGGCCGGAAGCATTTCCAACGACCCGAGCCACAGCAGATTTTGTTGCAAAGATACTTTTAAAAGAAATTATTCCTCGTTTTGGCCTACCAGCACGTATTGACTCCGATAGAGGGAGTCATTTTACCGATTCTGTCTTAAATCAAATATATTCTTGCTTGGGGATAACTCCAAAATTCCATGTTCCATATCACCCCCAGAGCTCAGGCCAAGTGGAGAGGATGAATAAAGAACTTAAGACTATGATTGGCAAATTATGCACTAAGACCCATTTAAAATGGCCTGAAATTCTCCCTCTGGCCCTATTTTATCTTAGAAGCAGGCCTAGAGGAGACTTACATATTTCACCATTTGAGATGCTTTTTGGACATCCGCCTATACAGGCTAAGCCTTTCTCCCCGGCTTATACATCGCTATTAGGGGGAGATATTACTATTGCTTCCTATATACAGGAGTTACAGCACAAACTACGTGAACTTCATGAATCCGGAGCTGCAGTACAAGCTGGACCATTAGACTTTTCTCTGCATGACCTGAACCCAGGAGATAAAGTTTATATCAAGAATTTCAAGCGAACTGGAGCAACTCAACCTTCATGGGAAGGACCATTCCAAATATTATTAACTACTCCAACATCTATAAAGATTGGAGAAAGAGACTCTTGGATTCACTGCTCACATGTGAAGAAAGCATCTTCTGCTGAGACTGATTGACTCTATCCTATCATATGAATTGTGACTCTATCTTATCATATGAATTGGAGATAATAATCCATAGACAAATGGATGTTTTTTTTTCAAGAATATATTGAATTACTGATTTTTTTCCTTATTTTTTCTTATTTCTTTTTATTTTTTGATCAGAATATTTGATTTTTTTCTCATTTTTTTGTACTGAAGGTACACATAATTAATATTAATATTATTTTTTCCCTGCAGTAATACAAGTTAATATATATACTCTTGCTATAATATCAATATATGCCTAAAAGCTTTAAACTATGGGAACCTGCCATTTATTGATAAAATATTATAGGACTGTGATTAATGTTTGTGTCTGATTCCAGGAAAAGGGATAAAAACAAGGAGCACAGACTAAACCTGAATAGTGCCAATAGAGCACACATGAAATATTAAAGTGAGACTCAAGGTTGCGACGCTTAACTTATGTTTAAGTCGTAGGACTTCCTTGTATCTACACTCCTTTCGAAGTACTCAAACAAGTACAAAGCTTGACTATCATGCTGGCTCCCTATATCTCTGAAGGAAAAAAAAATCAGACAAGGGAATGACATTTCCCCATCAAAATAGAATTCTAATTCTTTTCTTCTTATATTATGGCAACTTCCTGTAGTCTTGGCTACAAATGGCTAAGTGAAATATTACTGCATTCTGTCCTACATACTTGTGGGATAGAAATTACTTTAAACTGGACCTATACAAGGTCTATTTTGAATTTTTCTTATGTTTTTGATTATTTTTCTATTCTTTTGATAATTGACACATACACCCCCATAACTGAACATTGCATTCTGAGCTAAACTTGATAATTTTTTTTTAATACTTACTTCAGGGGGGATTGTATTTTAATTTAAAATCTAAGAATTTTTGAATTTTTTTTGTTTGAGATTTTATTTTTATAAAAATCCAAGACTTTTGTTTAAGATTTTACTTTTATAAAAAATTCAAAGATTTTGATTTTGTTCAAGAAAAGATCTTCAAGAAAGAAGCTTGAAACTTTTATATCCAGAGAATGAACTGTTGCAGAAAGATGCCGAAAACCTACACTTCATCAAGAAGATCAAGAATGAACTTTGGATGTGATTGATTGGACTGAACTTTTGATTGAACATTTATTGTAACATTTATGCCAAAAGGGACTGCCCCTAATTTGGCTTTCTGTCAATGCGCCTAGCAAACATTGGTTTTGCTTTCTTTTCTTTTCTATTTCCTCTCTCACTATTCTAATTTCTCTTAGAAAATTGAATATTGTGTATATCTTTAGTTAGAAGTGAATTTAGAACTACAAAATGATTATGTTAAATGATCAATGGGGAGACTAGTCTCCCAATGATCATCAGGGGGGATTGTAAACCTCAAATTTCCTTAGACTTATAATTGTTGAAAATTTCACCATTGGGATATTTCATACTTGGAAAATTTCTTACTGATAGTCTATTGGAATGGGAACTCCATTGGCATGGGAGGTTCCTTCTCTTCCCTTCTTAAGATTACTTTAGGACAGAAAACCTTTTGCTGAACAATGGAAAGGACTTTGACCTATGCTTAAGCATAGAACAGGAATTTCTTTGAGTCTTGATTGATTTTAGAATTGATACAATGGAGATACTTGGAATAAATCTCCACCCTATTCAGTCCTAATAGGATTGAGTAAGGGCTGCAGCCTAGATCAAAATTTAATTATTCCAATCTCTACCATACTCAAGTTAACAGGATTTAGAAAGGGCTGTAGCAAAGGAGTATAGATTTAATCATTGGAAAATATGACCTTCAACAGACATGTGCAAAAAGCCAGAAACCTCTGGGCGGTCCTGGGTTAAGCGAGAGCCTCCATTGACAGGGAAATTGATGAAGGGTGATTGGTAGATGTGAGGACTGAGGGGAGGCAACTTGGATGGTGTCCTTAAAGATAGGAGGGTCTGGAGACTCGAGAGGGGAGGTTGAGTTTGGAGCGGTGTGGTTCCTGGGCTCGGAGGAAGCTTGCTCTGGAGGAAGCTGAAGGTGGGGGCCTCTGAGACTGTTTCTCCATTTTGGTCACGTGAGTAATAGGGACTGATCTCTTTTCTTTGCCCCAGCTATCTAAGGGCTTGGGCCTTTTGGCCCAGCCTAAACAGAAGGGGTATTTAAGCCCTATTCCCTTCTCTCCCCTTTCTCTCTCTATATATATCTCTAATTCCTTTCTTGCTCCTATTGTAATTAAACTCCAAAAAGGCTGACGGCTGACTTGAGTTTTTCATTTAGGAATTACATAGCTGATTCCTTGGCGACCTTAAATTAATATATATCAGTCTTTTAAAGTGATTCCCTTGTAACACACCGAGGGCCCGCTGGTAAATGTTTAACATCAGGCTCTCTGAATAGGTACTTAAAAAAAAATTCCAAGTGCTTACAAATCCCCAAAAAAGGAGCATTTCCATATATAAAGAAAAAGAAGAGAGAACACCAGTGAAACCAGAGATCTCCTCTGTGTTTAGCTTATTCTTCTTCATGTTTCCATTGTAGATCCCGTCCAGGAGTGTCCCAACCTCTCCCCACCCTCCCCGAGTCACATGGGATATCTTCAGGGAGGTCAACTTGCTCATTAACTCCGTTTTATCTTTCTGTTTGCTTTCTGGGAGGAACATTCTCAGTTTACTCCTCCAGGATTAGTTCTGTGGAAGACACATACTTTTTTTTTTAACCCTCATCTTCCATCTTGGAATCAATACCATGTATTGATGCAGGGTTAGGCAATTGACTTACTCAGGGTCACCCAGCTGGGAAGTGTCTGAGGTCAGATTTGAACCCAGGACCTCCTGTGTCTAGGCCTGGCTCTCCATCCACTGGGCCACCCAGCTGCCCCAAGACACATACTTTTAAGTTTAATCTACATTGTTAACATCTTCTCTCATGTCTAGGCAATCAGCACAATAAATCATGCCCTGATTTGTAGTTTGCCAAGTTCTCAGCTGTAAATGCTCTCCTGGAAAGTTTAACCAGCAGCTCTGAGAGCTCTTTGGGGCTGGCTGCAGAACCTCTGCCTCAGCCCTGTGTGAGGACGGTGGTGCAGGTCCCCTTCTGAGCCCCTGGGTGGTCCTTCCAACGGCCTTTGCATGCTCGGGAGCCCCAGGCCCAGGGAGGAGAAGCTTCAGGGGAGGATCAAGGACCTCCTCTCCTTGCAGTGGCCCCTCTACTTCCCATCATTCCCTCTCCCACTGGGCCTTCCTGACTCTGCAGAGAATTCTTTTTCGCCCCGCGGCTCCCTCCTGCGGGGACCTCTTAGACTCTTTAGTTTCCTCTGAGGGGGCTCTCCCGGGCCCTGCCCCATCCCTTTGCCTGTCCCATGTTCCTGCCCTCCAGCTTACACAAGCTCTTGGAGGGAGGACCCAGCTTCTTTTTGCCTCTGTATCCCCGGCTGAGGCTGCTTTTCTGACTCTTGGTGAGTCCATCTGGGGTTTTCTTGGCAAAGACTCTGGAGCGGTTGGCCATCTCCTTTTCCAGTGCATTTTACAGATGAGGAAACTGAGGCAGCCAGGACTAAGTGACCTGACCGGGGTCCCCCAGCCAGGAACTGTCTGAGGTGGAATTTGGCCTGGGCAAGAGGAGTCTTTCTGATCTGAGGCAGCCCCTCGAGGGCGGTGGCAGGAGCAGGACTTCTGCCTTCTCTGGATGGCCCGCCGCAGGGGTGCCGGGGGAGGTCCGCTGGACAAGCGCCTCTGCCCCCACCGGCCAGCGCCCGGAGCCCTTCGTCAGGCTGGCAGCTCTTGAACCCGGGCCGGCCCCCTGGAGCCCTCAAGGGCCGGCACTCTCTTCCTGGGGGCCTGCTGCCGCCTGGGCGTTTCTTCACGTGATTCCTTGGGATCTTGTTCTAGTTCCTCTGGAAACAGTCTTCCGTCTTCCGGTTCCGGTCCCGCCCCTTGAAGGGTGGGAATGACTCCGTCCGTCCGCGGGGTTCCTCCCAGGAAGCGCAGGCCTTGAGGAGGCGCGAGGCCAGGCCTGGGCCAGGGAGCGCCCTTCTTTCTGCCTTGGAAAAGGAAGCACAAATGCAGTCGGTTCTCCCTTCTTTCCGTTCATGGAAGACGGCAGGGACGTCCGGGCGGGCTGGGGCAGGCTGAAGAGGAGGACGCGGCGTGGCAAGGCTGAGCTCCAGACCCCAAAGGAGGGCTCGCTTCTGGGATGGCTGCCCTCCGCCTAGCCTGGAGCCCCCAGAAGCTCAGCGGCCGGTCCACCAGCCCCAGAGCCGGGACAAAGAAAAGCGAGTTTTGGCGGAGGAACAAGCAAACGAGGATTTCTTTAGCCCCTCCGGCTTCCCGCTGTCCAGACGCAGCCTCCTCAAAGGCCACTTCACAGGGAAGAAAACTGAGGCCACCCGTGGTTAGGTGACTTGCCCAGGGTCACACAGCTAATACACTGGGCTGTTCCTGACTCTAGGCCACCCGGCTGCCTTGAAGAGAGACTCAGTGACCGGCTCAGGGTCACAAAGCTGGTCCCTAGCCGAGGCCAAACTTGAACGCAGACCCCAGGCCGGGCGCTCCATCCTCTACCCCATTTCCTATCCTTTGAAAGCCCCGGGAAGCTTTAGGGCCAAACAGAAGGGCTGGAGGAGAGGCAGGCGGGGAGGAGGGGCCAGGAGGAGGGGCGGGGCTCAGGGAGCTCCCCTGGGCCTGGGCCTTCCTCGCAATTAACTAAAGGTTTGACTCTGGGCTCCATGAGGAGGGGGAGGGGGAGGAGGAAGGGGGCGTTTCTCGGAGACCCCCCCCCCCCCGTTTCCTTGGACACCCCTTTAGGAAGCCGCTTCCACGGCGGGTCAGGTCGGAGGAGATACGGGGGGGGGCCTTGCACACCCCAAACCTTCACGCTGCCAGACGGGGCTCCAGCCTTTACTTCTGCCGCCACTGGCTCTGCCTTCCCCACAGAAGACCGTCATCCACCCCGGAGGCAGGGGCTGTTCTTAGGAGACTGGAGAGGGTGGGGAAGGTTGCCTGAGGCAGGACTCGAACTCAGACCTTCCTGACAACCAGGCCAGCGCCTCTAGACAGGCTATCCAAAGAGCCTTCTCAGGGGTCTTTTTAGACCATAATTCAGGAAGAGGCCGGGTCAGAGCCAGGCGCAGGCGCAGGTTCAGGGCTGGGCGGCTCCTGGGGACAAACCCAGCCGTGTCCATCTGGGTCCATCTGCCGCTCCCTGGGCCCCCACCTGATCCACCAACAAGAGAGCGGCTTCCAGCAGGGTCTGCCGGCCCGGGGCTGGAAAGGGGGGAGCTGGGAGAGCCCGGTCCGCACAGGCCCTTCAGCAGGACGTCCAGAGGAGGGTCCTGGCGAGGCCCGGGGCAGGCCGGCCGGCTGGGGGAGGGGTGCTGGGGGAGGAGAGGCTGCCGGGCTCCTCCCTGGTGGCGTCTGCATTCTCTGGGCTGGGGACTCCGGAGCCGGGCGAGGCCCCTTTTCTTCATTTCTTGTTTTTTAGCATTTCTCACCTTTCAATCGAGGGAACCGAGGAGAAGCTGAGACATTCTAGAAGCATCTCCGGATGCCATGACGATGGAGTCGGCCAGCCTAACTCCTGCCCTTTCTCTAAACAGCGTTACTTGGAGGCCGCTGGGTGGTGAGTTCCAATCCGGCCTCAGACCTTTCCTGGCTGCGGGACCCTGGACCAGTCATTGGCTCTTCTGCCAGAGCAGCCATTCTTGTATCATAAGAGAGAAGGCGTGGCAGGGATCAGGGAGCTTGATAAGTCTGTGATTCTGACGCAGGCTGGACACCGAGGCGGAGGAAGCCCTCACCAGCCCTGCGGAAGCAAACCGCATGGAACTGAAGCAAGGAAGAAGTGGATTCCTGAAGACAAGGCAGGGCGACAGGGCCAGCCGGAAATCTGTCCGCAGAGGTTTGGGGAGTTGACCCTCCCCCACCCCCAAAGGCACATCAAGAAGGTGGCACAGAGGAAAGTCAAGGGGGCCTGCGTTCAAATCCTGCCTCAGACACCTAGTGGCGGCAGGACCCTGGCGAGTGGCCTCCTGCAGCCTCATTTCCAAAGTGCAAAATCAGGAAAATCACACTATCTGCCTCCCAGAGCTGTTGAGGATAGACGGAGAAAACATCTGGGAAGTGCTTGTAACTCTTAAAGTGTTTTATATATACACATTAGTTGTTATTATTAAAAAAACAAACCCTGACCTTTGCCTCAGAGCTGAGGCAGAAGAGGGCAAGGGCTGGACCATGGCGGCAGGGACTTGCCCAGGGTCATGCAGCCAGATGTTCAAATGTCTGAACCCAGGCCTGGCTCTTGTTGGCCAGCCCCGGGAGGCGCAGAGCCTGGGAGTAGTGAGCATCTCCCTGGTGCTTGTGTAGCCAGGAGCTGCTTCCTCCCTCTCTAAAGCCTGGAGGGGGGCCAGCGTAGGGGAGAGAGGGAGCAGAGACTGCCTCGAGGTGTCTGGGCCACCTCCACAGACCCTGCAGGCCGCTTTGGCTGATGCAGGGGGGCCGGGGGATGCTAGGCTTCTTCCCCAGGCTGACTGGCCTGGGCCCTCCTCTGCTTGGAGGCAATTCCCTATGGCTGTCCATTGTTCAGGGATGGCTTGTCTATGCTAAGGGGATCCCTGGGCCTTGTTATAATTAAAATTCATCTTGGAGACTCACTAAATTACAATTATTTATTAGTAAGAGAGAGGAAGAAACATACTCTCAGGTTGCCCTTAACTTCCACAGCCTCCAGGCAGACCCTGGATTCAGCTGTTTACAATCTGCAGACAAGGGGCCCAGGTGGTGGGCTGGGCTGGGCAAGAGGGGAGCCTCCCAGTGGGGCCTATCTTTTATACTGCTGGTCACTGACTCCTGGGCTCTCTGACGGGTCAACCTGGGTCATGAGTTCTGACCTCTGGGCCTGTCACCCACCTCACAGGGGCTTCTGCAGGCTCATTCAGGATGCCAGGGCTCCCATCTAGGCTTGCAAGGACTGGGGGGATGGGGGAGTGGCCTCTCAGAGAGCCCCGGCAGCCCATGGTGGCCACTAGAATGGGTCCAGGGAAGACAGCTGAAGTGGGGGCTGTGTAGGGCTAATTTTAGGGTTGTGACCTAATCTAAATTAATTTTGGTCTCCGGGGAATATCCCAAATAAAATACCCAAGTCAGTTTGGAAATTTATAGTGGTTTAATTAATATAGAGGGAAGGAATTAAGGAGAAGGGAGAGGGAAAAGATGTAGGATTTCTCCCGCCTGACCTGTGCCAGGGGGAGTTCAAAGTCCTCTGCCACAAGGTCTCTGAAGAAGATTAGAGGCTTTCTAAGAGGATAGTGTTTGGAAGGTAAAGGAGAAAGAATCAGCCTAAACTCTGAGAGAGTTCAGTAAAGATGCCTCACCTGAACTAGGCTACTCTGCTTCCTCCAGTATGGTATCAAGGAAAACTCACCGCTAAACCCGGACAATAGCATCCACCACCCAAGATTCCGAAACACTCAGCACACTCCGCCAGCCACCTCTCCACCACCAAAGAGGCCAGAGAGAGGAAGTGACTCGAAACATATAGATGGTTTTTACATCACTTTCCTGCATCTCACCTATACCAATGGTAGCATAAGCTTGAGTTAGGACAGCGCAGAGGTCTGTCAGTTGTTTCTGATTTGTCACTTGCTAGCACATGTCTGTCATAGGCCCTCCTCCTAAATACTTAATACTTGAGTATGGGTGTAGACATTCCTGTTTTTGTTAGACTGAGTAGGGTGGAGTAATCTAAAGTTCACAGTTGGGACGCTAGAGCTGAAGAGGGACCCAAAGCAAGCAAAGGGACATCTCTTCTGTCGTGACTGCCATCCAGAACAAGGGGGGCCCTCCAGGCTGGCTGACCACTCTTTAAGGCAGTGGTTCTCAACCTTCCTCATGCCGTGACCCCACAATACAGTTCCTCATGTTGCGGTGACCCCAAACCAAAAAATGATTTTGGTGGCTGCTTCAAAGCTGTCATTTTGCTACAGTTATGATTCGGAATGTAAATACCTGATATGCTTGTGGATTCTCATTGCTACAAATTGAGAGGTTGAGAACCGCTGCTTTAAGGGCTTTATGGGGGCTTGGCCTTCCCCTCGGGGCAGCCTGAGAGCAGCCTCGAGCTGGGTAGGATAAGCACAGTTCTGGCTTCGTAGGCAGATGAAACCCAGCAGTTAGGGGAGGTGCAGCTACACAGCAAGGGCCAGAGCATCTTCTGACTCAAGTCGAGGCAGTTCCATCACAGAGCCATCGATCTCTTAAAGTTCCAGAAGAATCGCTGTCCCCTTTCATTCAGGTACAAACAGCTAGCCAGGACGCCATCCACATCCTGGCCCATTTTGTTTGCTTAAATGAGGAGGGCAAAAAGGGCACCTCTGGAGGTTAAGCAAAGGCTACAGGTGGGTCTTTGGTCAGTTCACCCAGCATAATTATTTGGTATCAGGCTGCTCCAGAACAGCGATCTTAGCGTGCAGCACTATTAACATTTGTTCAAGTGAAGAATCCCTGCACATCCACTGAATCACAGCCTTTAGTTCACTGACAATTCCAAAAACCATCCATCTACACTTGTACAAAACCAGAAGACATAAGCCCCAAAGAGGCAAATAGGCACAAATTGCTGGAATCGTCATCCCCATTATTGGCTTTCTACAGTCTTGGCTCAACAACATATATAAGAGAAATCAGGAAACATTTTAAAAATACCAGATGGAATATATAGCAAACAAATAAATATACACAAACATCAAAACCGTAGTCACCACATCCCCTGCCATGTTCTACCTGTGCAGAATTGTATAATACTGGGTAGGTATTATTAGTGTCCACTTTGATTGGAAAAAATCACCAACAGAAAAAAAAAGAAAAAACATTTTCCCTTTAATTTGTCTCTTTAAATGATGTGAAATCCCCCCAGTGTCAATCACCCTCAAAATTCTATTTTCAGTGCCTTGGAGAGCAAGCAGTCACTCCCAAGGGAAATGGAATTTACAGTCTTCTCCAGTGGTCACCCCTATAGTTTGACCTACTTTAACCTTCCAAATGAAATAAAATAAAAAGGTAAATTATATATATATATATATATCCACATATATAAGGTATCCAATATCCATAACCCTACACATATAACTGTGTAGGGTTATGGATATTGGGGCCAGTTAACAGAAGATCTTGGGGTTGGGTAGGCTTTTAAAGAGTTCCTTTATTCTTATCCAAGATAAAGGAAGGAAGGGAAGGGAATTGGGATCATCTACCTTGAAACTATAAATAACCCCCCAAATCAAGTTCTTAACTATGGCAGTTGGTATCCACACTATTTAACACTTCTCTAACTAAAAAATCCTCCAAGTAGCTAAATTAACCCTCTTAGTTGATGTATAAAGAGGGTAAGGACTTGAAGGTAGCAGGACCAGGCCAAGAGAAGGCAGCAGGAACACTGACAGTTGGTGCTTGGATGTCTTGAGAAGTGCTGCTGGAAGTCACTCTATCAGCTACAAGATACACTTGCAGGGACCCAGGAACCAGCCGTTGGATGAGACACAGTCACAAGAGAGGGAGACAGTCCGACTCACGAGGTCCACCTGAGCATCTAGACTCACTGCCGCCTCTAGCTTCAACGGTCACCCATCAAGCCCAGCTCGCACACCCCAGAATTCTGGAACCTCGCTCTTTGCAGCAGCTCCTGCTCCTTTTTCCCCTTAGAACAACCCCCAGAGGGACTTTATTCCGGGCAGCACCGGAGGGCAGAGCAGTGGCCAAAGGCTCAAGGTGAGGCTTCCCTAACAGACCTTCTCATGAAGTAGTGAGTTCTCCTCATGGAGAAGATGCCAGCAGACAGCCCATGGCCCCTCCTAGGAGCAGGAACCCTTGTAGGCTGCAGTTAGGACTCAGCCACGATAACCATTAAGGCTCCTTCTGACGCCACACAAAGCCAAGCACGCAACAGTTCAAGATGGTGTTTGACCCTCCCGTGTTCGCAGGGACAGCTGGGGGTGATGCGCCCCCAATGGCGAGAGAAGACCTTGGTCTCACTGGATGACAGTCAGGGCCACGGGGGAGCCACTCTCCCTGGTGGAGCCGCCATGGTTCTCTTCACTACCCATCCACGACCCACTTCACTGGGCTTCCACTGAGGGATGCCACAATGAGCTACAGAAGTGGAGGTCACACAGAAGGGCCCGGCAATGCCTGTGTGGTTGGCAGACAGAGAGATCAACTTCCCATTCTGTGATGAGGTTAGCAATAAGGACATCCAGGAAGAAATGTGAGCTCAGCCTTCATCTGCTGGAGCTGCAAAGTCTGAAAATCACAGCTCCCAACCAATGATGGCCTGACAACAAGGACTTCAAAGCATGGACAAAGGTACATGAGGCAGACCCTTCCTCAATGCATGACCCTGGACAAGTCATTTACCCTCAACTGCCCAGCCCTTACAGCTCTTCTGCCTTGGAATGGACATTTAGTATCAATTCTAAAATACAAGATAAAGATTTTTTAAAAGTGCATTAGACACTTTACAGAAGAATTAGGGAAAAATTCTTCTGGGATTAAAGATTTTTTTTTGATTCCTCATTCATAAGCTAAGGGAGCAAGAGAGCAGACAGGTGCAAAGTTGGCAGGAAGAGCCTTGACATGGCCAAAGAGGCTTCTTCCAAATCCAGTTTAAATGAATGTTAAACATTACTTTGTCTGCAAGCACACTTGTATCACTGAGTAGATTAAAGCAGAATTCAATAAATATTTTGGTCCCACGGCTGATAAAATACATTCTATAAAATGGTTTTTAAAAGATTATTTGGTCAAAAAAGGGAAGCTAGATCCCCGGCTGCTTGATGTTTTGTAGGATGTCTACAGACAACCCCAGCTGCTCCACTATGCTGGAGGTTTGTTCTAAAATCCAAGAGAAGCTCGGCTTTGCAAAAAGCGCTCTGCTCTGTGTGCTACAATCTGTAGAATGGGAACAACTGGTCCCGTTATCCTTCTGCAGGCAGTTTTTGTTTAGCTCAGCCTCGGGCCTACCAAGTCTTTCGCCTTCACCTTCCTGAGCTGGGACCGAAGGACCGAGGTCCATGTCTTGAATGGAGTCCAATAAACCTCCCACATGGGGCTGGGAAGGGACAGAAGCCATGTGCTGGAGCACGGACTCTTCACACTGGCCGACAGCATCCAGAAGGTGGTTTATGGGAACGATCCAAGGGGAACTGTTGTCCTGAAGGTGACACCAGGAGAGCAGGGCGCTGGAGAAGTACAAAAGCAAGTGATAGAAAGGGAGAAGGTAAAAGGGTGTTCCCAGAGATCCTGTCAGCTTCCAAAGCACATGATTAGGTGATGGATAAAGATGTTTAATGATGACATGCCAAAGAGAAGGAAATAATCAAGAGGGTCCTGGACTTTAGGGGCGCTTAAAGGCTTTCCTCCCTTTAAACTTGGATAATATAGTTCAAGTTTTGTAATCACTTGATTTTTTAAAACATTATTAATAATAAGTTTTATTTCTCCTTATGATATAGCACTTAATTACAGTGCCTCCTATGTGCCAAACATTGTCTCATTTCATTGTCATGATCAGCCCTGGGAGGTAGGCGTTATTCTTATCTCCATTCTATAGGGAGATGAGGAAACGGAGACAAGCAGAGGTGAAGTGACTTGCCCAGGGTCACACAGGTAGGAAATGCCTGAGATCAAACTCAAACCCAGATCTTTTTGACCCCAGGCCCAGGATCTCTCAACTTTGCCACAGAGTTGAGTAGCCCACAAAGGAGCAAATAGAAAAACGGAACCAGGTTCCTATTCTTCCCTCTTCATTCATGCCCCCCACCCCCCATCGTCCCAACTCAATTGCCTATAGGGCTGAATTTTTACAACCGAAGAAGGCTGTCAGGAACATAATCTGGTTCTAGATATTTCTTTCACAAAGATTTCCAGTAATCTTCCGGCCGAAAGAGTTTAGAGTGAAGCGGCTACAAATGATGGTTCCAAGGAAGAAGTAAGTTCTTAGGGGTTACCTGAGTGTTCCTCTGAGCTGGCCATAGCAGATAATGACTTCAGCCCCCTCCTTGTAACCTTGATTGAAGCCCTGCTGAAGGACAGCTGCTTTCCCAGCATCCACACCATCTCTGTAACCTTCCTAGAAGCAAGGCAACCAGGAGAGAAATGCCTGCTGTGAGTAAGAGCTGGGAGGAAGACCATTTTCAAGTCCTGAGCTAATGGAGAAGACAAGGCCAGAAGCCTGTGGAAATTCCGCCGCGGCCGAGGGTCTCCTCGCATCGCCTCCCTCAGTCATGGGGAGAAAGAGCCCTGGGAAGGGAGGCGTTTCTGGGAACGCCCCTTTCCAAAGGGTGTCTGGGATTACAGCAGGGACCTGGCCCATCATCCAGAGCAGACCACCGGGGAGAGCCTGTTTCCCCAGGCTCCGGGGGGGATACGCTGTCTACCTCTCTTCACCGACTGAGGCCGGATTCTGTCTGACTCTTGTATTCAGTTTGGGAACATCTGAGGAAGAATAGAGAGAACATATCACCGGCCATTTAAACAGAGGGCGAATCCTGCTATTGCCAAGGCAGCTGAATTGAGGAAGCCTCTTGATAACAGAATCATGGATTCAGGCCCCCCTCAGGCTAGTTCGAGGCTGTCATTTTACAGAGAGGACATGAGGCCGGGACAGGGAGAGGGATTTGTCTGGTCATCCACAATTCATGAAGTCCCAGGGCCAGCGATGCTGAAATCAGGAGTTTTTCCTCACTGAGGCACTGGCACATCTTCCACTTTCACTGGAGGGGGAGGAGGAGGAAGGGGGGCCCATCTAGAACCTGGCACTAAAGTACAAAACCTAGACTTTGGATACATGGAACATGGGGGAAATGGGGGCTGGGCACCAAAGCCTTTGGCTAGAGATGACTGAAGATGGCCTTTCCTACAACAGAACGTTAGTTCCCATGATATGCACCTTTGCCAACACAGTAACCATGAAGTCATCCAGAGACCCCGGGGGAGGGGAGGCTCCCCCCTCCCCCCCCAGGACCCACGGAAAAGGCAAAGCAGGAACCTGCCGCCTCCGAAGTCCTCTTGGGCTTGGCTAGGAGCCCCAGCTGCCCCTGGAGGAGAAGCAGGAGCCCCCGCCTTGCTCTTCCCATTCACTTCTCTACCAGGCACTGCTTGAATGTGTGTGGCTGCCACCAAAGCGAAAGGAGGTGACTCAAAGGACCCCCAATGCTCGGCGGTCCCTGGGTTACTTCCCCAAAAGGCTCTCGCCTTGGCTTTGTTGCTGCCTCCAAGGCTTAGTCTACAGCAGCCCCTTCCTAAATGCTTGTTGAACCCATTTATTAAGGACTGAGAATCGTCCCTAAGTACCAGTTCCAGGGCGGAAGACCAGGGCGGGGAAGGGACTTGTCCAGGGTCACCCTGCTAGAAGTGTCTGAGGCGCACTGAACCCCGGGCTCGGGCCTCCCATTCTCCCCTGACTGTCCCCTGAATCAATTCTTGCCAGCTTCTCCTCGAGCCTGACAGTGGCTTCTGCGGCTCCTTCAGGTCCCCGTCCCCCGGGCTGTCTCGGGCTTCACCCTGCTCCACCCTTGGGAGCCCAAAGCTCGACCCTGCTCCTCCGCCTCAGCACCCGCTGGCGGGCTCGGGACCCCGGGATCTGGCCCAGGAGCGCGGACGGGGGAACCTCCCTGCCCCATCTAACTTTCGGGCCTTTTTAGGTCTTTTCCCCGTGGTGCGCGGTGACGTAAGCCCGTCTCTGGGCACTCTTTTAAGGTCGCGGCTCCCAAGGGCCCTTCCAGCCTTTTTCTCTTCTTCAGCTTCGGGCACACACATGGAGCTGAAGCACGGAGCCGGCGAGAGAGGAAGCACTAGGTTTCTCCCGGGTAGGTCCAGCCCCGCCGGTCACTTTTGGACATTCTAGTAGCATGCCTCGGGGGTCGTAAAGAGAAAACAGAGCCCGCGCAGCAAGATTAGGACACCGGGTTTGGGGGAGGGGCCGATCGCCACGTGCCAAATGCCCCGCCCCTGACGCTGATTGGCGGCGCTACAGTATACGTCACTTCCTCTGCCATCATTCCACTACCCCCGCGGTCCCCGCCTCTCCGGGTTACTGAGACAGGTCTCACCCGCACACGCCGCTCCACCCGGTTCTTCCATTCCCGCTGAGCTGGCAGAGTCTCGTCGGCCTCATCATCAAACACATCCGCATCGGCGCCCCCACCCTGCCCTGCTCTCGCGCAGGTCGCCTTAAGCCACGACATTGTGACTTCGCCGCCGCCAGGCCCCGACCCCGGAAGTGCCCGCCCTTGCTTCCGGGGTGGTGGTGGTTATCGCAGGGCGGATCCCGGAGCTCCACCCTTTTGTTCTCAGACGTCGCCTGGAGATCCGCTACGGTGGGCGACCACGCGGCCATCTTTGGGGAGGGCAAGCGCTGACGTAGGGTTTTTTTTTTTTAATCCTTACCTTCCGTTTTAGAATCAATACTATCTGTAGGTTCCAAGGCAGAAGAGCGGTAGGGGCGAGGCAATGGGGGTTAAGTGACTTGTCTTAGGTCTTCCGCTAGGAAGTGTTTGAAGGCAGATTTGAACCTAGGACCTCCTGTCTCAGGCTCTCAATTCACTGAGCTATGCAGCTGCCCCCTGCCAAACGGTCTTATGTGCATATCCAGGAAGTTACAAAAGCCTGAGCTATGATGGCCATTTTTAGGGAGGGCGGACCTTGCCAAGAGCACGCTTGCACCGTGATGGCCATATTTGTGAAGGGCAGACGCTGCTCGTCCTTCACGGCGCATGCTTAGAAGGGAGCTATTAGTGGCAGGACTAAACCGGAAATTCTTGCTCCGTAGAGGCCATCTTTGTGAAGGGCAAGTGCCCTCCGCCCCACCCTACAATGAGCGCAAATGCTTGCTGGGAGCTGCCAGGGCCATCTGCAGTTCTATGATGTTGCTGGACCTTCTAACGTGCTGGTGGCCACACAGCACCTCCTGGAGCCTCCTACGCTCCACCTGAGGAGAAACGGGCTCTTGAAGCTGAAGGAATGTGCCCAGTTTCACAGTCATACCCAGTTTCAGATTCCCTGACCCCCAGAGAAGCTGCGAGGGCGGGGGATAGTGCCCCAATCCAGAAGCCTGCACGGGGTTCAAGTTCTGTCGGGCACAGCCGGTCTTCTCCCAGGAATCCCTCCCCTCTCCCCCCCTCTCCCCTTCTCTATGCAGGATGATATCTCTGCTGGGAGTCAGGCATTGGGCAGGGGAATGGGGACAGGGGACACAGACACAGTGACCAGCCTTGTCCGCAGGGAATTTAAAGTCTATCGGGGCAGAAGCGGGGTTTGGTGTGGAGGAAGCTCCCCAGAGCCTGGAGAGGGCACAGTGGGCTTCCCGGAGGAGGATCTCCCCAGCGCAGGTCCTCTTGCACCTGGGCACAGGCTCTCCATTGCCTTTCTGCCTCTCCCGTCCTTATGCCATTCCTTGTGTCATCCGTGCTTATTTCCTCTCACACAAATGATTTATTTGCCCAGATTCACCCAGGGAGTAAGGCACCGCTGGGGCTTTGAAGCCAGGTCCTTTGATTCTCAAAGCAATTAATAAGTGTGGCTGGAGATGGATCATGGGATCATAAATGGCGTTGAAAGGGCCTTTCCAGGGCATTTCGTCTAACCCTGCCACAGATCTTTGCCTGGGACTAAATTCTTACAATGACGACACACTGTTATATTTCCAAAAATCATACTCTAAGCATTGATTAAGCTATTATTAATGATTGCTTTTTTGGTCACAGTTCCCCCTTTGACTTCCACAAATTACTGGGGAGTAGATCAATCAAACACTAAGCTTAGCATAGATTTCTAGGGACGTTCCTCGACTGGCTACGCAAAACTTTGTGGCCGAACTTTCCGAGACATCCAGCCGGTCGGTCATCATCTTCTGGTGGCTGTGGTGCGGCACAGTGAGAAAGCATTGCAGGGATTGGTCCAGAAATGGGAGGGGTCAGAGGTATGCGCATGGGCAGTGCATCCATCAAAGCTGCTAGTCCCAATCTGAATTTCTTGGATTGTTCTCTCTGTCTGGGTGTCTGTTTGTATCTCTCCCCCGTTACAGGACGGGTTTCTTACCACCTTCTACACACACTCAGGTCGGAGCCAGTTTAAGAAAAGGGTCATGGTCTGACCCAGCTAATGCCTCAGCCTGTCATGCTTTATTTCCTTTTCCTTCCATTGCCAAACTCTCAGCCTCTTTCAGTTTAGTTTCTAACCCTCCTGTATTGCAGAAACTCGGTTATCAGTGCTCTCTGAACTGTTCTGATGGGCATGCAGCTGAGAGCATTGGCTTTCTCCCAGCCAGTGCGTGTGTGATTATTGTTTGTGAATGTTGTTGCCCTGAACAAATCCTCTCCATCCCAGCTGTCCTTGGTGACTGGCTTCGTGACAGCTGGGTGACAGCTTCTTGATAAAGGGCTTTGAGAAGCGACACAAGCTATGAATCCAGGGGATTCAATCCTGAGTTTGCTGTGAAAACCTCCTCCATAGGAATCAGTGTGCCTTTCTTTTTAGCTCAATATCTTTCCCCCCAGTTCTGCAATATCAGCTGTTTAATGGTACTCTATTTTCTACCCATATTTCTCCTTGTATTTTGTCCTCATCCTTTCTTTCAATGTCTTCTAGATCTCCTCATATTCTATTGTTTTATTTTTTTAATCTTCTGGGCATTTTGCAAAGCTACAATTTGTTTTTAATGTGCTAAATCGCCTCATATTTTTTGCAAAGCTCCAAGCTGTTGAGAATGCTCTCAAAATGTTGAAGAATCAATCCAATAAGAGAAATACTCGCAACTCTGAGCCCTTCCTAAAACCCCATTTTGGGAATGGGAATTCTAGGATGTTCACCAGTTTTATTGAGTGATATACTCTGTTGATTTGTGACTTTAGACCCCAAAGATAGCTAGCCTCAGGGGAAAACATTTAACTGCTGATATCAATCTTGGTAGAGAGGCAGCATGATTTGATGAATACAGAGCTGAATTTGGAGCTAGGAAGACTTGGGTTTAAATTGCATCTCGGACACTGACTAGCTCTGTGATCACAAGCAAATTACTTAACTTTTTTGAGCATCAGACAATTAACTCCAAGACTTATTTGCTAAGTTAAAATATGGGTTGTGATCTTTCTTGGTGCCAGGAGTTCTCTTACCAAGGAAATCAGTTTCTCAACACATTGTTAGGTAAGCACCACAGTAGTGACTAAAGCATATAACACATTTCCAAAATGATCTTTAGGGTTCTCTTCATCAATGAAGCTGTATAGCCAGGACCTAGTGCATTCTTTCTTCACTTTGCCTCTATCTCAGGAAGGATTCCAGGAGTATTTGACCTCACTCATTCCTTGACTCACTCTTTGGACTTCTATTTTATTTAAATATATCTGCTTTGAACTAACTGTGTCTTCATATGACTAGTGAAGGTGAACACATTGGTGGGGTGCTCATGAGCCATGGCTTTTGAGAGGATTCAGAACCACAGAATCTGGGGTAGCTTTATCTAGGGAATCCACTGTATTAATTGAAGTTTCTTCAAAGTGCTAGTTGTGACATATCATGCAAACAAGGCATCAGATTTAGTGTATAGGCTACTTGCATAGCATACTCTTTGAACAACATATGCATTGTCTCTAATCCCTTTGTGTCACTGTGATGTTCCTGGCAGTGACAGTTGTTTGATGTGTCATACAAAATAAAAATGGTTGTTGCTGGGGGGAAGGGGTTCATAGGATCCTAGAATCATAGAATTTTACATTCAGACCAGACCTCACTTCAACTTGAACCCAAGCAAAAACCCTCTACAACATTGTTGACACATGGGCATTTATTATTTGCTTGAAGTCTTCTAGAAAGGAAAAGGAGTGCTTTGTCTCCTGATCTACTAAAGATCTCTAATGGGGTTGATGTGGGTCAGATCTGATCTAAGATGTGTTCCAGAATTCCATTAAGAATATAATTCAAGCTGACCGGCCTATAGTTTTCTACCTCTTCTCCCTCTTGGGCCACCTTCCCCTTTTTTTCACCCTTAGCATTCATCAGTAACCTCAGCTCTTTGGTATTTCATGTTATAGTAACTATCTCTTCATAACTTGATTAAAAAAAAATTCCTTCACTTTTAGATCTCCTCTACTCCTATAACTTCAGAAATTACCTCTAAAGAGATGACTTCCAAATCTCTCATTCTGACTTTTACCCTGAGCTTCTATCCCATGTCTCTGGCTGACTGCTGGACAGTTCTAGAGGGAGGTCCTCAAACTCAGCATTTCAAAAGTCAATTCTCCACCTTTGCCCTCACTCCCAATTTCCTTTTTTGTTTTTTTTTTTAATTTAAAGTCACCATCATTCTACCTGTTCTGAAGCTTTCGTAACTTTCTCAATTCTTCATTATTCCTCACTTCTTCCATTCCCGAACTAAACATCCAATCAATTGCCAAGTCCTACTGATTCTGCTTCAATCTTTGATCATTCAATCTCTAGTGTTTTCCCTCTCTTTTCAGTTTCCACAGCTGTGACTCTCCTTTAGGCTTTCAAATTCTTTCACTGCTCATTCAATATATCAGTTAGAAAAACATTTGTTAAGTGCCTACTATGTGCCAGACACTGCTAATTTCTGGAGATACAAAGTGAGGAAATAAACAGTCTTTCCCCTCAAGGAATTTACAATCCAATGGCTGTAGGGGATGGGGGAGCTAACATGCAAATAATGATTTACAAATAAAATAGATTGGAGTTATTATGGAAGGAAGGTCCTAACCTAAAGCAGTATCAGAAAGGTTTCTTACAGAAGGTGGAACTTAAACTGAAGAATGCTAGAAAACCCAGGAGACAAGAGACAAGAAGGAAAAGAATTTAGGTATGGTGGACAGTCTGATTGTTGTTGTTTTTATTACTATTATTGTTGTTATCTTTTGAGAAGGGGAACTAGGTAGTGCAAAGGAGAGTGTCAGACCTAGAGTCAGGATGATGTGGGTTCAAATCCAACCTTGGATACTTACTAGCTGTATGACCCTCAAAGGGTCACTTAATCCAGTTTGGCTCAATTTCCTCATATGTAAAGTGATCTGGAGAAGGTAATGGCAAACCACTCCAGGATCTTTGTAAAGAAAACCTCAAATGAGGCCACAAACATATATATACATCTTTCCAGAAATCTTGTATGATTTTTCACATATTCCTGAGAGACCCCTTGTTGGAGGAGAAACTTTGATGGGAGGCTTTGCTCTGCAAATAATATGTTTCATCATAGTGAAGAATAAATACAATGGGATCTTGGATTCTCTGCACCCAATGTCAGTTCTGTAAAGATGTGGGTCATCTATAGAATATCGCTTGGCAAAGCCTGTCTTTTCCCTCCTCATGTCTTCATCATGGATGCCCTCAGTACATGCAGAACTTGTTCTCATAGAGTTTTTGTAGAGATGGGAAAGGGGAGACATCAGTCAGTTTCATTGATAGTTTTGATTATTTTCATAGTGATGATAATTGATCTTAGGATTATGATCTAGATACTGGCAGTTCCTCAGAGGCCATTTAGATAAACTGTTTTATAGATGAACACACTGAGGCCCAGAGAGGTTAAAGTCCCAGTATCACACAAACAGTATTAGGGAATTAATTAAAATCCATTAAGGAAACTTAATTCCTCTGACTCAAAATTAGTGTTCTTTCCACCATCAGCCTGGTGATTTCTCCTAAACATTTGGACTCTTTCTACTTCAGGTTTCTTGAGAATCAGTCCTTTAGTGACTGTACAACTAGCTCTTTTGTACCTTGTGTAATATAGGTCGATAAGGGAGGTTACACCCACCCACACTGGTGAATTGGGGAGAAGGAGAGAAAGGGTTGGGAGAATGAGAGGGGGGAAGAGGTTGATATTCTCCTCTGTGAAGACAACTTGAGTTTGTCTCCCTGAGGGACAGATTATGTCTCCTCAGAGAACGGGGTTGGGAAATGAAGGTTAAGGACTGGAGGAGAGGACTTTAGAGAAATGACCCACTCCCTCCCTTCTTGATCTTAGCTATTGTTGGGAGGTAGGATAGATTTTCCTGCCTCTGGATCTTCCCAGTACCCAAACTACCACTTTTCCCTTTAATATCTGATTTCACTCCTCAGCCCTGGTCTTGAGCTAGTCCTTCTCTTTGGGGAGAGGTATGGTTCTCCCCAAATCTTCAGTCCCCTTCTTTGGTGTCAGAAAGTAGGTGGACTTGATCTAAATAATAACAGTTTAATAGAGAATCACACAGGGAGGGGAAATTGAAAGTTGGGTAAGAAAAGTGGGTAGCAGGAGTCCCTAGAGACTGGCAGCCTGACCCCCCTCAAGTCTTGGGGTGTCCAGGCCCTCAGCCTTGACCCCTCTTCTGGTCAGTTGCTGGTTGTCCCTACTCTTGAGCTAATTTGGTTAAATTGCTGGAGTTCAGGACAAATTGGGGCATAGAGAGGTGGAGAAAATCATTGGAGAGGATTTTCTCAGTAGATGGCTTCTTCAAAGTCTAATCTACAATGTTTGAGATGAGTAAAAGACTTCCAGGTATCACTAGGAAGCAGTTGGTGTCCAGAGAGAGATCTCCAGCTTCCGAGATTCTTTGTCAGGCTTTCAGCTGAAGGAGTGAGAGTTGAAGTGGCAGTTTTGAGTTCTACTCAGCCTCTGTTCTCACCCTGGAATCCTGGGTCTCTTCCTTTTTGTCCCTCTCCCATATGGGCTGCTTCTTGTTTCATTGGATCAGATTTCCTTCTTTTGCATATTGTCTTACACTTGGACCACTTCTACTTAGATTTCACCTGGCTCAGCTATTCTTTTTTTTTTCTTTTCTTTTTTAAACCTTTACTTTTCATTTTAGAATCCATACCAAGTATTGGTTCTAATGCAGAAGAGTGGTAAGGGGCTAGGCAATGAGGTTTAAGTGACTTATCCAAGGTCACCCAGCTAGGAAGTGTCTGAAACTGTATTTGAACCCAGGATTTGAACCTGTCTCCAGACCTTGCATTCTCTCTATTGAGCCACCTCATTGCCTTCTTTACATTTTTGTTTTTGTTAGAGTCATTTTACAATATCATGTCAAAATCAAGGGAGGCAATGACTTCACTCTGATGAAGAACTGATGATCCTTATGCGTTTACATACATAAACATCCAGGGTGATTAGTGTGAAAAGCATTCTGGAAAACATGACCTTTGAGACCCCCTAGAAGATTCTTTGGATACTTGGCCTGGAGAAGGGATTCTTCTGAAGGATTTGGAGAGCAAATGTGAAAGGAAGGTGCTCTTGCTCCCTTAGAGGATGTCCTTTCTAACAGTTAGGATTATAGGAAAGGGGAATAGGTTATCTTTCAAAGTCCTGAATTCCTTGTTTTTGGGAATATTTAAGGCCATCAGGGGTATTGCAGGGGGATTTCTTCAGTGGGAGATAGGTCTTGGCTTCTAAGTCCCATTCCCATTCTAAGATTCTGTGATTTTGCTCTCTGGTTGATTCCTTAATTCTTGATGATAGTCTCATTTCCCCTTAGTTCTTAAGATTCTGTCATTGTTTAAAATAGCATGGGCCCCTCAATTAAACGAGGGAGATGTGTTGGCACACATCAGAGAACTTGCATCTAAATCTTGCCTCTGACACCAACTATGTCGACCTGTTCGAGTCAGTTCCCCCTCACTAGGAATTAGTTTCCTCGTCTGCAAAATAGTTGCTAAGGTCTCTTCCAGATCTAAATCTTGGATCCTATGATTAAATTGCCTAATGAGAGATAGGAATAGGGACTAAACTTGTGACTTAATTGCTTTAGGGAACTCCAGGTTGAGAAATTTCCCTTTATCCATACCCACACAGATTATTGCCTAAAGCCCTGAGAAGTTAGGTGATTTTCTGGCCCATGGCCAGTATAGGTCAGAGATAGGACTTGAGTTCAGGTCTCCTGGCCCCAAGACCCGATCTCTGTCAATTATGCCATGTTGGAACTCATTTATTAAAACTTTCATTAATTTCAATCTGGGGCCCAAAGTTTTGTTAGTGTGGGCATTCCTCATTTGAATAGCCTGGTCAAATGCAATAACCTATTCTGTGACAGCCTGGTTCACCAGAACCCTCTTTCATCAGTAACAACAGTGCAGAGAGTTCCAAGTCATAAAAACCTACAAATTTAATCACTTAAGGACCAATGGCATCTTCTGGTTTCGAGTCCATCAAACAGATTTGCAAGGAGCCTCTGCCAAGTGGTGCATAGAACACCTTACCACTGTCTTAGATCACAGCTTACCCTTGTCTTGGGCCCCGGAGGTGGGGCATGGTGTACTCTGCTGTTTCTGTTGCCCCATTTTCCTTGTACCCATTCTTTAGTGTGTGCCTCATGTGATCATGTCTGTTTGATTTCTTTCAGTCACTGAGGTAGTGCTGATTTCTAGTTTGTCAAATGATTGAAAAAGTGTAAATAGGTGGCTCTCACCCTGGAGCACTATGGGTCCTTGAGTCCTGAGGAACGCCATCTCTAATTTACAGGCAGAGCTGTGAGTATGGCGCCTTTGTGCTTCATCGTTCTCTAGGCGGGAGTATTTTCTGGCCACCCAGCCTATGTGTCTTTTTCTTTCTGAAGCATCAGCGTTGCTGAGGGACATATTTCAAACTCACACTGACAAGGGCTCCAGGTTTCTTTATAGGAATTTTATAAAACTCCATTCCTTTGAGTGTGGTGAGTAATCTCCAGCTCTCCTGCAGGCTTTTTCTCATAAAGCTTTCAATGAGTAGGTGAGGTGGGCTGGGCTGGGCAGAGGGGCTTGTGTCTGGGGGTGTGAGTGCAAGTCTTTGAGTCAGGGGTGTGTGGAGCTGCTTTAATTGAAATGCCAATGTTTTATCAATCGCTGCTCTGAAATTTACTGTAGCAATAAAATGGAAGCATTCTTCTGGGTGTCAGAGTGATTTGCCAGTGAAGTATGGTGTTCGAATCCTCCCCGAGCCATCTCTTTGTCTTTCTTTCTGCTTGTTTTTATATTCTCAGGGCCCAGCATACAGTATGCATATAATAAATATTTGTTGACATGACTTGATTCCATGTAACTCAATGTTTTGTCCTCTTGTTCCAAGCCATTTCCTTTTCTGGTAACGAAGACTGACTATGTGGGACAGGAAAGACTCTATTCCCCTTAGAATCCTGCCACCCCTTTTTTTCAGGGCAAAGGTTTGGGACCCAACTTGATCCTAGGAGAAGAAAGGCATCACAGGTCCTTGCCAAGCCTATTTTGGGTAAAAGTCTGGGGTTTTCTACCTCCCTGGGAAGTACTAACCTGGTGGCTATGACTAAGGCAGACTTTCCTTTTCTGACCAGCTCACTAATTGGTGGATATACGAGGGTGTAAATCATAAAAAGGGTCAGCAATTCTGGAGCTGGAGGAAGTGGGGGTGGTGGGTAGAGTTATGAGAGGCTCACCCAGAGTGAGGTCCCCAGGTTGTAAAGTAACAGAAAACCCTGAAGGGGCTCTTCGGGTTTCCATGGTGCTGAAGGACTGGTTGTTAGCCTGGAGTCAAGGGGATTCATCTCTAGATTTGCCAGCCACCAGAGGGAGAAAATGTTTCCTGAATCAAGGATACTACAAAGGTAGAAAGTAGGTACAAAGCACAACTGGTCCCTCTTTTAGGTTCAGCTTTGTATACATCTAGGTACCCCAGTCAGCAGTAATAACATGTAATTCACTTCAGGATCATACAATTTAAAACTTATTTGAAGCAAAAAGCCTACAAAAGAATACCTTAGCAAGTAGTTATTAAACTATAACAGCCTCATTGTCATCATGTATATTGGAGAATGTCTAACCATTTCTTTCTCTTTCTTTTTTAAAGCTTCCTTCCTCCCTTCCTCCCTCCCTCCCTCCCTCCCTCCCTCCCTTCCTTCCTTCCTTCCTTCCTTCCTTCCTTCCTTCCTTCCTTCCTTCCTTCCTTCCTTCCTTCCTTCCTTCCTTCCTTCCTTCCTTCCTTCCTTCCTTCCTTCCTTCCTTCCTTCCTTCCTTCCTTCTTTGTCAAATCTTGGAAAAAAGTAGTTTGTATTCAAAAGAAACCAAGCTTCATGCAAATTTAAAATCAACTTTATTTTCCTCTATGTGTTTTGAATGTAGGGAAGAGAAGACCCTTCTTTAGTCCATCAACCAGATCCCTCATTTCATCTTGAGCCCATATTTTTTCCAGGCCTTAATTATCGTTGATTTAGCTGCTGTCTTTTACAACTGCAAACATATGTTCTAGCAATCCATTCTAGACCACTGTTCTGTCCCTGAGTAAATGCTGATTGTAGTGAAGGGCTAGTTAAGGGGAACATTAATCTTTTTATATTAGCTATGAGGATGAGAAGGATCAGGGGGCATACACTAACTGTATATATATATACATATATATATATATATATATATATATATGGACCTATTCTTCTATTTTCAGAACAATAATTGAGAATGTTTATTCGAAACTAAATAGTAAAATACCTCTGATTGTTCATTATGGTTGGATTTTTATTTTTATAGATGATTGAGCTGAAAATATGGGGAAAGCTGGTGAAGTTTCTATAAGATTTAGAACAAGGGTTGAGCATAGCCTTGCCTGAGAGACATTTTCTTTTGCAAACCACATTCCCTAGAATTCTGTAGAAGCCTACAGTACAGATGCTGCTGCCTAGGAGGCCAGAGTGAAAAGTATGTAGGTTGAAAGAGAAAGGGAAAATAAGGAGAAAGGAAAGAGAGAAGGAAATGGTCACAGAGCCAATGAGTGCCCCATGTGCAATATCTCACTTCTCTAGTGGTTTGCAGAGATTGAGGCTTTCTTTCTCACTTCTGTGATGCCAGATTTTTGTCTTAGTTGCAGCCATGCTCTGCCAGACCTAGGAGACTTCAACTTTTCCAGCACAGAAACTGGGTGAATGGGATATCAAGGTCAGCTGTGGGCCACTCTGTCTTCTCTAAATCACTGTGAAATCTTTCCCCCTCCTTAGGTACTTTCTCTCTTTATCCTTTTAATGCCTCTTTTTGCCCAGTGACTCCTTGATGACATTTTGTCTCTCTCATTAGAGTTTGAATGCCTTGAAGGAAGCAAGTATCTTTTGATTTTGTAACCAGTTGAGCCTGCCACAATGTCTGATACATAGTAGATGCTTAATAAATACTCACCGGCTGACTGGCTGTGTGCTATTGCCATCTTAGGCAAATCACTTTATTCTCTTGTTCCTGGTTCCCTCACCTATCAACTGTTGGGTTAGATCATATGACCTTTAGCATCCCGTCAGGCTCCACATCTATGATTGTGTGGTTTCTTGGTGTTTGGGTTGAGCTACTCTTTGTTGGGTCTCCATCACTGCCATGTGCTTGTTCTTCAATTAATTATTGCCATGTAACCTTTCCCATAGAGAAGAGAGGCATATCAGCTCTTTTATCTCATAGCCCCTACCTACTCCTTCAGTTCTTACATGATTCAGACCACAGCCATAGCTATTCAGGTAAGCCTTTAGGTATCAAGTTTGATGCCTGAACTGTTTTCCTTCTGTCTCAGTCTTTATTCTTTGAATTCATTCTTGTCTTTGACTTAGAGTGATAAAATTCCACTTAACTCTTTTCATCTTCTAAAACACTTTGGATCATTCCATGTAAATCACCCTTTAGGAGCTTCTCTCAGAAAGATTGGAAAGAGCAAGATGAACCCAGTGACTTTCATCCTCCCTTCCTGTAGCACCAAACTTGTTGCCCTCCCTCTAGATAAAATAACATTCCTTTGTAGCATTATAGCAGCACTCTCTCAAAACTTCAAGGTCTTTGAAGAAAGGATTTTTATTTTTATGATTAATATAGACTCTAGTCAAAGTGTGTAAACTATAGAGAAACTAAGGATCTCATCTAGGAGAACTAGAAAGTGACTGGTAGAATTGAGACTAGTGGTTGTTATTCATTCTTTAAGAAGACTGATGACATCATGATATTGGAATCAGGGTCCAGTGTGTTCATCTGTGGCTGACCAGACCAATATGTGTTTAGAAGGCACTACCACAGGTGGGCACAGATGGTCCATTAGAACATTTAGGGTGGCTCTGGATTTGTACAACTCATGTTTCCTTTGTGTTTCCCCAATTCTTTGCTTATGGAGTGCAGTGCCTTCTTTGATGAAGGCATGCCATACTGGACAGTCCTAAGCTAGCATTTCCCATGCCTCTTAGTCAGAACTAAAATTCTTCACAGATTCCTTGAGAATGCCCTTGTACATTTTTTCCGACTACCATGTGAGCACTTTCCATTTGCCAATTCTCTGTAAAGTAGACTTTTGGATAAGCATATATTTGGATTTTGAACTACATGTCTAGCCCATGGAAATTGTGTCTCTGCAATAGAATTCTTGGCAATTCAACTCTAGAGAGGACCTCATTATCCAGGACCTTATCTTACCAGGTGATCTTCGTGACCTTCTTGAGGCATTTCAAGTTAGAGCAGTTCAGTTTTCTGCATTGTTGCTGATAGACTGTCTGGGATTCACAAGCATACAATAATGCAGTCAGCACAGTGGTTCTGTAGACCTTCATTTTGGTAGGCAGCCCAATACCTTTTTTCTCTCACACTTCCCTTTGTAGCCTCCCAAACACTGAGCGAGCTCTGGCGATATGTGCATCAACGTGGTCATCTATGTGGATAGACCTGGAGAGTGTACTGCAAAGGGAAGTGAACTTATCCACACTACTCAACAGTTATCCAGTATTAGGAGACCAGGACTGGCCATTTGAAGGCTCTATCAGCTCCTGACTCAAGATCTTGCAGAAAAAAGGGGGCTGATTATTTCCTTGGTGAATAAAGCTGTTTCTATTTAACAACAATAATAAACCCAAAGCACCCTATTTGGGCATTTGCTCTGAGATAGTGGATATAGGGAGCCCAATGGATTGAGCGGCAGGCCTGGAGTCAGGAAGACCTGAATTCAAATCTGATCTTAGATACTTAACAGCTGTGTAATCCTGGGCAAGTCACTTAACCTCATTTGCTTCAGTTTATTTATCTGTAAAATGAGCTGGAGAAGGAAATGGCAAAGTACTCCAATATTTGTGTCAAGAAAACTCCAAGTGGGTCCACAAAGAGTTCAGAGTTGGACAAAAATGAGCAACAGTTAATGTAAAAAGTCTTTTGACTTCTTGACTATAGAGGGTAGGAAAAGGAATGGGTAAACAATAATAATTTTCTTTCAAAGTAAATGGATTCACCAGTTTTGGAAATCTCATTGCAATGGGTTTTTAGCACAGGCTTTGCTCTGTTGGGTGCCTGATTAAAGATTTCATTAAAGGCCATTTTTTTGTTCTTTGTTCCGCTACAACTGAACTTAGTGGGTTAGACTTTTAAATTGTTCAGCCACATTTTAATTTTCTGCTCCATATCCAATAACATTTGATTCCCTCCTTATTTTTATTGATAAGGGTCTAGTATATCAAATGATTGAACACCATAAATACTCTTTGGCAGCTTCCCAAACTTAGGTTTCATGAAAAACATCCCCCAGACATGGGCATAGTTGAAATCAACAGGAAAGGAGTGAGGCTTATATCTTTGAAAGTAAGCTTTGTGATTTGGCTTAAACTTGAAGTAGGGTAAATTGGAAGTCCAGGATCCCATGAACTGGAATGGCACACTAGACTCTCAAAATAGGAAAATGATGAGAGTTGGAAAGAACCAGGACATCACTAAGTAAAATGGAGGGACAGGGCCATTTTCTACCCGATGTAGGTTAAAAAAATATATCTTGGCATCAATTATCTAAGCATTCCATTTGGAATTAGCTTTTTTCTAAACCTTAAGGAAGCTTTGATACTTTGGTCCAGAAATTCATTTAAGTGGGAATTCTGCCCATGACAGTGCACAGCCCCTTAGTGCCTTCTCTTTTGCATCTCTCTTCCTAGTTTCATCAGATCCAGGCCCCCATTCTTGTTCTAGAGCCATGATTCTCATCGTTTTCCTATTTTGAGAGCCTAGTGTGCCATTCCAATTCATGGGATCCTAGATTTAGAGTTGGACAGGGCCTTAGAAGGTGATCAAGCCCAACCCCCTGACCCCTTTTCCAGTTGTCTTACACTGAAGAAACCAATACATAAAGAGATTAAGGAATTTCCTAAGGTTATATAGTTAATATATGAGGCAGAATTTGAACCCCAGGATTACTGATTCCAAGTCTAGTTCTCCATTCATCAGGCTATGCTGCCTCTTATAATGTTATTCAGCATGACCACTCTATCTCCTTTCCCAGTGAAGTATGTCTGTATGTCTGTGCCAATACCCTAGTAACTATTTTCCAGAGCTACCCTATGTAGTCTAGCCAAAACATTAGGCAATGGCAAAAGGAATAGCTTTCCTTAGGATTATATCTCCTTGCTTCTGTGAGGTTGATTTTAAATATTCAAACTGATGAGACAGATTTGCAACCAGGATTCTATTTTCCGGAGCTATACTAGGAGAGGTACCTTGCCCAAGAACCACGACTATTCTCTGCCCAGGTGATTCTCCTCTGGGTAACTAAGGAAATCTAATTAGAAATTAGAAGATGGCTTTGTGAGCAAAGAATTAGAAGGGGAATAAGGTATTGTTTTTTTTTTTTAAATATATTTTATTTGATCATTTCCAAGCATTATTCGTTAAAGACAAAGATAATTTTCTTTTCCTCCACCCCCCCACCCCCCATAGCCGACGCGTAAGTCCACTGGGCATTAGATGTTTTCTTGATTTGAACCCATTGCTTTGTTGATAGTATTTGCATTAGAGTGTTCATTTAGAGTCTCTCCTCTGTCATGTCCCCTCAACCTCTGTATTCAGGCAGTTGCTTTTTCTCGGTGTTTCCACTCCCATAGTTTATCCTTTGCTTATGAATGGTGTTTTTTTCTCCTGGGTCCCTGCAAGTTGTTCAGGGACATTACACCACCACCAATGGAGAAGTCCATTACGTTCGATGATACCACAGTGTGTTTGTCTCTGTGTACAATGTTCTCCTGGTTCTGCTCCTCTCGCTCTGCATCACTTCCTGGAGGTTGTTCCAGTCTCCATGGAACTTCTCCACTTTATTAGGGAATAAGGTATTGTTAAGGCCTGTTTATATCAATGATGCGTTGTCCTTTACAAGTGGTAATGGATACATCATGGATGTGACTGATTCTATAATCCAGGTCTAGCTTGGGTTAGGGGGCAAAGGAAGCCACAGAGTTGGATCAATATATTAGGAGAATAAGGAGAATGTTAGGGGCTGGTGGTAAGGCCTTGAATGAAAGGCTTTGGTTGGTGAGAGTGAGAGAGGTATGGAAGGACAGGAAGTTGCTCATTTAGTCACTTAACAAATACTTTAAAATGCAGGCACTGTGCCAGGCATTGAGGAACTCAAGGGCAAACTTTAAAAATGTCCCTGCTCTAAAGACATTTACATTTTACTAGGGAGAAACAACACATGAAGAAAAAGAAATCCAAAATACATGCAAAGTACCAACAAAGTACCTAGAGAAATTTCTAAGGTTAGGAGCTAAGAGGAGAATTTCAGGTGATGGTGAGATCTAAAGGGGGTCTACCTCAGTGAGTAAGTGATGTAGAGTGGAGTGAATGTTCATTAAAGCTGAGGAAAAGAAACCTTGAAGTAGGGAGAGAGAAAGGTTGCTTTTAGATAGTAGCAGAGAAGCAACAAGGTGGTACAGTGAACAAGAGCGCTGATGATGGCATCAGGAAGGCTTGGGTTCAAATTCTTCCTCAAGTCTACCAGCTAATGTGTCCCTGGAAAAGCCACTTAACCACTCTCAGCCTTAGTTTCTTCATTTGTGAAATGGGCATAGAAAAAGAATTTATTTCACAGAATTATTGAATTAGGTAACATATGTAAAAGTGCTTTGCAAATCTTAAGGAATTATGTAAATGTTAACTATAAGAATAGGAGCCATTCTCCAATTGATAAATAATCAAAAGATGAACAGATAGTTTTTGGATTAAGAAATTCAAGCTATATGCAAAAAGAGAGCTCTAAATCATGGATTAGAAAAGTGCAAATCAAAACAATGGTGAGATATTATCTCATGTCTATCAGATTGGCTCAAATGATAAAAATGGAAAAATGACAAGTATTTGAGGGGATGTGGAAAAATGGGGATGCTAATACACTGTTGGTGGAACTGTGAACTGATCCAACCATTTTGGAATGTAATCTGGAATTATGCTCAAAGAGTTATAAAACTATATATATCTTTTTACCTAGTGATGCTACTATTAGGCTTTTTTCATCAGTGAAACTGGAAAAGTATACATTTTAAAATATTTTTATTTTATTTTTATTTGTGGTGACAAAGAATTGGAAACTGAAGGGATGCCCACTAATTGGGGAATGGCTAAACAGGTTGTGACATTTGTGATGGAATACGATTGTTCCATAATAAGTGACAAACAGGTTAATTTTGGAAAAACATGGAAAAACTTACATGAAATGATGAAGAGTGAAGTGAACAGAACCAAGGGAACATTATATACAGCATCAAAAATATTTTATTTGTGTATGTCTACCTCAAGAGAAAAAAATGACAAATAGAAATAAAATCATTTTACATATATTCACACACATATACGTATATCTTTTTTTGCCAAATGATGCCTTCTCTAATAGGGATAGGGGAGAGAATGGAATTAATTGGATGTTTAAATGCAACAAACAAATGAATTTAAAAAATTAATTAAAAAACTAAGAGATGGAATAGAAAATCAAACTGAAAGCTAAGGTCATTATGGAAGATGAGAAAATGTTCTGTAAAGTATACTTTTGGACAGATGAAAGCTATGAGGCTGGAGAACTTTTGACTTGGAAAAACCTTGAACTAGGCATCACAAGTATGTGATTCCAGTTCCAGTTTCAATACTTACTGTGTGACCTGGTTATATTTGTCTAGATCTGAAAGAGGTACATTGAGGTCCCATGCTATTATAGTTATTCTCTATTTCTCCCTATAATTTCCTTAGTTTTTCATTTAAGTATATAGATACTGTGCCATTCAGTGCATATATGCTAAGTATTGATATATAAATGCCTTGTCTATGGTCTTTGAAACATATCTGTTTCAGCATAGTTTTCCTGTTTATCTGTTTTAATTAAATCTATTTTTTTGTTGTTCCCTCAGTGATGTTGAGTGCCATTGAACTTCTCTGAACTCCAGCTTCTTTATCAGTAACATGAGAGAATTGGACTAAATGATCTTTGAAGTTTCTTCTAGGTCTAAGATTCTACAGCCTGTGATTTTCAGACAGGGGCTAATAGCACAATGAAAAGGATGAATGTAGAAATGAGCAAGGCATATATATATAAGGGCAGTTAAGGACGGAGCCAAACGAAGGACAAGGCAAATAAGGAAAACATTCATCTCAGGAGTGCAGAGCTGGGATGCACCTACAAAATATACACCTGTTATTCCAAGCACACCATGTTTAGGATGGGGAGACACAGTTTTATAATTTTGTTCCAGATATAAAATTAGCTATTTATGGTTCTGGGGAAGGACATTGACCAGGCTAGAGAAAAGGGGTTGTGTTGGATATTCAAGAGAGATTGGTTATATAGGGAAGGTAGGTGGAGTTGTGAGACTGTCTCATTCATTTTCAGTGTCTAATTTTACTATGGTCTCCACCCCCAAGGTCACTGGTCTGGAAATAGTTTACATGCCATTGACAGGATCCCTGCCTTAATTCACATTTCCTCAGTTGCCCAAAGTAAGGAGCTCATAGCGTTTCAAATCTTGCTGGGATAAGAATTCATCGGGAGGGTACACATTTCTGTGCCACAGTACAATAAAATAAAAAGTACAACAAATGGAGAGAATGAAATTTAAGACACAAACTGTAAAATAAATTTAGTGTTTCATAAAATCATTTTGGGGGGGCGAGGAAGGGAGAACTCATTAGATTGTGAAAATTAATCACAGTATGAAGAGTGTCCCTTTGGTGAAGCATCGCTCACAGCCGAGTAATTCTCCTGTTGTCGTGGGACGAGGCATAGAGAGCAGATTGATGGTGATCTGGGCTTTATTGAGATTTGGGGCTCACATCTCATTTATGTTTATGCCTGCCAGATGGCAGCTTCTTTATTTGTCATTGTATTTCTTAGAGATTCCTTGATCTCTGAGGCTGGAGAATGTGCGTGCCAAAGTTGTGCAGTAGCTGCATGGGGGAAGAGCCTCAGTAACTACTAAGAAATGAGGAGGTGACACTTAGGGTGGGAGATGACTCCCCAAAATAATGGGGATGAAATGAGTGCAAGGAAAAATTGAGACTTAATACCAAAGGAAAAAAAATCCCTCTTCCTTTGACGTTAAGAATAACATCCCATGGGAAGCAGCAAAAGTCTCAGGGCTGGAGACATCACAGAATAGATTGGATGATGCACTCTCACTTATACGGTAGGAAGGCAAATGTACTCTAGGCCAGGGATGGACTGGAATAGCCAATGGCTTCTGCTCATCTTTCAAGGTTAGATTCCGGGAGTCTGATCATGTCTTGTGTATAGATGTGGATGCTTCCATCCTGCCTGTGTGACTCTCCGGGCTGGACTCAAGAGCTGCTCCATTTGACATGGGTCTTTGTGATCCTCACATAAGTAGGCAATACGGCTCCTCCTTCTCCCAATCTGGCTCTCCTCTGGGAATTGCTAATGTGAACTGTCCAAGGGAAAGAGCGAGAGAGAGTAAAGAAGAGAGATATGAAAAGCAGAGGTAAGGAGTGTAGTTTATTCTCATGCATGGGAAGTCCTGCCTCTTGAGTGCATATTATCAGGGAATCCACTCATGCTGTGATACAGGCTGCCAGGTGGCTTGATATTCGGAGGAGAAAAAAGGGGTCAAGACCTACTCGTGTAAGTATGAAAAAAAAGGATGAAGTTGAGTTAGTTCATGGATGGGCTGCCTCACTATTCCTGAGGTGTGAACAAGTCCTTCAGAGAAGAGCAGGGAAGAAAAGACAGCAGAGAAGCTGAGAAGATTAGTTTGAGGGATCTTCTGGGTTTCCTATCTATTGTATAGGCACGCTTCAGGATCTGGGAGAATGGATGCATTGATTATTCACCAACATTATAGCAGAGGAACTACTGAAGATAGCAAGTAAAGATCTGTGCACCTCAGCTACCAGAATGAAAATGTCAGGATTGAATAGGATGTCTTTAGCTTTGCAAAATACTTTTCCATACAGTATCTCATTTAATCTTCAAAAGTAGTTGCTATTATAATTCCTACTTTTCAACTGAGGAAACTAAGGCAGACAGAATTTAAGTGACTTGCCCAGGGTCACACAACCAATAAGTGTCAGAGATGGAATTTGAACCATTAATCATTATATTGGGCTACCTAATTTAGTTTCACACAGTTTCACAGTTAATTACAATCCTGGAAAGTAGGAACTTTTATTATCTCCATTTTGCAGTAAAGAAAACCAAGGCAGAGTTAAGTGACTTGACCAGGGTCTTAAAGCTAATAATAGATGTCTGAGACTAGATTTGAACTGAGTTCTTCTTGATTCCAGACCCATTGCTTTTTCTATTTTGCCATCTAGCTACCACAGACGGTGTCTAACCTTAGTTTTCTTCCAAATGCATGCTATTGATCACAAAGGGATTCAGCATATGGAAGAAATGGAAGAAATAGAATAAATTTATTCCTCTACTGAGAAACTCTGTGTCACTGAGGGTTACCTGCTGTTGGCACTGTCCTGTCCAACAAAGACATAAAAGGTCTGATCATCAAATTTATAGAGGATAAACACTGGGAATGTTATCTAATGATATAGAAGATGATCTAAATGTCAAATCACCCTGACGGGCTGGAATGTGAGCCTCAAACATTCAAGATACACTATAATAGGAAGCAATGTAAAGTCTTCGAATGCGACTCAAAGAGCCAATTTCCCAAATGCAAATCCATGGAGACTGGCAACAATTCTCTTGGAAAACATCTTGGAGTTTAACTTAATATGAGATGGCACCAGAATGCTGTTACCAATACAAGCAAATGAAGCCAAACCAAACCAAATGAAATCAAATCCAACCAAAGCAAAGTGAAACAAACCAAATCCAAACAAACTCAATCAAATCCAGCCAAACCAAATAACCACCATCTTAATGCATTGATATAGCAAAAACAAAGGACATGTGGTATCACTCACTAGATCAGAGAATCTCAGAATTGGATAGGAACTTTTCTAGTTTTTAGTGTCATAGATTTGGAACACAAAGAGACTTGAAATCTCAACTCCTCCACAACTCTCATTTTGGAGATGAGACAAATTGAGTCCAAGAGACAGGAAGCAACTTGACTAAGGCCACTCAGATAATAAGCTGCAGAGCCAGGATTCTAACCTATATTCTCTGACTTTGAATTAATGAATTAATGTCTCTTTCCGTGATATTCAATATACCACACTGCCAAATAAACTAACAGAGAAGCCTCTTTACAGCATATCTAGCAAGTGGATATTCAACTTTTGCTTAATGATATCTAGCAGGGGAGAGAGATCACAATACCTTCTAGGACAGCCAGCCTATTCCACTCGTGGATAGCTTTAATTGTTAGAAAATGTTTTCTTGGGGCAACTAGATGGCTCAGTGGATTGAGAGCCAGCCCCAGAGATGGGAGGTCCTGGGTTCAAATGTGGCCTCAGATACTTCCTAGCTATGTGACCCTGGGCAAGTCACTTCACCCCTATTGCCTAGCCCTTACCACTCTTCTGCTTAGAACCAATACACAGTATTAAATAAGATTCTAAGACACTAGTTAAGGGTTTAAAAAAAAGAAAGAAAATGTTTTCTTGATAGACCTATAAATATTTTAAGATAATGATCATATTCCCCCCAATTCTTATCTTCTTTAGGCTACACATCCTCAGCCACTTTAAATGATCTTCACCCATCATGGTCTCTACTCCCATTGCCATCCTGGTTGCCCTTCTCTGGATACCCTTCAGCTTTTCAGTCTCCTTCCTACAATATATAACCTAGAACTGCTGGAGAAGGTCTTATATGCTTTTGGGGTAGATATCTCCCTCACAAAATATTTGAAAATTTCCCCTGGCATAATGGGCAAATGAGAATAATTTGTTCCAATGAATGTGAAGGCAGCTGAAGCAGGCGCTGTCAAGGGCTAAGAGCCAAGGTCATCCACTACATCTGGGCTATTGCCAACATCCTGACTTTTGTCTTGCCACTTTGAGGATTCTGAAAGAGAGAGTGAGACTGATGATTTTGTGCAGCTGTGCACAAATTCACATGGGCAAGTGAAGACATCACCCTGTGATGTCACTGGATCTCTGAAAATGAAGGATGAACAACAGTGATGGTGTAGAATGAAACATATCACTCCACGTGTCCTCTTACTAAGCTCCTTGTTTCCTTATCTCTAGCCATAAGTGGACTTTATCTGAAAGGAACTCTGGGAATGAGAAATCAGGATGTCCATGTAACCTTAAGTTCCAATTCAGGGTGACGCATCCAACTGTTGTTTCTTTCATCTTTTAAAAAGAAACAACATGGACTTCTGCTGGAAAAGTGTTAAGGATTTTGAGTATCCATGAGAAAAAGTACTTGGTGTGGAGCATTATTTTTGTCTGCCTGCTCACTCATACCACTACAGAGCTTAACTGGTTTGCCATTTTTTTTTTGTTTGTTCCCAGAAGCCTCAATAAGATGGGGGAGATTACTGCATGAGGTTCACAATCCCATTATCTGTCAGCACGAGAGATAAGAAGTGCCACCAGTGTCTCTGGGAAATCATTTTTCAGTAGCCATAGGTGAGTGGAATTCCATTTCTTTACCAGGATGTGTTGATATGGCATATCATAAATATTCAGCTTCCTGGGACTTTAAAAAAGAGATATAATGTTTTCTCTCCTATCTAACACCTCGGTACTGGGACACTTTCCATCTCAAGGTCGGATTCAGTGCAACTCATAAATAGGATCTATGCATTTTAGCTTTTACAAATGAGAAGACAAAGAGAAGGGGTCAGTTCCTGAATAGATATGGGGAGTAGATGATGGGGAGAAAAAGCCAAAGGAAGAGAAAGAGACATGAGTTCATGGATGTTGTTTGGAAAACAAACATGACATATTTATATTACAGGTATTAATAGCCTAAGCTTCTTGAAGGCAGGGACTGTTTTTTCATTAATCTTTGTATCCATGGTGCCTAGCACAGTATATCTTTACAATAGACTTACTTAATAAATATTTGTTGAAATGTATTAAAGGTATCTGGAAAGAAATGTCAAGAGTTTACACAAAAGGCTGACTTTATAAAAATGAACTATAATATTTTTACATCACTCTTTTTCATACAAGAAATTAAAAATCTGTGAAGATTCCTACTATTTTCATTTTAATGATAGAGCAGTGACAATTAATTGAAGTCTAATTTGGAGAGAGGAGACGGAAAATCCTTTCTCACAACTAATGAACTAATCAACTCCATGGCAATTCTGAATGCAAAGGACTTATCTGACTTGGAGTCTCTTGAGTCCTTGTGTCATAGAATCAAAAGATCTCAGAATTGGAAGGGACTTCAGGGACCATTAGGTTCAGCATATCCAAGAATCCCCTTGTGATATTTTGACAGGTTGCTGGTCTGCCTCTGCTGGATAGCCCCCATTATAAGGAAGAATTTCCTTACATTAACTCTGAATCCTCTTGGCAACTTCTCTACCTTTTACTCCGACTTCCTCTGTAAGGGGCCAAGCAGAACTAGCCTTATCCCTCTTCCATATATTAGTCTTTCAGATTCTTAAATATATTGATCATATTTCTACCCAGCCTTCTCTTCTCCAGGCTAAACATTCACAGTTCCTTCAACGTATATGGCATGAGCTTGAGACCTTGATTTACTTTGGTTGCTCTCTTCTGTCCATTTCCCAGCATATCATTATCCATTTTAGACTGTGGTACCCAGAACTAAATATATTCATCCAGATTTGGCCTGATTAGGCAATTGTACTATAACCTGGACATGATGCTTCTCTGTCAAGTCTGAGATTATTTTAACTTTCTTCATTGACTCATATTGATCTTGTAATCCACTAAAACTCCAAGATATTTTCCACACAAATAATTTCATAGCCATGCATCCTTCCTTTTGTGCTTATGAAGTTGATTCTTTGAACCCAAAGGAAGAATTTTACATTTATTCTAAATGAATATTATCTCTGGGGAGTTTGTCCCAGATTATAGCCCATTTAAATCTTAAGTCCTTTGTCTTTTGCATCAGCTCTCACTTCAAGCTCTGTGCCATTTGAAAATTAGACAAACATGCCCTGTGTGCCCTCCCTAAGTCATAGAGATATGCTGAACAGCATAGAACCAAGGACAGTTCCCTGGGGTACTCCATTAGAGAGCTCACCCTAAGTTGACATGAATTGAATTACATTTTTTGATTCTAATCATTCAGTCAATTCCGCATTCACCTAACTGTAGTTTCATCTATCCAACACCTCTCTAGCTTGTCCACAAGGACAGCATGCGAGACTTTGTCAGATGCTTTGCTGAAATTCAGGTCTCCCATATTTTCTTTGTCCAAGAAATGTCACATGACTAGCATATGGCTTGGCTCAATCAATACAAAACAGCCCTGGGATCCAATGGGTCCTCGTTCTTTCTGATGAAGGGATTACAGAGATTTTTTTTTTTTAACACAAGCTTTTGGTAGAGAAAAAACTTTCTGGTTTAGAAATCTTTGTTCTGATTTCTGAGAAATACATGCACACACTCAATTCTACATTGATCATAGTCTCTTGGCTTTCTTTGTGTATAGTGATATGACCAACTGATTCTAACCGCTGATTAGGTAGCCCTTCTTTTTTTTGTTTTTTTTTAAAATATATTTTATTTGATCATTTCCAAGCATTATTCATTAAAGACATAGATCATTTTCTTTTCCTCCCCCCCACCCCCCATAGCCGACGCGTAAGTCCACTGGGCATTAGATGTTTTCTTGATTTGAACCCATTGCTTTGTTGATAGTATTTGCATTAGAGTGTTCATTTAGAGTCTCTCCTCTGTCATGTCCCCTCAACCTCTGTATTCAGGCAGTTGCTTTTTCTCGGTGTTTCCACTCCCATAGTTTATCCTTTGCTTATGAATGGTGTTTTTTTCTCCTGGATCCCTGCAAATTGTTCAGGGACATTCCACCGCCACTAATGGAGAAGTCCATTACGTTCGATTATACCACAGTGTATTAGTCTCTGTGTACAATGTTCTCCTGGTTCTGCTCCTCTCGCTCTGCATCACTTCCTGGAGGTTGTTCCAGTCTCCATGGAACTCCTCCACTTTATTATTCCTTTGAGCACAATAGTATTCCATCACCAACATATACCACAGTTTGTTCAGCCATTCCCCAATTGATGGGCATCCCCTCGTTTTCCAGTTTTGGGCCACCACAAAGAGCGCAGATTAGCTAGCCCTTCTTAAAGCATTATTAAACTGCTTTCACCCAAGGCTAGCCCTGTGAGTAGGCAGATGAGTAGGTATCCTGTGATATAGGGGAGTGAGGCATGGAGATACTTATGCCTTGTTTGCCCCGATACCTTTCCCCACTAGCCTTACATGGTGCCTGAAGTTACCATCCTTCCTATTATTCTTTTGTCTATAAAGTGATTGGTAATGGTAAATGGAGCCTTGGGGGGAGAGTAACACTCTTAACTTCAGGTCCATTAATCCTTTAGATTAGATGAATTTATCAGATTCTTTAGTCTTTAAAAAAAAACCCCTAACCTTCTGTCTTAGAATCAATACTAAGCATTCATTGGTTTGGCAAAGGCTAGGCAATTGGGGGTAAGTGATTGCTCAGGGTTGCACAGAGAAAGTGTCTGAGACCAGACTTGAACCCAGGACCTCCTTGCTCTAGGCCTAGCTTTCTTGCCACTGAGACACATAATTGCTCTTTAGCTTTTTGTAGAAAGCTAAGATTATAAGAGAAAAAGCTTAGGAGTAGGGCTTTCTGGGGTCTAGAATACAGAGCACTGTTGGGGAGGTTGGCACCTAGAGGGATTCTGAAGTGGGGAGCTCTACACAGGCACAAGAACAGGAAGGAACTAGGGTGCAGTAAGTATGGAGTTCTGGGTACAGTAGTATGAAGAAGATCTGTTTTGTTCCCTTCCCAGGTTTGTCTGAGGGCTGCCTTGTTCCCTTTGGATGATTAATACTAATTAGGGGTACTTCCTATCAATTTAATAAGGAAGAAAACTTCAACAGCTTTATTTGGGAGCAAGAATCACTAACAGGAAATTGTCTCCCCCAAAGCCTACAAAGCTGTGGAATTTGGGTGATTATTGTTTCAAGGAATTTCAGCAAACGTATGACCCTGCCCTTTTCTTATTCGCTTCTCTCTCTTCCTTCCCAGCCTCTTTTTCAGTTTCTTGTCCCTCTTCATTTTTCTCTTCCTCCTACTTGCTCTCTTTTTTCTCCTTTCATTTCCCCCACCTCCTCCTTCTCTCTTTACTTTATACTTTTCATCTGGAGTGAGGGTTGCTAGGAAGAACATGTCTCTATTACTGGGCAACTTGACATATTTCTGTATAATATTCTTGTGAGTCATGAGAGACCTTGGTTCGCTGGCCTTGCTCTCTCTCCTTTTGGTGGAATGATTATTTATTTAAGGTGTTTCTGGGGCTTAATGATGTTTCCATTCTTCTGTGGAATATTCCTACAGACAGAATTTCAGAGAGTGCCCTTTAGATGGACTATATTTTCCTCCCTTCTTAGCCCTGAACAATCACTGGTATCTATCATGTTAGCAGATCTAGAAATACAGTCCCCCCCCCCCCAACACACACACTCACACACACACACACACACACACACACACACACACACACACAGAATGAATAGATCCAGAGCTCTCCATTGGATACCTCCTGCCCAAAGTATACAACCTAAAATCCCAATTCATTATGCTGCTTGATTCTTAGCTTCTAATTGACTGGGGCTGTCTTTTCTGAGATTGTCCATCAACGACTGTGCAACTTTCTCAGTTTTTGTCTTAAATCAAGTACTAGAGAGTTGAGAGCTCAGTGTGTTCCCAGGAGTCAGGAGGGACCCAGATTATGTTTTTTAAATTATTTACAGCTCCACAGTGTCGCTTTCCTTAAATTATTGATGTCAGTGATAGCTTTTGTCAGTGAGACCAGGGCCCTAATAGGAAGCAATGGTAGCAAGATCAGTGCTTAAGTGATGATGGAAGATGCCCATTCAACCTCCCAAATTTTTCCAGAGCAGGGAAGAAGGTGTCATTGCTCCCTTGGTTTCCCCTAGCCTATGCCATGTTAATTATTATGAAGCACAATACTGACAAGAAACAGATTGTTTTAGTATTCTCTATGCAATGGATGTGGCTATCAGGACAGGGTTCTCTGCTTGTCCAGTGGTTATTGGGTGCCCTCTGACCATCTAACTGTCTCACCTCCTTTTCATTCATTCATTCATCCACTCAACAAAAATATATATTTTTTGATTAGTCTATACAAGTCCATATGGCAGGTGATGGGGGATAAAGAAACAAAACCAGAATGGTCCCTGCCCTCAGAGAGCTTACATCAAACAGGGGTGGGTGGGTTGGGATGGATATGGAATTTAAATAGATAAGCAAATACAAAATATATAAGGAAGGAGAATGCACTAATATCTAGGGGGCTATGGGAAGGTTTCTTATAGGAGGTGAAGCCTTCCCCTGCTCTATTTAAGTACCCTCCTCCCCCCCCACCCCAAATGACCTTGTTTATCTCCATGTTTCAATATTGTATTTTACTAGGGAGAGAGAAGGCAATACAAAATGCAAACAGAGGAAATCCAAAATAATATGGAGGACCAGACCATCAGCAGGGGAGAGAAGGAGTCAGGAACAGCATCATGAGGTCCTTCCTGACCTCTTCCAGTGTTGAGCCTAAGAGGGAGCTAGGGATCTTAGGAGTAGAAATGAGGGGAAGCATCCTGGTAATGGGGAGCAGCCAGCACCGAGGCAAGGAGGTGGGTGAGTCAGTACTTTGTATAGAGAACAGCTGGTACAAGTGTTTGGCTGGAGGGTTGAATGTGTAAAGAGGACAAATTCTTTGAATGATGACAATAAGAATAATCACAACAGTAGAAATAATAACAACCATTTAACTTTGGCAAAGTGCCTTTACATGTTATTCATCAGATTCTCCCAACAATCCTCTTTGGTGGGAGGTGTTCTTCTTATCCTTGTTTTAGAGATAAGGAAACTGAGGCTGAAGGGACTTGCCCAGAATAAATGAAGATGCTATATACAGATAATGGCAACTGACAGGGAGAGAGTAGGAGAAAACGTGGGCTGGAGGAAAAGCCAAATTACAAAAGGCTTTGAGAAGCAGAGAGAGAGAAATGCTCTCCCTCTTTATTTCTGTCTCTTGGAATCCCCAGCTCTCTGCCAGACTCAGCCTAAACTGGAATCCCAGAGTTAGCCGTGCAGAGGTAGAAACACCCTCCAGGATGCTTTCTTGGCCCCTCTCTCCCATGTTACCTTAGATTTCCTTTGTTCATAGTTCGGATTTACTTTTCTCTGCCTTGTTTCCCCCAGTGAAATATAAGCACACGGAGGGCAAGGGGTGCTTCGTTTTGGTCTTTCTGTACTCAGCACCTAGCACAGAGCTTAGCCCTTAACAAATGCTGGTTATTACTATGAATAAGATCATAGAATCCGATTTGGAGACAGAAGAGTCCGCGGAGGCCGTCTGTCCCATCTGTCCCTCTCACCCCGCGGAGATGGGATGGGATGTTTTCCAGGGAACCCCGCCTGGTCAGTCGCCTCTGAAGTGGGATTTTCTAGGTCCTCGCGACTCCAAGCCCAGTTCCCTCTTGGTGACCCCATCTCGACTCCGTGTTAGAGAGACCCCTTTTCACCACCATCACTTTCAAACCCTCCAGCTCGCCCCTCTCTCTAACACAGCACCGCCTTTTGACAAAGGGAAACGGCTAATCTGAAGGAGCGGCGCCGGCCGGCCGTGCCTGGCAGCACTTTTGCCTCCTTTGCCTCCTCTGAGAGAGGAGAGCTGGGCTTCCTCTTTCTGCCCAGGAGAAGGGCAGCTCCTCGGGTAGCGCCTGTTTCGTTTCTGTCTGGCGTGGAGTGGCAGCTTAATAAATACTGGTTGACTTGAATGAGACCGTCTGTTGTCTGAAACTCCTACCACTGCACTTAAGTGGAACTCTGCCTTCTCTTCAGGCACTTTCGAGCTCTGTGAATTTTATTCTTCTGATTCTGCGTTCTCTCTCCTGCAAGGGACAGGCCCTCCCTTTAATGGTTCTGCAGCTTTCGATTTAGTACAAAGAATAACCTTAATCATGGCCACCAGGTGGCGCCAAAAGACTGACTTTGGACGCATCTGCTTTGGCCCTCGGTTCTTTGCAGATTGCGAGAAAGGGGCTAATTCTGCTTCCTCCTTGAAGATTTTCCAAAGAAGCCTGGTGCCAATTCCCCCCGATTCTCCCTGGTGCCCCGACCAGATCAGCGCAAGCTGAGCTTCATTCTTCCTCTGCTTAATTGATTTTTCCCTAAAACTATGGCTAAGGGATCGCAAAAGCTGTGGAATTTATACCTTCCTTGAATTTGCCACAGACAAGGCACAGACAATAAGACAAACCAGTCAAGAGCCCAAACAGTCGGCCAGCATCCAGACCCAAAGCACCACAGCTTGTCTGAAAGAAAATGAAAAATCCTCCCTTGAAATGGCTTTTGCTATTGGATTTAGACTTTTTGTTCTCATCAATCGTCAGGAAGCTGAAGAGCAGCTTGTGCTTAGAGTAGCAAAAAAAGGGGAAGCAACATCTCCCGGGCTGTGAATTTCCCCTCTCTCCCCCCATCCCCCAGAGATCACTACCTGACCATCCCATGAAATGGCTCTTCATCACTCTTGGCCCTGGGTAATGGCAATAATCATTTTTATTCCTTCTTCAGACTCTCTTGGCTTGCAACACAAAGGCTTTCTTTCTGGGGCTCTCCAAGGTGCTCAGAAGTTCTTTTCCAGATGAAAGCTGGAGGTGGGGAAAATAAAACCTCAAGCTGAGACCACAGATTTAAAAAAAATGAAAATAAAATTCCCTCCATTAGGACAAAGGAGAAGAGGAAGAAAGAAGGAAGAAAGCTGCATCCAAATGGTCTACTAGAAGACAAAGTAAAACCTATGGTATTAGATCAACAGCCCCCAGACACTAAGTGCCTACTGTGTGTGTGTGTGTGTGTGTGTGTGTGTGTGTGTGTGTATGACATTTACCTACTGGGTTTGCCAGGCACCTTAACTAGATGCTCTTATTTGAGCTTCATAACAAATCAGTGATGCAGGTACCACGAGCTTAGAGAAGCCTGGGGCTCAGAGACTTTAGTTTGCCAAGGGTCACACCGCTAATGAATTCCAGAGGTGAGGTTTGAGTCCAGCTCTCCCTGATTCTAACTCCCACGTTCTGTCCTCGACACCAGGGCACCTTTCTAAAAGGTATAAAATGCAGAGTAAGGCATAATCCCTGTCCTCAGGAAGCTATGGATGCTCAATGAAAGGGTTACAAATGATGCTCATTCCAATATGCCACAAAAGACTTCTAACCAATACCAACTTTTGGGAGGAAGTGTATTACTTCTTCCTGTGCTGGTTAGACCAGCCCTGTCATCTTTTGTAAGAGTCCCAGTGTGGGATAAGTTGGAAGACTCTGGGAACCTTGCAGCCGCTGCCTCAATGATGCCCATTCCTTACTCATTTCCCCAGTGATGAGCTAGATCAATAGCTCCCTGGCAAACTCTTCAGGATTTGTCATTGGTGCTCAAGCCCCCTTCCAGCTGTGCCCTGCTACTCCACTTTGGGAGAGCTTTCAACTCTCAGGAAGGCTTTACATTTGCCTTTCTGCAGCTTTCACTGATTCTGCCCCCTATTTGGCCTTCTGGAGACAAGTAGAACAAAGCTTTCTCCTTCTATGCACAGCCCTCTAAATCCTGGAAAATGGCTACCATGTTTCATCTAAATCTTTTCTTCTCCAGGCGAAATATGCTCAGTTTTGTCAACTGAAGTGGAATGAGCTACTTCATTGATCGATTGATTGATCGACTCCTACAGGAATGTATGAATGTGCAAAGAAAAGTGCAGCAGAGAGAACATTGTACATCGAGAACAGTAAAAGGCCAGTTTGGCTGGAATTCAGAGTGTGCTATGGGAAGTTCTGTGCAATCATCTAGGAAAGGTAGCTAAGAACCAGATTATGAAGAGGAGTCAAAATCTTTAAAATCCTCACTCAGAGTTGTATAGTGGAAAAAATAAAGGAGCTGAGTTTGAGTTCTGGATCTTTCATTGTGTGACCTTGGGCAAATCATTTCACCTCCAATTTAATAATAAGCTCTGTTTGTTTCTCTGTCAAATGAGAACAGATGGCATTAACAATCTGTGAATCAATGACTATAAGCATATAGAGATATATCCTTATATGCTGCCTTTCCTGTAAAACTTTCAAAGGATTTCTCTAAATTTGGACAACCTCCCTCCCTGTAGATCTCACTAAGGAGGCTTCTCAAGGAAGAAGTGGTTCATGTAGCCTATTGGAATGGTTCTATCCTTTGGGTTGACCCTTGCCCCTTTTCTTTTCTCTCTTCTTTTGGAGAAAATCTTAAATCACTGTTTTGAATCAGAAGCACATACTTTCACCCACATAGCTTCTTGGGACTTCTTATTCTTATTTTTAAATTCCTAGATGCTTTTTATTTTCTTCCTTCCCATCCTCCCCTTTCCTAAGCACAAGTTAGAGACCTGAGAGATTTTCCAAGATGGCAGTAGACAGGATGTGGTGGGGTACAGAGAATTCCACATGTGGCAGAAGTAGACATGTGCTCATTCATGTAGTCCTGAAGGAGAGTTTTCCAGTAACGTCTTTTCTAAACACTAGTCTCCTTGTTGGGGAAGCCAGGTGGCACAATGGATCAGAGTGCCTGGAATCAGGAAAACTCTTGAGTTTGAATCTGGACTCACATACTTACTCATTGTGTGACCCGGGCAAGTCACTTCATCTTGTTTGTCTTATTTTCCTAATCTGTAAAATGAGCTGGAGAAGGAAACACTAAGACTACATCCATATCTTTGCCAAAAAATCCCAAATGGGGCCACAAAGAGTCAGATATGATTGAAATGACTGAATGACATCATCAGTCTCCTTGTCAGATGAAAGGTAATGCTGTAGGTAGCTTTAGGGATTGTCTTGGACATACATCAGGTCTGAGAGTTTGGGGATCCATCCTTCTGTAAAGAGAAGGGGGGATCACATGATCACAATTCTTGACTACAGAGGAGGGTTATATGGAGGACCCAAGTGCTAAGAAGAGCATTGGTAAGAATCTAAAGTCATGCCATTTGTACTCCACTATAGCAATGGCTTCCTTGGATGATGTGGTTTGGATGGATGGGAAGGAACAAGGGTTATCTTTCCAGCAGTCCCAAAATTCATTTTCCTTCTGGAGTGAGTTTAAATCCTCAACATAGTTCCACAAGTTTGAAGATCTTCCACTATTTTAGTCAGGTTAAAGAGACTCATTTAGATGTTGGGGTTGCTTCTTGTCTAGCACCCCCAAGTTCAATGCCCTTTTGAGGGAGGACATTAATCCTAAAGGGTTTTAAATTCCTTCAAAAAATGGGACCTATCAGAAAGAAAGGATCACAGGCTCACAGCAGCATCAGTCTTAAACTAGAAGGACTCCAGAGACAATTTAGTCAAATCCCTTTATTTGATAAATGAAGGAACTGAAGCTTAGGTAGTTTACTTGGCATATGCAAGGTAAGAAGCAGAGAAAGGATTTCAAGTTCATTCTATCAGTCTAGAACTAGGGTTCTTTCCACCATGCATTTGTGTGAGTCCTTTAATTGTTTTGCATTGTTTCTGTAGTTCCAAGAGTTCTTTGCATCTTTTTCATTTTCTAGAGGTGAAATAAAGGTTTTTCTGTACTCAACAATATCATAGTTACCCTAAGAGCTTGTAAGGGATCGAGAGTACTTTTTTTTTTAATTTAAAACCCTTACCTTCCGTCTTGGAGTCAATACTGTGTATTGGCTCCAAGGCAGAAGAGTGGTAAGGGCTAGGCAATGGGGGACAAGTGACTTGCCCAGGGTCACACAGCTAGGAAGTGGCTGAGGCCGGATTTGAACCTAGGACCTCCCATCTCTAGGCCTGGTTCTCAATCCACTGTGCTACCCAGCTGCCCCCTCGAGAGTACTTTTAAAGCAACATTTGTTGAGACTTAAACATGAACTATATTAAAGGTTTTCTTAGAACAAATTGTGAGTGGGAACACAATGAACCAAAGAATTAATAATATTTTGGGGTTATTCCCAATGTAGAGACTGGCCATATGAATCTCTGTCTGGTCTGTGGGGTCTACACATAGTAGAGTGGGCATTTAATGAATGTGTGTTGAATTAAATCGAACTGAACTGAACAAAGTTGATGGAGTGAGTTTGTGAACCATACATAGGATCACGGATCTTTTGAATCTTGGAGGTGATTGGAGTGATGGAATTTCTCTTTTAATTTTTTCATTCATTCATTGTTATGTCATTCCTTGTTAGGGCAAAAAGCAGTATTTACTAAAGTAATACTAGAGAGTTCAAGTCCTGGTGGAAATGACGTAGAGACTGTTAAAATTAAATTATGGTTGAGACTTTGAATATATTAATATGATGGTCACCAGGGATTTAATTTCTAAATTCCAAAATGAATTATTAAAGGAAATGGAATTTATGGTAGTTTTATTTACAATATTTACAATAGAAGGAAGATATTAAGGAATGAGAGAGAGAGAGAGAGAGAGAGAGAAAGGGAGAGAGAGAGAGAGAGAGAGAGAGAGAGAGAGAGAGAGAGAGAGAGAGAGAGCGCGCAAGTACTCTGATTTCCTCTGATACCAGTTAGAAATTCTAAGCCCCAGCTAGGGGAAGAGAGTCTCAAGATGATGGGCCTTTCCTGGAGGCTTCACACTTCCAGAAAGGTGAGGTCACTATGTCAGCCTTTTCACTCATCAAGGGTGACAGTCTAAAAGAAGTCTGGGTGTCTGCCTTCTGGTTGCTCCTCTGAGTCAGTGCCTGAATGTCTGCATGCTCAAATGCTCCAATGTCCGAATCTCTGAATGTCCGTCTTCCCTTCAGCTCCGAGTGATTGATCCTTCACTCCAAGCCAGGGTGACTAACTGTCCTCTTTAGTCTTTTCCCCCCCTCTATTCAAAGACCTTTTTCTCTTGTGTCACCTCCTCTAAATTTTCTCGTCTACCAATCACAGCAGACGATTTTCTCCAGGATTGCCCATTCTTTAGTTCTCACCTTCTTTGGTTAGATTTTCTCCAGGACTGTCTATTCTTTAGTTCTCATCTTCTTTGGTTAGATTTTAATCTTTTTGGGTTACTTAAATCCTCTTTTGTTAAGTTCACCTTTTATAGTTACTTAACACCTTTTTGTAGTTAAAACCTAAAAAATAGATTGTAGCTTACAATTTGAGCTTCACTATAAAGGAAGAGCTAAGTACCTTCATTGTTACAATCAGGAGATAGCTAAATCCAATCTTCACAAGACCTTAGCTTGAGACTGGGCACCACCTCTGTGATCCTGGGCAAAGAAAGCCTTTCACCTCTAGGGGACTTGTTTGTATCTGTAAAATGAATTCTAGGTTCCTTTGGGCTCTAAGATTCTGATATTAATGAGAATTAATTATAGGTTTGTAATACATTTCAATACAGATGGAGTTTGGGAGACATGAAGATGCATCACCAGATGACTTAATGCCTTGGAAAGTATTGAGAAAATACTCCCATTCATCTTTTAAAATAGCTGTTTTTAAGTTATGAATTTAATGACCCCAATAGCTAGAATGGACCTTGGAGACAGATCATTTAGTCTAAACCCTTCATTCACAGTAAAAAATTGAGGCTGAGAAAAAAATGTGCCTTATCTAATACTAGTTCAGAGATGCTGATCCAGGTAGACCAGAGCAGAATAACATTCTGTCACCAAGAACCTGTTCTCAGTGCCAGATCACCCACTGGAGTAAAGGAAGCCACATTCATTGTTCATACTCTGTAGTAAGTGAAGCTCTAAATACTTGTGAGTCTTGCCTGGGACACAACATCATAATGAGTGTCTGGATGGATGGGGCATATAACCCAAGCTTGCTATTTATTTTTAAGATCCAGCTATAGCATGCCATTTAGGAACTCCTCCAATTCCAGCTGTGCCAAGTATGTGTTTGCTCATGTTCTGATGAATATGTTTATAATTACAAGGGACACATGGGAAATAGATCATTTCTTCTGTCAGTGGAAGCTTTTAAGGGCTTAGAAAATCTGTGTTAATGAAGATGGAGTTTTATATGACCCAGTCCAACTGCTGACCCTATGGCAAAGGACTTCATTAAGACAAATGCCAGGATCTGCCTTTTAACAAGGGTTGTATATATTTATGATCATATATAACTTTGATGCTTGGGCATGTCAAGAAAATGATGATGATAATGACTACTTTGATTGATCAAGGCTTTGGGACGGTCAGGGTGTAATTCACTCTCCATTTCTCCATGAAGAGTATGGGGGAGTTATTAGCTTGAGACAGCTGAGTATTTTGTGGTGAGTGATAATAGAAAGTGGAGGGATGTAGGAGGAACAATTCTATTCCACACAGACTAGACTGTTTTTCCTTAAAAAAATCCTTCTTCCTTTAGATTTAATTGTGCTGTGGGTCTAAGATGTCAACATCTGGGTCATCTGAGAATAAAAGTCCAGTTCATGAGAAGTTGGGATCTCCTCTGGTTTGCCACAAATTGCTGGGCATGTGGCAAATACAGAGGCAGAGAAGCTGTGCCCAATTGAATCACTGCTTTATGCTTAAAAAACAAACAAAGAAAACCAAAACTCTTACCCTTTGCCTTAATATCAATTCTAAGGCAGAAGAGTGTTAAGGGTTAGGAAGTTGGGGTTGTGACTTGCCTAGGGCACCCAGTTAGGAAGTGTCTGAGGTCAGATTTGAACCTGGGTCCTCCTGACTCCAAACCTGGAGCTATAATCATTGTGTTACCTGGCAGTTTCTAGGGAGGAATATTTTTTCAACTCTTTTCTGTGGCCAAGCTTGATCCTGATAATTATGCAGCACTCAGGTCCACCCCTCTAACTCAGTTCTCTCTCTGTAGGTGGAGAGCATTTCTCATCATAGGACCTTTGGAATTTTTTGGGATCATTTTGTTGATTAGAGTAGTGAAGTCTTTCATAGCTGATTATCCTTACAATATTGCTGTTATTGTATACAGTGTTCTCTTGGTTCTATTCACTTTATTTTGCATCAGTTCATAGGTCTTCCTATGTTTTTCTGAAAGTGTCATACTCATAATTTATCATAGCAAGATTATATCCCATCACAATGATATGCCACAACTTGTTTAGCCATTCCCCAGTTGATGGAGATCTATTTTGTTTCCAGTTTGTAGACATCACAAGAAGATGCTGCCATGGATATATATATGGTACTTTTCCCTAAATCTTTGGTCCCATTGGGATCCATGCCTAGTAGTGGGATCTCTGGTCCAAAGTGTAGCACAACTCCAAATTACTTTTGAGAATGGTTATATCAGTTTACAGCTCTGCCAACTATATATTAAAAAACAATAGATAGCATATGCTTTCATGCCTGTTTTTCCTCAGCCTCTCCAACATTGACTATTTCCATCTTTTGTTATCTTTGCCAATTTGTTGAACATAAGTTAAAAACTCAGAGTTCTTTTGACTTGCATTTTGATTATTGGTTATTTAGAGCAATATTTCATATGGTTAATAGTTTGTGATTCTTCTTTAGAGAAATTTATGCTTGTGTCCTTTGACCACCTGTCCATTGCGGATCCTTGCTTGACTTTTCTTGGAGATGGTTTCTTTGATACCATTCATATGCATCATTCCAAGAAATTATAGTAGGAACAAGCAGCAGGGGCTGGCAGTCTGTTAGAGGATGCAAGTAAGCTGTGTGTATCTATAAATAATGAATGTTATGTAGTAAGAAATGCTTACCTCTTAGTTCATATTTCATCTATATTGATAATCTAATTATGCCTCCACTAGTTATAAATGAGCTTCATGTCATGTACACACATCACTTGGGAGTTAACGCATGCATTTGAAATAGCATTTACTGCTTTCTGATTTCCATTAAGATGGAGAGAATGAGAGGCAGAGCATATGTTTCTAATTCGCCTGTATTTCCTGCACTCTTTATTATTACTTAATATGTCAAGGATGGGGTAGTCTAGTTGGAAATGTGGCCAACAAGTATCCACCCAAGACTGGACCAACAGCAACCCATTTCCTCCTCTGTGAACAAATGCTTTTTTATTCTCTCTGCTACACAGATACTGACATAGTCACTCAGACGCTGACATGGTGCTGGGCATACAAAAGTAATGATAAACTGACATTTATAAAATATTCTGAGACTTGGAAAGTTTATTCTTATATCATTGAATCCTCAGGATAATCCTGGAAGGCGCATGCTACAGATTTCATTATTAGCATCTTACAGATGAGGAAACTGAGGCTGAGACTATGAAGTGATGGGCCCAGAATCACAGAGCTAATAAATAGCTGAGGCCAGATTGACTTCAGGTGCCCCTTCCATTGTGAAGCCTTTGCTGATCTCCTGAGCCTCCAGTGACTTTGTATTTATTCATCTGGATCTATGTTGCTTGCCCTCATGGAATAAACCACTGAGGAGCACTTTTGTAGGAGACAGGGAATTAGGGGAAGGTTCCACAGAGAGGTAGGCTGAGCATATATATAGCTTTTTGCTGCAGTAGCGACCTCTGTCTGAGCCAGCAGAACTATGTGCTGCACTGGCCAGTCTGTGCCACCCTTGATCTAGAGGTTGCATGACAGTGACTTGACTAGGTGGCTTTTTGAAGCCTTTTTGAAGCCTCCTGGATTGAACCAGATGGAAGATTTCCATACAGGCAGAGCTTGGCAGGTTCTTTTTCTGCTTCTAGAAGGTTAAACTGTCCTAATATTTTTTCTATGGCTTCTAATAACAGCCTTTTTGCTACCCTGTTGGGATTTTTATTGTCCCTATACACCCATGATTCAAACCCAGGCTTTCTGCAAAAGTTGCATGAAATATGTAGCTGATAGTAGAAGTCATGAAGTACTTCAAAGCAAAAAGAGAGGGGAGGAGAGGAGTCCAGGGAAGCTAGGTGGCTTGGTGGATAGAGGGTCAGACCTGTAGATGGGAGGTCCTGGGCTCCAATCTGGCCTCAGATACTTCTTAGCTCTGTGACCCTTGGCAAGTCACTTAACCCTAACTGCCTAGTCCTTGCTGCCCTTTTGCCTTGGAACCAATACTTGGTATTGATTCTAAGATGGAAGGTAAGGATTTAAAAAAGAAGAGTAGAGGTGGGATCAAAAAATCCTACCTAAAGCATCCTTAGAGAGAGCAAGACTGTGAAAGAATAAGGTCATGACTCAGTGAGACCTGTCAGAGATGCACAGAGAAAGGGGAAGAGGAAATCCAGAGCAACTCCATCCATGATTCATGTGCAACTGTTGGTGAGGGATCTGAGTGGGAGTCTCAAGGCTGGAATGGTATCCTGGAGGATGACAGAGGAGCTGAGTATAGTAAGTGACAGTGGACATCAGCTGTAGGAGCGGGAGGACAAAGAAGATGAATGGTGTTTGTTAGAGGAAAGGGGTCCCTTTGAAGTCATCCTCATACAAGCTGGACTTTTTCAGAAAACACCCCGGCTAAATTAATGTACCTGGTGTGGGTGCAAGATGAGGGAGGTGATTCAGTATTTCTAGTTCCACAGGAGGTGCTTTGTCTGGGAAAAAAAATTGGAAGGATCCTTCCTGTAGCCCACTTAGGGTACCCTGGCCACTGAACAATTGCTTCTCTGTCAGGCTGCAGTTGGGGGTAGGAGTTGAACTTATTTGGGCAGAACACTTTCCTGTTTCTTTCTTTCTCCCCAAGTTATTCTTACAAAACTTTGGGATACTGTTGGGATGGTGGACAGATACCAGTCGTATCTCAAGGAATAATACTCTTGTCATGATAGAAGCCCTTAATGGACAGTAGTCAGAGTGTAAGTATGAGACAATGTCTTTTATCAATCAGTGAGAGGACACCTCATCCACTGCATCCTCCCTCACTCCCTCCTTTTCTCCTCCCTCCTTCCTCCCTTCCCTTCCTTCCTTCCTTCCTTCCTTCCTTCCTTCCTTCCTTCCTTCCTTCCTTCCTTCCTTCCTTCCTTCCTTCCTTCCTTCCTTCCTTCCTTCCTTCCTTCCTTCCTTCCTTCCTTCCTTCCTTCCTTCCTTCCTTCCTTCCTTTCCTTTCCTCTCTCTCTTCCCTCCCTCCCTCCCTTCCTTCCTCCCTCCCTCCCTCCATCCCTCCCTCCCTCCCTCCGTCCCTCCCTCCCTCCCTCTGTCCCTCCTTTCCTTCCTTCCTTCCTTCCTTCCTTCCTTCCTTCCTTCCTTCCTTCCTTCCTTCCTTCCTTCCTTCCTTCCTTCCTTCCTTCCTTCCTTCCTTCCTTCCTTCCTTCCTTCCTTCCTTTCCTTTCCTCTCTCTCTTCCCTCCCTCCCTCCCTCCGTCCCTTCCTCCCTCCCTCCGTCCCTCCGTCCCTCCCTCCGTCCCTCCTTTCCTTCCTTCCTTCCTTCCTTCCTTCCTTCCTTCCTTCCTTCCTTCCTTCCTTCCTTCCTTCCTTCCTTCCTTCCTTCTTTCCTTCCTTCCTTCCTTCCTTCCTTCCTTCCTTCCTTCCTTCCTTCCTTCCTTCCTTCCTTCCTTCCTTCCTTCCTTCCTTCCTTCCTTCCTTCCATCTTTGACTGTCAATCTAACATTTGCTTCCTGAATCATATAAGTTAATGATTTCTGGCACACAGGTCCTGCTCATTACTTTCTTTCATTTCTATCCTTAGAAAAGTCAAAGTAGTTTCTTAATAACAATGACTTTTTTTATACAGACAATAAGGCCTTGTGAGCTGCATTGTTTATGATTGTGTCCTAGTGGTATAATGGTCAGAATCCTGGATTTGAAGTGAGGATGACCTAGGTTTGAGTTC